>NC_142483.1:54449924-54752954 GCF_049115385.1 Moschus berezovskii | reverse complement strand
CCGCCCGCCCAGCCACCCAAGAAACCATCCCCGCAGCCTAGTCCCCCCCCCCCTCCCCGGCAGGCGAAGCGAGCCGTGGTTGTTTCTCCCAAAGAAGAGAACAAAGCAGCAGAACCACCACCACCTAAAATTCCCAAAATCGAGCCCTCTCACCCTCCGTTGCCTCCAGACCGGAAGCCGCCCCTCGCAGCCGCTTTGGGTGAGGCCGAGCCTCCAGGCCCCGTGGAAGCCGGCGACCTCCCCAAGGTCCAGGTCCCTCCTCCAGCCCACCCGGCGCCCTTGCACCAGCTGCCGCCGCTGCCACACCGGCCGCCACCACCGCCGCCCTCCAGCTAACATCACGGGGATGTCCACCAGCAGCTGCTACTTGTCCGGGGAGGGCTACCAGAGCCTGCAGTCCATGATGAAGACCGAGGGCCCCTCCCACGGCCCACCTGCCCTACCACCCGAACATCTACCCGCCCAACCCGCCGCCCGCGATCCCTCCCCCAGCGCCCGGCTACCCCCCGCCCCTGCCCACCTACAACCCCAACTTCCCGCCGCCGCCCCCTCGCCTGCCTCCGCCGCCCCCCACGCCGTATCGCCGCCGTCCCGGGCCTGCCCCCCCCCCCGCCCCGCCAGCTCCCAGCCGCCGGCGGTGCCCCCTCCCACCCCCCCGCCCGGCACGCCTCCCGTCGGGGGGCTGGGGCGGGCCGCCTGGACGAGATAACCTCTGACGCCTCTTTTCCTTTGTTGTTTTTTGAGAAAAGTTTTTCTAGTCGACTTGAAAAGTAGTTTCAGTAGGTAAGCAGCAGGGTGCCTTGAATAATCTCGACAGTTGCAGTATGGGACGAAGTGGACGGGACCCCGGGGATGAAACCGGGATGCTCCTGTGCACCTGGAGAGGACTCCTTGGGGAGGGGCCCAGGCCGCTCCGGCTGTGACCCCACCGCCTCTCTGGTCTCAGCCGTGTGCTCCGCCCGCACTGGGGTACTTCACACTGGTGAGAATGTCACCAGCCATACTGGCTCAACACAGCTTCAGTGAGGAGTGCATTTCCTTCTGGAAGCCAGTGCCTATTTTTCCTGGAAACTCAGTTTTCAGTAGTCCAGTTCCCTCTGAAGTCAAGCTCTTGTCATTGCTGTCATTCATGGTGTTCTCGCCCGTGGCTCCCAGGCCAGATGAACCACCGTTCTGATTTAGAGATAACCCACACCCTTTGTGTTCAAGTTACTCTGAAGGGGTTGCCTTGCTTGGATGGCTCTATTCTTTTTCCTCCAGGGAGAAAGGGAGAAATGTTCTTGGAAGTAATGTATGTTTACATAAATTTGCAAATTCCTATACATAGAGATATATTTTTTAAGTGTGAATGTAACAACATACTGTGAATTCCATCTTGGTGTCAAATGAGACTCCTTCAGTCAGTTACCCAAACAAAATCAGTTCTGAAATGGCAAAAAAAAGGAACCTCCATATTGTTCTCCAAGTAGCTGCACCAGTTTACATTCCAACCAACGGTGTAGGAGGGTTCCTTTTTGTCCACAGAGTTTCCAGTGTTTATGCTTATAGATTTTTAAAAATTATTTACTTTTGTCTGAGCCATGTCTTCTTTGCTGCACACGGGCTCCCTCTAGTGGTGACGAGTGCGGCCGCTCTCTCGTGGTGCAGGCTTCTCTGCGAGTGGCTTCTCTTGCAGAGCGTGGGCTAGAGCGTGGGCTCCGTACTTGCGGTGCACAGGCTCAGCTGCCCCTTGGCGTATGGAATCTTCCTGGACCAGGGGTGGATCTCGTGTCCCCTGCTTCGGCTGGTGGATTCTTAACCGCTGGATGAGCAAGAAAGTGCTGTAGACTTTTTGATGATGGCCATTCTGACTGGCGTGAGGTGATACCACATTGTCGTTTTGATTTGCATCTCTCTCATAATTACTGATGTTGAGCATCTTTTTATGGATCATTGTTTTTCGGTTATTTTAGGGGGGTGTTCAGGGCAAAGGGAAAAGGAAGGCAATTTCTAAGTAGAAGAGAACTGTCACAGCCACTATGAAAAAATTTCTGGAGCAGGACAAGCGGCTGATCCTATGGGGTCAAATCCACACTCGGAGACTTGTTTTTTCTGTCTAAATATTTAATGGAGGGAGTCAGAATGCAATACATACAAGTAGTGAGGCTAGTGCTCTGTTTGTGATTGTCAGTACGAGATTTATTACTTTTTTGGATTATACCAAAAGTAACTGATTTGAAGTCAGTTGTATGATTAATTCCAGAAGATCCTCATTAATAGGTATGTCATAGGAAGGACTGATGCTAAAGCTGAAATTCCAATACTTTGGCCACCTCATGCGATGAGTTGACTCACTGGAAAAGACTCTGATGCTGGGAGGGATTGGGGGCGGGAGAAGACGGGGACGACAGAGAATGAGATGGCTGGATGGCATCACCGACTCGATGGACATGAGTTTGAGTGAACTCCGGGAGTTGGTGATTGACAGGGAGGCCTGGCGTGCTGTGATTCATGGGGTTGCAAAGAGTCGGACACGACTGAGTGACTGAACTGAACTGAAAGGAGTAGTTATAACACGTCTGCAAAATGTCAGTATCAGGCAGCAAAGTCTTAAGTAGTGATTGGATGTGAAGTGAAATTCTGTTGGCATAAGCAGATAATTAGGAAAGTAGAACCAATCATTATGTGTCACTGTGCAATCCTGTAGCCATGAAGAGAGTTGGTCCAGATATTCCTTCTGAAATTGTGAAAGGGGTTTTATATTATTCTTAAGCTTACAAAATGTGAAGTAAACCCCCAGGGCAATTGTCATAGAAAAATCTTGGATGGTATGTGTTCATATTTTGAAATTTTTCAATGGACTGTAATAAATAGGGCTAGAATGACTGAAATAATAATAAATGGTCTTGATGTCTCTAGTTGTGGTAGATCTAAATTCCAATCTTGAAGTTAAAATTTTTATCCTGTTTCGCTTCTTCATGGATTTATGATATTGATGTGGGTCATTTCTTGAAATACCTTAGTGGAACTATTCAAGGGCAATAGGTGTAAAAATCTATGATTTGCTCCGTAGATTCCTGAGCACTGTTCATGGTATAGGCCTGCTGTGTTGACAGAAGGGTTGTTTGGTTCAAGTGTCCTAGAAGAGTATCTCTTTTTAGACCCAATAAAGGGCTGGCTCATGAGTGTAAAACATCTTCACAGGAGACTGAGATTCTATTGTCATTTCTGTGGGTAGAACTACTAATTTATCTTCTTCCAACAGTCACAGTTCTCCAGGCTTTAGGTCCGATGTAGGGATCATCGAGGGGTCAGAATTTAAAGCTTCATAAACTGTGTATACATAACTCCAGTCTCATTGTTGCCCTGGAGTTTTTAGGGTCAGAAAAGGATGCTTTTTTCCCCTCTATCATGTAAAGAAGTGTTAAGAATGGCACAGCAATTAAGATGAGGATGATGACTGGCAAAATCATTCAGATTGTTTCAAATTCTTGTGCATCTCTTATGTTTATATGTGTTAATTTAGTTGTTAGTACGAGTGAAATAATGTGAAGAACCAAAGAGTTAATGAAGAAAATGGTGATTCATGTGTGATCATGGGAATGTAGGAGTTATTCTATGATGGGTGATGTTGCCTCTTGAAAGTCGAGTTGAAAAAGATATGCCATGGGGAGAGAGGGTTTTCTCCTGTAACTTAAGTTGGACAAAGTTGTGTTCTTTTTACTAATGCTTCATTTATCGAGAAAGACATAATGATGATGGTGTTGGCTTGAAACTAGTAGAAGAGGGTTGATTTCCTCCTTTTTTACTTCACACGGATGTTAGTTGATTCTTGAAATGTGTTATGTGGTGGAGGGCCTCCACAGAATTTAAGTTTGGAGTGGTTAAGTCTACTGTTGAGATTTCTCATTGTGATACTAATGTCTCTCAGATTATGAACATTATTAGTGTTGTTAGTGAAATGAATGAACCTACTGATGAAATGGTATTTCATGTATATGCATCAGGGTAGCAGGAATATCACCATGGAATTCCAGATAAACCATGAGGATGTTGTGGGAAGAAGGTTATGTTTATGCCTACGAATAACATTGCACAATGGATTTTTGCTCCTGCTGCATTGAGTGTTTAACCCAAGAATATCAGGAATCCATACACAAAGCCTCCTGTGATGGTGAAGACCACCCCTACTGATCATAGTGGAAATGTGCCAACTACGTACATGGTGTGTGTCATGAAGGACAATATCTAGGGATGAGTTGGTTAAAACAATTTCTGTTAAACCACCTACTGTCAAAAGGTAATAAATCCTAGGGTCAACAATACAGTAGGGGATCATTTGATGTTACATCCATGAAGAGTTGCCTACTTTTACTCCATTAGGAATAGTGTTAATTCTAGTAGCTGATGTAAATTAAAGTATGCTCTTGTATCAACATCTGTCCCTGCTATAAATGTATAATGAACTCATGACCTGAAAGCTCAACAAACAAGATTCTCAGGCTTGCATGTACCTGTTTCTGAATGTGTTGGGGCCTCAGAAGCCATCGCTGAGGGGAAGCAGCCCCCAAATTTTAGGAATACCGAATGCAGGAAACTGCAGTGCCATGTGAGCCTGGGATGAAGAGTCAGTAGTCCGTGGAGAGGTCTCATTTGAGTGGAATGAGTGTGCAGTCTTAGGTGAAATGGCCCTGACATGAGAAAGTTTATTAATAGAAACCCCCTGGAGCTTAGAAGTGGGAGACATGCTGAGTGGGTTGATAATTTCACATGGCTGGCTGATAAAACTCTAGGTCTGTTGGACATGATACACGTGTTGACTAGACCTGATTTGACTTCATGTGCTCTGTATGATCAAAGAAGATACGTACTCTGAAATATCAATGATGTGATGTACATGCTTCTAAGCCTGAGGTTAATAAAGCATGATTATAATATGTCTTAGGTTGTTGTTTAGTCACTAAGTTGTGTCCAACTCTTTTGCAACCCCTTGAACTGTAGCCTGCCAGGCTCCTCTGTCCATGGAATTTTCCAGGCAGGGATACTGGAGTGGATTGCCATTTCTTTCTCTAGGGAATCTGCCTGACCCAGGGATCAAACCCGCGTCTCCTACATTGGCCAGCGGATTCTGTACCACTGAGCCACCAGGGAAGCCCTATGTATTATGCTCTGTATAATATGTACTTGTGTGTGTGGATATATATTTAATGCACTGAGTACATAATTATGGGGGGAAATATGCTGTATTGATACTTAATGATTTTGTGAATGTCCCATAGTAAATATTCAAGGAAGAGTTTAAGTAGAATTTCAGCTTTGGGTACTGATAGTGGAGATGGAGCTCCTTCCTTGAGTTTCAGGGAGATGGATTGAGCTCCTTTTCTGGTTTACAAGACCAGGTAACAGATATACTACAGAGACTCTTCATAGTAGGTGATTATCAATAATGCTAGTTACTGGTATAAGCACTAGAATTAATAAGTATAAAATATAATTATTTTATAAGTATAAAACTAATTATCTGGCAATAATGAAAGGGTATTTGACGGATTCTCCTCCAGTTCACACTAATGCAAATAGATCTGCTACTAGGGTTCAGAACAGGCATTGGCTGAGAGGTTGAAATGTCATGTCTCATATTTGGATATGTGAAGTGTTGGATAAATGATAGAATTAAATGGAAAAGATTAGGGCTAATGGGCCCCTTAATTTATTAGTAATTGATGGTTGAATTGCATATGTAAATGCATATGTCATTCAGGTTTAATATGAGGTGCTATGTTGAGGGGCTTGGCTGGAGTGTAGTTGTTTGGGTCTCTTAACAGGCCAGGTGAAAATAATACTAGTATTAACAAGATTAGAGTAATAGTAAGTCACCTAGGCTATTTTTGATCACGTAGTAGGGATGGAATGGAATTATACTGATGACAGATGAGATCCCTGTAGGATTCTTAAATCCTGGTTCATGAAGGAATAGTAGGTTGGGTGAGTGGCTGCTAGGGCTGTGATGGTGAATGGGAGGATGAAGTGGAAGGCAAAGAATCATGTGCATGTTGCTTTGTCTGCTGAAAACCCCCCTCAGGTTCATTTGCTAGGTTTGTGCCAATGTATGGATTTCTGAGAGGAGGTTAGTGACGACCAGTGCCCCTCAGAATGACGCAGTGTTTGTCCTCAGGGTAGAACATAACCTAGGAAGGCTGTGACTATTACCGTGAATAGTAGGATAATTCCAGTATTTCATGTTTCTAGAATGGAATCAAATCCATGGTATAAGTCTCGTGCTACAGGAATGAATAGGCAGATAAAGAATACAGACGCTCCATTTCATGTAGATTGCTTCCCAGGTGGTACAGTGGTAGAGAATCCGCCTGCCAGTGCAGGACATGGAGGTTCAATCCCTGGGTCGGGAAGATCCCCTGAAGGAGGAAATGGCAGTCCACTTCACTATTGTTGCCTGGAAAATCCCATGGACAGAAGATCCTAGTGGGCTACCGTCCATAGTGTTTCAGAGTCGGACACGACTGAGCATACACAGACATCACACACCCATCAGATGATTCACTGTAGTTTATGTTTCAGCAGATGTGTGTTACTGATGAGAAAGCAGTTATTGTGTTTTACTCCAAATAAAGCTGTCAAGATTTGTAGAACTAAATAAACACCCAGAAGCACACCAAAGTTCATCAAGATGAAATGTTTGGGGCCAAGGAGATCAATAAATATGTTGTTAATGATTTTAATTAGTGGGTGTGATTTTTGGATGTTGGTCATTTAGTGTTCTTACACTTGAAACACAAGGATGGTTTTTTGGTGTCACTGGCCGTGGTTGAAATCCATGTAGACATACATTCTGTTTATATTTAGTGCTATTTTTGTCATGAGTTTTGAAGGTTTTGTTGTTTATGAGTGATGATATTGGTTGTGGTCTAGTGTTGAATTTTGCTGGGTCCTTTTTAGGTTGAATAGTATTTTGATTTCTTTGGGTGGAATGTTAGTGGTATTTGATGACACAGCAGCTAGGACTGTGTCATCCTGAGGTTTGAGTCTCTAATAAAACTGTTTTAGGCATATTTCTTTCAGGATGAATGATGGGGATTTCAGGGGTTTTTTTCTTTAATGGTTTCAAGGATGAGAGGGTAGAGACTGTTTATATTTAATGGATTAGGGGATTGAGTCATTGATGCTTGGCAGATGTGTTACTGATCAGAAAACAGTTATTGTGTCTGTTGGGCAATGTATTAGTAGGAATAAACCTGCCATCTGCAGGTTGATTCTGGGCTTGTTAGAAAGGAGGCTCTAGGAATGGCTGTGGGTTGTACAGTTGTGATACTTAAACTAGTTGTTACTGGATGATCATTCCCTCTTGGTGCTGGGTCATGATGGAGGTTACTTGTGGTAAGTAATAAGAGTTATGCTTAGGAGGGTAATGAGGAATGAGAGGCAGTAGTTTGATTAGGCCTGATACTAGTGTGGAGGTCCTTATTTGAGTAAGAGAAGTGGATTTTGGTAAAAGATGTTGTAGTCAGATTAGAAGAAATAATGCTTTGACAGATATATGGATAAAGAAGATGTGGTACACACACACACACACACACACAGATGTGGTACACACACACCACACACACACACACACACACACACACCCATATCTTCCCAGGTGGCGGTAACAGTAAATAAATAACCCGCCTGAGACAAGGGTTTGATCTCTGGGTTGAGAAGACCCCCTGGAGGAGGGTATGGCAGCCCACTCCAGTGTTCTTGCCTGGAGAATCCCATGGATGGAGGAGCCTGGTTGGCTACAGTCCATGGGGTCGCGAAGAGTCAAACAGGACTGAGCGACTTAGCAGGCACACACACATACATGCACCCACAGTGGAATATTCCTGAGGAATTGAAGATAATGAATGAAATAATGCTATTTGCAGCTTTGGGTGATGAGAGGTAAATGCCATCGAGAGGCTGTTTTACTCTGAAGGTGGTTATGCATGCTGCTGCTGCTGCTGAGTCACTTCAGTCATGTCCGAGTCTGTGTGACCCCATAGACGGAAGCCCACCAGGCTCCCCCGTCCCTGGGATTCTCCAGGCAAGAACACTGGAGTGGGTTGCCATTTCTTTCTCCAATGTGTGAAAGTGAAAAGTGAAAGTGAAGTCGCTCAGTCGTGTCCGACTCTTCGCGACCCCATGGACTGCAGCCTACCAGGCTCCTCTGTCCGTGGGATTTTCTAGGCAATAGTACTGGAGTGGCTTGTCATTGCCTTCTCCGATGCATGCTAGTCCCATGAAAATGTTAGATCAGGAGTCGGGCATTATTTGTATTCACTCTTGAATTATTAAGTTTAAAAAATTTTATTGAAGTATAGTTGATTTAGTGTTAACTCAACATCCGCTGGATCATGGAGAAAGCAAGAGAGTTCCAGAAAAACATCTATTTCTGCTTCATTGACTATGCCAAAGCCTTTGACTGTGTGGATCACAATAAAGTGTGGAACATTCTGAAAGAGATGGGAATACCAGACCACCTGACCTGCCTCTTGAGAAACCTGTATGCAGGTCAGGAAGCAACAGTCAGAACTGGACATGGAACAACAGACTGGTTCCAAATAGGAAAAGGAGTATGTCAAGGCTGTATATTGTCACCTTGCTTATTTAACTTATATGCAGAGTACATCATGAGGAACGCTGGGCTGGAAGAAGCACAAGCTGGAATCAAGATTGCTGGGAGAAATATCAATAACCTCAGATATGCAGATGACACTACCCTTATAGCAGAAAGTGAAGAGGAACTCAAAAGCCTCTTGATGAAAGTGAAAGAGGAGAGTGAAAAGGTTGGCTTGAAGCTCAACATTCAGAAAACTAAGATCATGGCATCTGGTCCCATCACTTCATGGGAAATAGATGGAAAAACAGTGGAAACAGTGTCAGACTTTATTTTTTTGGGCTCCAAAATTACTGCAGATGCTGATTGCAGCCATGAAATTAAAAGACGCTTACTCCTTGGAAGGAAAGTTATGACCAACCTAGATAGCATATTAAAAAGCAGAAACATTACTTTGCCAACAAAGGTCCGTCTAGTCAAGGCTATGGTTTTTCCCGTGGTCATGTATGGATGTGAGAGTTGGACTGTGAAGAAAGCTGATTGCCGAAGAATTGATGCTTTTGAACTGTGGTGCTGGAGAATACTCTTGAGAGTCCCTTGGACTGCAAGGAGATCCAACCAGTCCATTCTAAAGGAGATCAATCCTGGGTGTTCATTGGAAGGACTGATGCTAAAGCTGAAACTCCAATCCTTTGGCCACCTCATGCGACGAGTTGACTCACTGGAAAAAACTCTGATGCTGGGGAAGGTTGGGGGCGGAAGGAGAAGGGGACGACCGAGAATGAGATGGCTGGATGGCATCACTGACTCTGTGGACATGAGTTTGAGTGAACTCCGGGATTTGGTGATGGACAGGGAGGCCTGGCGTGCTGTGATTCATGGGGTCGTGGAGAGTCGAACAAGACCTGGTTCCATCTCTGGTCCGCGAAGATCCCACATGCCACATAGCAACTAAGCCTGTGTGCCGCAACTACTGAGCCTGTGCCCTGGAGCCATGGAACTGCAGTTACTGAGCCCATGTCCCGCAACTGCTGAAGCATATGTGCCCTAGAGCCTGTGCTCTGTAGCAGGAAAAGCCACTGCAACTAGAGAGTAGCCTGCACAGCAAGGAAGACCCAGCACAGCCAAAAATAAATAAATAAATTTAAAGAAAAACAGTGGTGCTGATAGGGAATCAGAGAAAAAACTAGTGGAGAGTTGAGGCTATATTAAATTAGCTGAGAAAAAAATAGGTTTATTCAACTGATCAGTAAGCTGTGGGCTATAGAGTTGATTCAGATAGTATTCTTTGATAATCATGTTAGTGGTACTCATATAATAGTTAGGATAATGATTTTTATCACTGGAGGTGGTTAAGATTTTGTAGCTAGTTGGTGCCGTATGTGTTTGATGCTGTTACTAATAGGGAAAGTTCAAGTTCTGCTTCACAGGCTGCAAATACTAGTAGGACAATGGGTATCTATTGGCTAGAGTGAAATGTGTATTTAGAATTTTTAGGTTGCTGTCATGAATAGTGATTAAAATAGTGATAATATTATTCCTTCCAGGCGTAATAGTGGGACTTCCCTGGTAGCCCAGATGGTAAAGAATCTGCCTGCAGCGTGGGAGACCCACGTTCAGTCCCTGGGTCGGGAAGAGCCCCTGGAAGGGGGCGTGGCAACCCAACTCCAGTATTCTTGCCTGGAGAATCCCATGGATAGAGGGGCCTGGCGGGCTACAGTCCATAGGGTCATAAAGAGTCAGACACAACCAAGCGATTAGCACTTTGAGGCATAATTAATGAGGCTGTTAGGTGAGCTCCACATATTAATAATTGTACAAGAGATACTGTATATGTTGTGATAATATTTATATATACTAAAGGCACTTGATAATTATGAACTTAATCATAATCTACTAAGTTAAAAATTATTCATTTTAGCTTAAACTAATGATCATGTTCAGTTCGTGATAGTCCATTTTGGGTTCATTCATAGGCCAGGCTTGTTGGTAGTGGTAAGACTGGAAACAGAGCTATAATGAGCAGTGTTTCTAGGTTATTTGTCTGGATGCCTAGGGTAAAGGGAAAAGAAGACCAGTCTCTATGTGAAGAGAAGAACTGTCACAGCCATGAAGAAAACTTTTATGGAACAGGGGTAAGCGTGCCGATCCTATGGGGCCAAATCCTAGGGACTTGCTTTTTTCTGGGTAAATAAATACTTAATGGAGGAAGTCAGAATGAGTTACATACGAGTAGTGAAACTAGTGCTCTATTTGTGACTAATGTCTGTATGAGATTTATTCTTTCCATTTTATACCAACACCGAATGGAAGTCAATTGTGTATTGTCATTGTTCAGTCACTCAGTTGTGTCTGACTCTTTGTGACCCCAGCTTCCCTGTCCTTCGCTAAGCTTGCTCAAACTCATGTTCACTGAGTTGGTGATGCCATCCATCCTCTGTCGCCCCCTTCTCCTCCTGCCCTCAGTCTTTCCCAGCATCAGGGTCTTTTCCAGCAAGTAGGCTCTTTACATCAGGTGGCCCAAGTGTTGGAGCTTCAGCTTCAGTATCAATCCTTCCAATGAATATCCAGGCTTGATTTCCTTCAGGATTGACTGCTTGGATCTCTGTGCAGTCCAAGGGACTCTCAAGAGTTTTCTCCAGCACCACAGTTCCAAAGCATCAATTCTCTGGGGCCCAACATTCAGCCTCTGATGGCTCAGATGGTAAAGAACCTACCTGCAATGCAGGAGACCTGGGTTCAGTCCCTGGATCAGGAAGATCCCCTCGAAAAGATCCCCCCTCCAGTATTCTGGCTTTGAGAATTCCATGGATAGAGGAGCCTGGCGGGCTACAGTCCATGGGGTTGCAAAGAGTCAGATACAACTGAGTGACTAACACTTTCACTTTTAATTGTGTGAATTAATACTAAAAGAAGATCCTCATCAATAAATAGATAAGCAAAGGAATAGTCATACTACATATACAAAATGTCAGTGAAGGCAGCAAAGCCCAAGTGGTGATTTAATGTGAAAGTTTTAATTGGTCTAAAAAGCAGACAATTAGGAAAGTAGAACCAGTCATTACATGTCAGTCATAAAATTCTGTAACCATATAGTTGATCCATACACCCCATCTAAAATGATAAAAGGTGTTTCATACTATTCTTTTGCTTGTGAAGTGTGTAGCAAACCCCCAAGGTAATTGTCATAGAAAGAACTTGGCGTATATATGTGCAGTTTCCTTCTATGAGGCTGTTTTGGGCTCAGTGATGGGTACCCCAGAAGCTAACTGAGGTATTGAGTATTGGTCCTCTAGTGGGTTTTGAAGGGCGGATGGCTGGGGTGGGCACCATCTACCTGGTTCAGGGGGATGTGTGGGGCTGAGACTTGAGTGATGGAAGGCTCAGAAAAAGCCAGTAAGTAAGAGGACTTACGAAATCATGAAAAGAATTAGTCCAGATCAAAGTTTTTTGTAGGGTGGCCTTGGAAGTTGCTTTCTGGGACACTATCTCATCATCATTGATATATTGTCAGAGTATTAGGCTTAGCGATAAGAATCGGAGAAGGCAATGGCAAGCCACTCCAGTACTCTTGCCTGGAAAATCCCATGGATGGAGGAGCCTGGTAGGTTGCAGTCCGTGGGGTCGCTAAGGGTCGGACACAACTGAGCGACTTCACTTTCACTTTCACACATTGGAGAAGGAAATGGCAACCCACTCCAGTGTTCTTGCCTGGAGAATCCCAGGGACGGGGATGCCTGGTGGGCTTCTGTCTATGGGGTCACACAGAGTCGGACACGACTGAAGTGACTTAGCAGTAGCAGCAGCGATAAGAATAGTACTAAACTAAAGTCCTATGACCCCGGCGGCGCAGACACGAGAGACGCCGGCCCTGGCGCAACCAACCACGCAAAGAAGCGCGGCCGAGAGGAGCTACCCCACATCCAATAGGCGGTGGCTGCGTGGGGGCAGGAGGGCCGAGAGGAGCTACTCCATGCTCAAGGTCAGGAGGGGCGGCCTTGAGGAGATACCCCTCGTCCAAGGTAAGGTACAGCGGCTGCACTTTGCTGGAGCAGCTATGAAGAGATATTCCACGCCCAAGGTAAGAGAAACCCAAATAAGATGGTAGGTATTGCGAGGGGGCATCAGAGGGCAGACACACTGAAATCATAATCACAGGAAACTAGTCGATCTGATCACATGGACCACAGCCAAATGTGGTCCACTGGAGAAGGGAATGGCAAACCACTTCAGTATACTTGCCTTGAGAACCCCATGAACAGTATCAAAGGGCAAAATGATAGGATACTGAATGAGGAATTCCCCAGGTCGGTAGGTGCCCAGTTTGCTACTGGAGAAAAGTGGAGAAATAACTCTAGAAGGAATGAAGGGATGGAGCCAAAGCAAAACCAATACCCAGTTGTGGATGTGACCAGTGATAGAAGCAAGGTCCGATGCTGTAAAGAGCAATATTGTGTAGGAACCTGGAATGTTAGGTCCATGAATCAAGGCAAATTGGAAGTGGTCAAACAGGAGATGACAAGAGTGAACATAGACATTCTAGGAATCAGTGAATTAAAATGGACTGGAATGGGTGAATTTAACTCAGATGACCATTATATTTACTACTGTGGGCAGGAATCCCTTAGAAGAAATGGAGTAGCCATCATGGTCAACAAAAGAGTCCAAAATGCAGTACTTGGATGCAATCTTAAAAACGACAGAATGATTTCTGTTTGTTTCCAAGGCAAACCATTCAATATTACAGTAATCCAGGCCTATGCCCCAACCAGTAACGCTGAAGAAACCGAAATTGAACGGTTCTATGAAGACCTACAAGACCTTTTAGAACTAACACCCAAAAAAGATGTCCTTTTCATTATAGGGGACTGAAATGCAAAAGTAGGAAGTCAGGAAACACCTGGAGTAACAGGCAAATTTGGCCTTGGAGCATGGAATGAAGCAGGGCAAAGGCTAATAGAGTTTTGCCAAGAGAACGACTGGTCATAGCAAACACCCTCTTCCAACAACACAAGAGAAGACTCTACACATGGACATCACCAGATGGTCAACACTGAAATCAGACTGATTATATTCTTTGCAGCCAAAGATGAAGAAGCTCTATACACAAGACCAGGAGCTGACTGTGGCTCAGATCATGAACTCCTTATTGCCAAATTCAGACTTAAATTGAAGAAAGTAGGGAAAACCACTAGGTCATTCAGATATGACCTAAAGCAAATCCCTTATGATTATACAGTGGAAGTGAGAAATAGATTTAAGGGACTAGATCTGATAGATAGAGTGCCTAATGAACTCTGGACGGCGGTTCGGGACATTGTACAGGAGACAGGGACCAAGACCATCCCCATGGAAAAGAAATGCAAAAAAGCAAAATGGCTGTCTGAGGAGGCCTTGCAAATAGCTATGAAAAGAAGAGAAGTGAAAAGCAAAGGAGAAAAGGATCTGAATGCAGAGTTCCAAAGAATAGCAAGGAGAGACAAGAAAGCCTTCCTCAGTGATCAATGCAAAGAAATAGAGGAAAACAACAGAATAGGAAAAACAAGAGACCTCTTCAAGAAAATTAGAGATTCCAAGGGAACATTTCATGCAAAGATGGGCTTAATAAAAGACAGAAAAGGTATGGACCTAACAGAAGCAGAAGATATTAAGAAGAGGTGGCAAGAATACACAGAAGAACTGGACAAAAAAGATCTTCATGACCAAGATAATCATGATAACGTGATCACTGACCTAGAGCCAGACATCTTGGAATGTGAAGTCAAGTGGGCCTTAGAAAGCATCACTACGAACAAAGCTAGTGGAGGTGATGGAATTCCAGTTGAGCTATTTCAAATCCTGAAGTTGATGCTGTGAAAGTGCTGCACTCAATATGCCAGCAAATTTGGAAAACTCAGCAGTGGCCACGGGACTGGAAAAGGTCAGCCTTCATTCCAATCCCAAAGAAAGCCAATGCCAAAGAATGCTCGAACTACCGCATAGTTGCACTCATCTCACACACTAGTAAAGTCCTGGTCAAAATTCTCCAAGCCAGGCTTCAGCAATATGTGAGCTGTGAACTCCCAGATGTTCAAGCAGGTTTTAGAAAAGGCAGAGGCACCAGAGATCAAATTGCCAGCATCCACTGGATCATGGAGAAAGCAAGAGAGTTTCAGAAGACCATCTATTTCTGCTTCATTGACTATGCCAAAGCCTTTGACTGTGTGGATCACAATAAACTGTGGAACATTCTGAAAGAGATGGGAATACAAGACTACCTGACCTGCCTCTTGAGAAACCTGTATGCAGGTCAGGAAGCAACAGTCAGAACTGGACATGGAACAACAGACTGGTTCCAAATAGGAAAAGGAGTATGTCAAGGTTGTATATTGTCACCCTGCTTATTTAACTTATATGCAGAGTACATCATGAGGAACGCTGGGCTGGAAGAAGCACAAGCTGGAATCAAGATTGCTGGGAGAAATATCAATAACCTCAGATAAGCAGATGACACCACCCTTATGGCAGAAAGTGAAGAGGAACTCAAAAGCCTCTTGATGAAAGTGAAAGAGGAGAGTGAAAAGGTTGGTTTGAAGCTCAACATTCAGAAAACAAAGATCCTGGCATCTGGTCCCATCACTTCATGCGAAATAGATGGAAAAACAGTGGAAACAGTGTCAGACTTTATTTTTTTGGGCTCCAAAATCACTGCGGGTGCTGATTGCAGCCATGAAATTAAAAGACGCTTACTCCTTGGAAGGAAAGTTATGACCAACCTAGACAGGATATTAAAAAGCAGAGACATTACTTTGCCAACCAAGGTCCGTCTAGTCAAGGCTATGGTTTTTCCCGTGGTCATGTATGGATGTGAGAGTTGGACTGTGAAGAAAGCTGATCGCCGAAGAATTGATGCTTTTGAACTGTGGTGCTGGAGAATACTCTTGAGAGTCCCTTGGACTGCATGGAGATCCAACCAGTCCATTCTAAAAGAAATCAATCCTGGGTGTTCATTGGAGGGACTGATGCTAAAGCTGAAACTCCAATACTTTGGCCACCGCATGTGACGAATTGACTCATTGGAAAAGACTCTGATTCTGGGAAGGATTGGGGCCGGGAGGAGATGGGGACGACAGAGAATGAGATGGCTGGATGGCATCACCAACTTGATGGACATGAGTTTGGGTGAACTCTGGGAGTTGGTGATGGACAGGGAGGCCTGGCGTGCTGTGATTCATGGGATCGCAAAGAGTCAGACACGACTGAGTGACTGAACTGAACTGAACTGAAAGTCCTATGATTGGGCCACATGTTGTCAGGAGGGCTGGAGGAGCTCCCCTAAGGGGTCAGGAACTCAGATCTACTCTGATGTGCAGCGGTTTGGTGGGGCATGCTGTGTTGACATGTAAATAAAGACTCCTAGTGGAATGACTTCCTCAGCGTGAATTAGGTCAACAGCAAATTTGAGGACTGTAATCAGGATGAGAGTATGACTGTCATAGGGATGGGGTGGTCCTAATACGTAGGAGTGCCACAGTTGTCCCCCATTGGGTGAGTTAATGAGGGCCCTGCTCCTATATTGGCTGTTAGTCATACGGCTGAGGCTGTGGGTTGGCTAAACAGGCTCATGGTTGTGATGCCGACTAACAGGGATAAGACGAACTGGGGTTCCTTGTGGCTGAAAATGGGCCAGGAATGCTTCTGTTTTGTGGGGAAAACCAGGCATTACCGTTCTTGCTCAAAGAGGTATTGCTGGACCGGAACATGTTGAGAGCTGTGTGGTGGGTGTGAATGAAGGTAGAAAGGTCCTAATTAATTAGTTGACCTGATAAATCGAATGAAGTGTTCATGTTCAGGTCTGTCCTCTGTAATTGTGAATAGCTATTATGTGTTTTCATGTGAGTTGAACTCTACATTGTTGAGTAGAAACTCTGGTTGTGGATTCATAGGTTAGGTGTGGGGAATACAGTGCTTGGGACTCGAACAGTGAAGATAATAAGAGGAAGTTGTGTGGCTCAGACAGTAAAGTATCTGCCTGCAACGTGGGAGACCCGGGTTCAGTCCCTGGGTTGGGAAGATCTGGAGAAGGAAATGGCAACCCTCTCCAGTACTCTTACCTGGAATGTAGCCCACCAGGCTCCTCTGTCCGTGGGATCACAAAGAGTTGGACACGACTGAGCAACTTCACTTCACTTTTCACTTGTGTTGTTGGGGTAATGAGAGAGGCCATTAAAGTTTTGTTCATTTTGTTTCTGATGGGGTGGATTGTGTTGGGTTTTGAGTGAGTTTTAATTCTCGCTTTAAGTGATAAACATAGTTGGAAATTTTTCATTGGACTGTGATCAGTAGGGCTAGAATGATTCAAATAGTAACAGATCATGTTACGATAGCTAGTTGTGGCATATATTTAAGGGGAAATATAACTCCCATCTTCAATTTAAAAGGTTGATACTGTTTAGCTTAATAAATTTATGGTATTGCTATAGGTCATTTCTTGAAATATTTTAGTGGAATTCATGGACAATAGGTGTGAAGCTATGATTTGCTCCACAGATTCCTGAGCACTATCCATAATACAGGCCTGTGTGTGTGTGTGTGTTCAGTTGTGTCCAGTTCTTTGCAACTTCATGGACTATAGCCTGCCAGGCTCCTCTCCATGGGGATTCTCCAGGCAAGAATACTGGAGTGGATTGCCATGCCATCCTCCAGAGAATCTTCCCAACCCAGGGATTGAACCCAGGTCTCCTGCATTGCAGGTGGATTCGTTACTGTCTGAGCTACCAGGGTAGCCCATGATATAGGCCTGGTTATGTTTATATGAGGGTTGTTGGGAATAAGTGTTCTGGAATGCATCCCTTTTTAGGCCCAGTGACTGACTAGGTCATGAGTGTAAAACATCTCTGGAGGAGATTAAATTTCAGATTGTCACGTCTGGGTTATTATCGCCTTCTAACAATCACAGTTCTCCTGGCTTTAGCTCTGATCATAGAGGAGTCAGAATGTAAATCTCCATAATCTGTGGATTCGTTAACTCCAGTCTCATTGGTGCCCTGAAGATTTCAGGGTCAGAGAAGGATGGTTTTGTCTGTCATGTGAAGAATTTGTAAGGAGGGATTTAGGATTGGTGGTGGTCCCGTGGTTAAGACTTCACCTTCCAGTGCAGTTCAATCCCTGGTCAGGAAGCCAGGATCCCACATGCCTTTCGGCCAAAATACCAAAACAAAATAGAAACAATATTGCAGAAAATTCAATGGAGACTTTTAAAAGTGGTGAAAAATATATCTCAGGGGAAAAAAAAGGTTTAAGCATGGCAGTGTGATTAGGATTAGGATGATGGCTGGAAAAATTGTTCCGATTGTTTTGACTTCTTGTCCATCTCTCGTGTTTGTATGTGTGTGTTTATTGATGTGAGTGAAATAATACAAAGAAACCAATGATTTAAGGAAAAACACAATCATGGAAATGTAGGGGCTCTTCTCTGGGCCATGTTGCATCTTGAAAGCTGAGGTGAAAAGGTCACGCCATGGAGACAGAGAGGATGTTCAGGAATAAGTTACCCTGGGCAAAGTTACGTAATTTTTTTTTACTAGTATCTCACTTATTGAGAGACAAAGAAAGGTTATACTGTTGGCTTGAAACCAGTAGAAGAGGGTTCTTTCATTTCGATTCCTTCATTTTTTAAAAAATGAATTTACTTCTGTCTGGTTGCCGGTGGGGGCTACTCTGTGGCGGTGCACTGGCTTCTCACTGCGGCGGCTTCTCTTGCTGCGGAGCACAGGCTCAGCAGCTGCGGCACACAGGCTGAGTTCCCCCTCGACACGTGGGGTCTTCCTGGAGCAGGAATCCAACCCGTATCTCCTGCGTTGGCAGGGGGAGTCTTTACTGCTGAGGCACCAGGGAAGCTGCCTTCATTTCTTATTTTACAGTGACATAAGTATGTTCTTCAGATGTGGGATGTGGTGGGCATTTATGTAACCATTCTAAGTTTGGAGTCATTAATTGTGGGGCCTCTCCTTGCGATGCAAATGCCTCTTGGATTATAAAAAATTATTAGTATTAGTGGCATAAGTGGGGTGAATGAACCTACTGATGAAATGGTATTTCATATTGTATATGCATCAGGATAATGGGAATATTGTGGTATTCCAGAAGAACCAAGGAAATGTGAGAAGGTTATATTTATGCCTACAAATACCATCACAAAACGGATTTCTGCTCCTGATGAATTGAGTGTATAACATTAGAAAGTGGCAGTCAATGCCCAAAGCCTGCTATGAGAGCAGAGACAGCCTCTATTGATGGTGCATCATGGAAAAGAGCAACTACATGGTGTGTGTTGTGAAGGACTATATCCTGGGATGTGTTGGCTAAAATAATTTCTGTTAATTCACCTATTGTAAAAAGGAGATAAATCCTAGGGCTCATAAGATAGCAGGGAATCATTTGATGTTCTGTGAAAAGTTGCCAGTCAGGTAAATACTTTTACTCCGATATGAATTGTGATAATTATCGTAGCTGATGTATAGCATGCTGGTGTAACATCTGTTCCTGCTGTAAGTATATGATGGGCTCCTGACCAGAAAGGTCAACAAACAAATAAAATGATGCTCAGGCTCATATGTGCCTGTATCTGATGGTGCTAGAGCCTCAGATGCCATAACTGAAGCAAAACATCCCCCTAATTTAAAAATACGTGAAACCATAGTTACATGTGAGCATGGACTGAGTAATCCTTAGTCCATGGAAGTGTCTTATTTAAGAGGAATGAGTGGGCCATTTTAAGTGAGGTGGTTCTGAAGTAGGAACCAGTTGTCTGATGAAGTTTATTAATAAAAACTGAACAAATTATGTTGGAGAAGGAAATGGCAACCCACTCCAGTGTTCTTGCCTGGAGAATCCCAGGGACGGGGGAGCCTGGTGGGCTGCTGTCTGTGGGGTCGCACAGAGTTGGACACGACTGAAGCGACTTAGCAGCAGCAGCAGCACGAATTATGGGCCCAGAGAAGGAAGAGGGACCCAGGCTGAGCAGGCTGATGATCTCACCCAGTGGGCTGATGAAGCTCTGGGTCTGTTGTGCGTGCTACTTTTGTGACTGGAACTGATTTGACTTCATTGCTATGTATGATCAATGAAAATATGTGCTATGTAATATTAGTAATGTAATGTACATTCTTATAAGCGTAAGGTCAATAAATTTTGCACAGTTCTGTATGTTACACATTATAACTTGTATATATAGTTATTATGTACCATAGAATATATACTTGTGTGTGTGGGTATGCGTATAATGCATGCAGTGCATAATTTAGGGGCAGGAAACATGCTGTTTTAATCCTTACATGCTGCTCCGTGATTTTGTAAATGTCCCATGGGAAATATTCAGGGAAGGGTTTAAGTAGAATTTCAGCTTTAGGTACTGATGGTGAAGCTGTAGCTTATTCCTTGAGTCTTAGGGAGGTGGTTGAGCTCCTTTTCTGGTGTAAATGATCAGGTAACAGATATACTACAAAGACTCTTCATACTAGAAGATGATTTTCAATAATGCTATTTACTAGTATTAGCACTAGAATTAAAAAGAAGTATAAAATAGATGCTAAGTGTCTGTGATGAAAGGGTGTTTGACCGGCTGTCCTCAAGTCACATTGTAAATTGATCTGCTCCTAGGACTCAGAATAAACCTTTTCTGAGAGGTTGGAATGCCATGCTTCATGATTGGATGTGTGAAGTGTTGAAATCAATGCTAGGATTAAAACTGAAAATATTAGAGTCAATGCACCCCTTAATTTGTTAGTAATTGATGGCAGACTTGCATAAGTGGGTGAGAACTATCATCTGGCTTTATATAAGGTGGTATGTTGATGGTGCTGGCTGGAGTCTAGCTGTCTGCATATCCTAGAGGTTGGGTGAAAGTAATAGTAATATTAGCACGATTAGAATTAATAGGCACCTAGGATATCTTTGATCATGTAGTAGGTATGGAATGAAATTTTAATTGATGTTAGATGAGACCCCCTATAGGGTTCTTTAAAGCCTGTTTCATGAAGGAATAGTAGGTGAATGGCTGCTAGTGCTGTGATGGTGAACGGGATGAAATAGAAGGCAAAGAATCATGTGAGACTTGGTTTGTCTACTGAAAACTCACCTCATGTTCCTTCAGTAGGTTTGTGCCAGTGTATGGATTGCTGAAAGGAGGTTAGTGATGACTGCTGCCCCTCGGAATGATGCAGTGCCTGTCCTCAGGGTAGAACCTAGCTTAGGAAGACTGCAGCTATTACTGTGAGTAGTAGGATAATTCCAATATTTCATGTTTCTAGAATGGAATCACATCCATGGTATAAGTCTCGTGCTGCATGAATGAACAGGCAGAGAAAGAATATAGAGATTCCATTTGCACGTAGATCTCAGACGATTCATCTGTATTTTTATGTCACAGCAGATGTGTTACTGATGAGAAAGCAGTTATTGAGTCTGATGGATAGCATCTACTAACCCCAGCATTCCACTCCATCACTCCCCCAAGCCCCTCCCTGTTGGCAGCACCCCGTCTACCCTCCATGTCTGTGAATTATTCAGAAGTTTAATGAGCCCATAGTGTTGTGGGTGTACCCCAGTGGTACTGAGAGTGGGAGGCACCCTGCTGGTGTGTAGACCGAAGAGCAGACTTCTGCCTGAAGTTGTTCTGTTTGATTACTCCACTGGGTAATGGGAGTCACAGTTGGAGCTAGTGTCACGTCAAGTAAAATGTAAACTAGGCTTTGTTCCAGGACAACCAGTGTCACACTTAGAAATTTTTGTAATACTACTAGCATGGTGATGTTTTGGGGGGAGATTAGGGGTTCTTTGGACAGGTGGGATTGGCTGGCTAGAAGTATGAGTGGCAACGCCAGTAATGGTGCAGATAGGGAGTCAAAGAAGAAAAACCTGTGAAAAGTTGGCTATGCATTAAGCTGGCCAAAAAGAAATGGGCTTGTTCAGCTAATCAGTATGCTGTGGGCTATAGGATTAACTCAGATTATATTACTTTGATAATCTTGTTAATGGTATTAATATAATCGCAGGGCTAATGATCTTTACCATTGGAGAAGGTTATGATTTTGTACTTAGTTGGTGCTGTACAAGTTTCATATTATTGCTAATAGGGAGAGTGCAGGTGCAGCTTTGCAAGGTGCTGGTACTAGCAGGACAGTGGTATCTGCTGGCTAGAGTGAAATGTATGTTTAGAATTATTAGGGTTGCCGTCAAGAAGAGTGGTATTGTTATTCCTTCTTGGCATAATAGCGAGGCTATTAGGTAAGACCAGTATTTTATGAAACAGCAAGTGCGCTGATCCTTTCTGGTCAAATCCACATTCAGACTGTTTTCCTGTGTAAATATTTAATGGAGGGAGCCAGAGTGAGATACATACAAATAATGAGACTAGTGCTCTGTCAATGTCAGCATAAGATTTATTGTTTGTTTTTGGATTATGCCAGAACTGATTGGAAGTCAGTCGTACAATTTAATACTGAAAGAAGATCTTCATCAATGAATAGATTCCTAAGGGAATAGTCACACCCCCATCCACAAAATGTCAATACCAGGCAGCAAAGCACAAGTGGTGGTTGGATGTGAAGTGGAATTTTCATTGGACTAAGAAGATGATTAGGAAAGTAGAAACAGTAATTGCATGTCGACCATAGAATCGTGTAGCCATGAAGAATGTTGACCCATACATCCCACCTGAAATTGTAAGAGGCTTTCGTACTATTGAGACATGTAGAACTGTGAAGTAAACTCCCAAGGCAATTGTCATAAAGAGGGCTTGGCCTGTATGTATTTGAATAAGACTGTGGTGGCGCAGGTGATGGGTACCCTGGAATCTAACAGGACCAGATGTTGAGGCATGGTCCTGCTAGTGGGTTTAGATGGCAGATGTCTGGTGTGGTCAGCATCCATCTAGTTCAGTTGTGGAGGTAAGGCTTGAGTGATGGAAGGCTCAGAAAAAGCCAGTATGAAAGAGCACTTCTGAAAGCATGAAAAGAGTTAGTCCAGATCGAAGTCCTGTTCCAACAGTTGGTGTAGCATGGCCTTGGCAGGGGCTTTTTCGGATGATGTCTCATCGTTATCCATATATTGTCAGAGTATCAATGGACTTAGTGACAATTCTAGCATTGAACTGAAATCTTATGAGAGGCCAGGTGTTGTTAGGGCTGGAGGGGCTCCTGTAACGGATCAGGGACTGGGATTTACTCTGTGACGTGCAGGGGTTTGGTGGGTCATTGTCTGTTGTCATGTAAGCAGAAGCTTACAGAAAGTGCCCTACACGTGAACCTTCAAGTCGTGAAGTTTCAAAGATGTGAGCATGTGTTCGCTTGTGCAGTCATGTAAGTTAGTTCACACCTTACCTGCATTGTCACATATGTGTACTTCACAGTACAGTGCTCTATAGTGTTCAGTAGTACAGCATCTTTATTTCCAGCCCAGGAGGCCTTGAAGCAGGAGGGTAGATAGAACTGAACCCAGCAAGGAACTAGGACCTGTGCCATCATCATCAGACGTGAGTGAAAGTGCAGCCCGCCCTCCGTCTCTGCTGCTGACGACCCTTCAGCTCTTCCACCTCCCACCTCCTCTCCCTCCTCCGGTCAGTAACTCTTCCTGCCTGTTCACTGGACGCCAGCCCGTGTGCCAGCCAGTGGTTGTATTGTACTGTAAGGTTAAAAATGTTTTCTTTTTTTGTGTGTGTGTGTGTGTACTTTTTTAATGTATTATTTGTGTGAAAAGTACTATAACCTATTACAGCACAGTACTATATAACCAGTTGTGTTAGTTGGGGACCTAGGCTAACTTTGTTGGACTTAGGAACAAATCGGAAGAGGAACACACTCTTGACACAGAACTTATTACTGTGAGGGGACTTACTGTGTAGTAGGGTGTCTGTGTTGGAGAAGGCAATGGTACCACACTCCAGTGTTCTTGCCTGGAAAATCCCAGGGACGGGGGAGCCTGGTGGGCTGCTGTCTATGGGGTCGCACCGAGACGGACACGACTGAAGTGACTTAGCAGCAGCAGAGTGTCTGTGTAAGCTTGATTTAAGGCACCATCAAATTCGAGGAAGGTGAGTGGGGTGAGCATCATGTCTGTGATAAAGGCTGTGCTGGTCCTAGCATGTATCATTAGCAGCGCTGGAGCTGCCGCTCCGATTCAGTGAGTTAATGAGGGCCCTGCTCCAATGTTGGCTGTTAGTCATATGGCTGAGGCCGTGGGTTGGCTAAATAGACTCCCAGTTTGATGACGACTAGCACAGGGATAAGACGAACTGGGGATCCCTTGTGGTGCAAAATGGTCCAAGGATGCTTTTGTTTTGTGAGGAAAACCAGGCGTTACGGTTCCTGCTCATGGAGGGATTGCTGGACCTGAATGTGTTGAGAGTTGCCTGGTGGGTGTGAGTGACGGTGGTAGGATCCTAGTGAACTTGGTGACCCATTAAATAGAGTGAGTGATCGAACTTTTTGTGTTCAGATCTGTCCTCCATGATGTGAACTTCTTTTTTGATATGAGTTGGTCTCGTCACTGTTGAGTAGAAATGCTGCAGTGGTAGATTCTTGGGTTAGGTGTGGGGAATACAATGCGTGGGACTAGAACAATGAAGATAACAAGAGACGGTCCTGTTATTATTGGGGTGATGAGAGAGGTCAGTAAATTTTGGTTCTTCTTGTTTCTAAAGAAGTAGATTGTTTCTGTGCTTGAGTGAATTTTAATTCTGGATTTAAGTGATAAACATTTAAAATTTTTTCATTGGACCATAATGGACTGGAATGATTGAGGAAATAGTAATGAATCATGTTGATGTCCTTAGTTGTGGCATGTCACTAAAGGAAGATTTAAACTCCTGTTTTTTAAATAAAAAAGGTTCATGCTATTTAGCTTCTTAATGGATTTATGATATTGACACAGCTCCTTTCTCAATATTTAGTGGAACTAATTTGAGGACGACAGGTGTGAAGGTATGACTTTTTTCCACAGATTCCTGAGCACTGTTCCTGGTATAGACCTGTATCGATATAAGGGTTGTTTGGTTTAAGTGTTCTGGAAGAGCATCTCTTTTTGGACCCAATGAAGGGCTGGCTCATGAATGTAGAACATCTTCAGAGGAGGTTAATATTTGGATTGTCATTTCTATGGGTGGAACTCCTCAGTTATCTCCTTCCAGCAATCACAGTTCTCCTGGCTTTAGGTCTGATGTAGAGACCACAGAGGGCTCAGAGATTGGGGGACAGCTGTATTGGGTCCTGCAGTTATCAGCGGGACTAATCAGTTTCTGCTACCTCCAGTTACAGCAGGTATAACTGTGAAGAAAAGAATTACAGATGCATGGGCTGTTAGCACCTACATTGTAGATTTGGTCATCTTAGAGCCATGCTCCGGGTTGACCTAATGCAAAGTGAACAAGTAGGCTTGAGACAGAACCTGTTGTTCCAGGCCAAGCTGCTGTTTAATTGCTAAGTTGTGTCTGACTCTTTGCAACCCCACGGACAAGCACAAGATAATAAATATAAGGTACCAATATCTTGATGGGTTGAGAAGAGTCATAATTTGTGTATCTGAACTCTGGTCTCACTGGTGCCCTAGGGTGTTTAGGGTCAGAGAAGGATGATAGATTCATTTCTTCTGTCATATAAATAATTGGTAAGGATGGCGTGGCAATTAAAATTAAGATGATGGCTGGTAAAATTGGTCAGTTTTTCTTTTTTTAACTAGTTGTGCATCTCTTCTGTTTGTATGTGTTAGTTTAGTTGTTAGTCTGAGTTAATACGTTAGTATTAAGTGAAATGATATAAAGAGCCAAAGAACTCGTGGAAAATGTGATGATTCACATGTGATCATGGAAGTGTAGGAGCTCTTCTGTGGTGGGTGATGTTGCGTCTTTAAAGCCAAGTTGAAAAGGATTGTCGTTCAGTTGTTCAGTTGTGTCCGACTCTTTGCGACCCCATGAACAGCAGCACGCCAGGCTTCCCTGTCCTTCACTATCTCCTGGAGTTTGCTCAAACTCATGTCCATTGAATTGGTGATGCCATCCAACCATCTCGTCCTCTGTCGTGCCCTTCTCCTCCTGCCTTCAGTCTTTTCCAGCATCAGGGTCTTTTCTAATGAGTCGACTCTTCACATCAGGTGGCCAAAGTACCGGAGCTTCAGCATTAGTGCTTCCAGTGAATATTCAGGGTTGATTTCCTTTAGGATTGATTAATCTCCTTGCTGTCCAAGGGAAAGGATATGCCATGGAAGTAGAAAGGGTTTTCACCTATGATTTAACCTGGACAAAGTTGCATAATTTTTACTATATCTCATTTGTCAAGAGAGATATAATGCTTGTGGTGTTGGCTTGAAACCAGTAGAAGAGAGTTTGATGCCTTCCTTTCTTACTCATTTTGTGCTAGGTCATTTCAGTCGTGTCCAGCTCTTTGCGACCCTATGGACTGTAGCCTGCCAGGCTCGTCCGTCCGTGGGATTCTCCAGGCAAGAACACTGGAGTGGGTCGCCATGCGATCTTCCTGGCCCAGAGATCGAGCCTGCATCTCTCATGCCTCCTGCATTGGCAGGCTGGTTCTTCACCACTGGCACCACCTGCGAACTCCCTTACTTACTCTAGACTGACATAAGTGGGTCCAGCAAACGTGTGATGTGGCGGAGGGCATCCATGTCCTCACTCTACGTTTGGAGACTTACTCTACTGTTGAGACCTCTCGTCGTGCTGCGCATGCCTCTCAGATTATGGAAACTGTTCCTATGAGTGTTGTAAGTGAAATGAAGGAGGCTCTTGATGAAATGGTATTTCCTGTTGTGTGAGCATCAGGGTAGCGGAAATATCACGGTGATACTCCAGATAAACCAAAGAAATGTTGTGAGGAAAAGGTTATACATGCTTTCTATTTTTTAAATTGCAGTAGAGTATTTTAAATTCATTTGTAACTGAAGGGTAATTGCTTTACAATATTGTGCTGGTTTCTGCCATACATCATGATGCATCAGCCGGCGGCATACATATGGCCCCTCCGACTTGAACCTCCCTCACACCTCATCCCACCCCTCTAGGTTGTCTCAGAGTCCTGGTTTGAGTCCCCCGAGTCATGCAGCAAATTCCCACTGGCTGTTTTGCATATGGCAGTGCATACATTGCCATGCTACCTCTCCATTTGTCCCACCCTCTCCTTCCTGCCGTGTCCATAAGTCTCTTCTCTATGTCTGCATCTCCATTGCTGCCCTGCAAATAGGCACTTTCTTTCTAGATTCCATCAGTTCAGTTCAGTCGCTCAGTCATGTCCGACTCTTTGAGACCCCATGAATCACAGCACGCCAGGCCTCCCTGTCCATCACCAATTCCCGGAGTTCACTCAAACTCATGTCCTTCGAGTCGGTGATGCCATCCAGCCATCTCATTCTCTGTCATCCCCGTCTCCTCCCGCCCCCAACCTTTCCCAGCATCAGAGTCTTTTCCAGTGAGTCAACTCGTTGCATGAGGTGGCCAAAGTATTGGAGTTTCAGCGTTAGCATCAGTCCTTCCAATGAACACCCAGGATTGATCTCCTTATTTATGTGTTATTACACGGTATTTGTTTCTCTCTTTCTGACTTACTTCACTCTGTTTAATAGACTCTGAGTTCATCCACCTCGTTAGCACTGACTCATATGTGCTCCTTTTCATGGCTGAGTAATGTTCCATCACATATATTACCACACTTTCCCTATCCATTCATCTGCCAGTGGACATCTAGGTTGCTTCCATGTCCTAGCTATTGGAAATAGTGCTGCAGTGAAAACTGGGGTACATGTGTCATTTTCAGTCATGGTTTTCTCAGGATATATGCCCAGTGGTGGGATTGCTGGGTCATATGGTAGTTTTATTCCTAGTTTTTTTTTAAGGAATCTCCATACTGTCTTCAATTGTGGCTGCATCAATTTACATTCCCACCAGTAGTGCAAGAGGGTCCCCTTTTATCCACACCCTCTCCAGCATTTATTTTTTGTAGTTTTTTTTTGATGGTGATCATTCTGACTGGTATGAGATCAGAACACCAGACTATCTCATTGTAGTTTTGATTTGCAATTCTCTAATAATGAGCAATATTGAGCATCTTTCATGTATTTATTAGCCATCTATCTTTTTTGGAGAAATGTCTGTTTGGCCTTTTGCCCACTTTTGATTGGATTGTTTCTTTTACTGATATTGAGTTGCATGAGCTGCTTGTATAGTTTGGAAATCAATCCATTGTCAGTTGTTTCATTTGCTATTATTTTCTCCAATTCTGAGGGTTCTCTTTTCACCTTGCGTATAGCTTCCTTTGCTGTACAAAAGTTTTTAAGTTTAATTAGGTCTCACTTGTATATTTTTGTTTTTATTTCCATTATTCTAGAAGGTGGGTTATAGAGGATCTTGCTTTGGTTTATGTCAGTGTTCTGCCTGTGTTTTCCTCAAAGAGTTTTGTAGTTTCTGGTCTAACATTTAGGTCTTTAATCCATTTTGAGTTTATATTTGTGTATGGTATTAGGAAATGTTCTAATTTCATTCTTTTACATGTAGTGGTCCAGTTTTCCCAGCACCACTTATTGAAGAGACTATCTTTATTCCATTGTATAGTCTTACCTCTGTTGTCAGAGATAAGGGGCCCAAAAGTGTGTGAGCTTATATCTGGGCTTTCTGTCTTGTTCTGTTGTCTATATTTCTGTTTTTGTGCCAGTACTATACTGTCTTGATGATTGTAATTTTGTAGTATGTTCTAAAGTCAGGAACGTTAGTTTCTCCAGCTCCATTCTTCTTTCTAAAATATTGCTTTGGCTGATCAGGGTGTTTTGTATTTCTATACAAATTGTAAAGCTATGACCAACCTTGACAGCATATTAAAAAGCAGAGACATTACTTTGCTGCAAAGGTTCGGTTCAGTTCATTCGCTCAGTCATGTCCGACTCTTTGCGACCCCATGGACTGCAGTATGCCAGGCTTCCCTGTTCATCACCAACTCCTGGAGTTTGCTCAAACTCAGGTCCATTGAGTCAGTGATGCCATCCAACCATCTTATCCTCTGTCGTCCCCTTCTTCTCCTGCCTTCAATCTTTCGCAGCATCAGGGTCATTTACAATGAGTCAGTTCTTTGCATCAGGTGGCCAAAGTATTAGAGTTTCAGCTTCAGCATCAGTCCTTCCAGTGAACACCCAAGACTGATTTCCTTTAGGATGGACTGGTTGGTGTCCAGGGGACTTTCAAGAGTCTTCTCCAACACCACAGTTCAAAAGCATCAATTCTTCGGTGCTCAGCTTTCTTTATAATCCAACTCTCACATCCATACATGACTATTGGAAAAACCAAATTGTTCACTAGGCGGACCTTTGTTGGCAAAGTAATGTCTCTGCTTTTTAATATGTTGTCTAGGTTGGTCATAACTTTTCTTCCAGGGAGCAAGCATCTTTTAATTTCATGGCTGTAGTCACCATCTGCAGTGATTTTGCTGCTGCTGCTGCTGAGTCACTTCAGTCGTGTCCGACTCTGTGCGACCCCAAAGACAGAAGCCCACCAAGCTCCCCCTTCCCTGGGATTCTCCAGGCAAGAACACTGGAGTGGGTTGCCATTTCCCCCCAAAATAAAGTCTCTCACTATTTCCACTGTTTCCCTATCTATTTGCCATGAACTGATGGGACCAGATGCCATGATCTTAGTTTTCTGAATGTTGAATTTTAAGCCAACTTTTTCACTCTCCTCTTTCACTTTCATCAAGAGGCTCTTTAGTTCTTCTCTTTCTGCCGTAAGGGTGGTGTCATCTGCATATCTGAGGTTATTGATATTTCTCCCAGCCATCTTGATTCCAGCTTGTGCTTCATCCAGCCCAGAGTTTCTCTGATGTACTCTGCATATAAGTTAAATAAGCAGGGTGACAATATACAGCCTTGACGTGCTCCTTTCCCGATTTGGAACCGGTCTATTGTTCCATGTCCAGTTCTAACTATTGTTTCTTGACCTGCATACAGATTTTTCAGGAGGCAGGTCAGGTGGTCTGATATTCCCATCTCTAAGAATTTTCCAGTTTGTTGTGATCCACACAGACAAAGGCTTTGGCATAGTCAATAAAGCAGAAGTAGATCTTTTTCTGCAACTCTCTCGCTTTTTCGATAATCCAAAGAATTTTGGTAATTTGATCTCTGGTTCCTCTGCCTTTTCTAAATCCAGCTTGAACATCTGGAAGTTCATGGTTCACATACTGTTGAAGCCTGGCTTGGAGAATTTTGAGCATGACTTTACTAGCGTGTGAGATGAGTGCAATTGTGCAGTAGTTTGAACATTCTTTGGCATTGCCTTTCTTTGGGATTGGATTGAAAACTGATCTTTTCCAGTCCTGTGGCCACTGCTGAGTTTTCCAAATTTGCTGGCATTTTGAGTGCAGCACTTTCACAGCATCATCTTTTAGGATTTGAAATAGCTCAACTGGAATTCCGTCACCTCCACTAGCTTTGTTCATAGTGATGCTTCCGAAGGCCCACTTGACTTCACAGTCCAGGATGTCTGGCTCTAGGTGAGTGATCACACCATCGTGATTATCTGGATTGTGAAGATCTTTTTTGTACAGTTCTTCTGTGTATTCTTGCCACCTCTTCTTAATATCCTCTGCTTCTGTTAGGTCCTTACCATTTCTGTCCTTTATCGAGCCCATCTTTATATGAAATGATCCCTTGGTATCTCTAGTTTTCTTGAGATCGCTAGTCTTTCCCATTCTGTTGTTTTCCTCTATTTCTTTGCATTGAGGAAGGCTTTCTTATACCCTCCTTGCTATGCTTTGGAACTCTGCATTCAGATGGGCATATCTTTCCTTTTCTCCTTTGCCTTTCGCCTCTCTTCTTTTCACAGCTATTTGTAAAACAGTCCTTTGGTCCATCTAGTCAAAGCTATGGTTTTTCCAGTTGTCATGTGTGGATGTGGGAGTTGGACCATAAAGAAAGCTGAGCACCAAAGAATTGATGCCTTTGAACTGTGGTGTTGGAGAAGACTCTTGAGAGTCCCTTGGACTGCAAGGAGATCCAACCAGTCCATCCTAAGGGAAATCAGTCCTGACTATTCATTGGAAGGACTGATGCTGAAGCTGAAGCTCCAATAATTTGGTCACTTGATGCAAAGAGCTGACTCATTGGAAAAGACCCTGATGCTGGGAAAGATTGAAGGTGGGAGGAGAAGGGGACAACAGAGGATGAGATGATTGGATGGCATCACTGACTTGATGGACATGAGTTTGAGCAAGCTCTGGAAGTTGGTGATGGACAGGTAAGCCTGGCATACTGCAGTCCATGGGGTCGCAAAGATTCAGACATGACTGAGTGACTGAACTGAACAAATTGTGAAAACTTTTGCTCTAGTTCTGTGAAGAATGCCCTTGGTAATTTGATAGGGATCACATTAAATCTGTAGATTGCATTTGGTAGTATAGTCATTTTCACAATATTGATTCTTCCAACCCAAGAACATGGAATCTCTCTCCATCTGTTTATGTCTTTGATTTCTTTCATCAGTGTCTTACAGTTTTCTGTAAACTGCTCTTTTGTTTCCTTAGGTAGGTTTATTCTTAGGTGTGTTATTCTCTTTGTTGCAGTGGTAAATGGGACTGATTGCTTATTTTCTCTTTCTGATTTTTCGTTGTTAGTATATAGGTATGCAAGTGATTTCTGTGTGTTGATTTTGTATCCTGCATCTTTACTAAATTTACTGATTAGCTCTAGGAATTTTCTGCTAGTATCTTTAGGGTTTTCTATGTATAGTATCACGTCTGCAAGCAGAGTTTTACTTCTTATTTTCCAATCTGGATTTGTTTTATTTTTTTCTTCTCTGATGGCTATAGCTAGGACTTCCACAACTATGTGAATAAGAGTGGCAAGAGTGGGCACTCGTCTTGTTCCTGATCTTAGAGGGAATGCTTTCGGTTTGTCACCATTGAGAATCATGTTTGCTGTGCGTTCATTATATATGACCTTTCTTATGTTGGGGTAGGTTGCTTCTGTGCCCATTTTTTTGTAGAGTTTTAATCATAAATGGGTGCTAAATTTTGTCAGGTTTTTCTACATCTATTGAGATTAGCATATGGTTTTTAATCTTTCATTTTGTTAATACGGTGTATCACATTGATTGATTTTGCATATATTGAAGATAAACTTGGGATAAATCCTGGGATAAACTCAACTTGATCATGCTATATGATCTTTTTAATGCATTGTTGATTTCTTTTTGCTCGAATTTTGTTGAAGATTTTTCCATCTATATTCATCAGTGATACTGGCCTATACTTTTCTTTTTTTGTGTTGATTTTGTCTGGTTTTGGTATCAGGGTGATGTTTGCCTTGTGGAATGAGTTTGAAAGTGTTTCTTCCCTTGAAATTTTTTGTAAGAGTTTCAGAAGGATAGGCATTAGCTCTTAAATTGAAGTATAGTAATTTTTAATAGAAATAAATGACAAATAGTAAAAATTTATAAGTTTCTGTTTGTTTTATTTCTGATGAATGTTACTGTTTGTGAGGCAACATGAACTAGTAAAAAGGATGCAAATGTGTTCTAAATTGACTCAGTTATTATGGTGTGGTAGGTACTTGTATGTATCATGATGGGGGGGGAGGAAACAAGCACGCAAGAAAGAAAGTGAAGTCGTGTCCGACTATTTGCGACCCCGTGGACTGCCTACCAGGCTTCTCCGTCCATGGGATTCTCCAGGCAAGAATACTGGAGTGGGTTACCATTTCCTTCTCCAAGGGATCTTTCCGACCCAGGGATCAAACCCAGGTCTCCAGCACTGGAGGCAGACCCTTTAACCTCTGAGCCACCTAAAAAACCAAATAACTCCCTCCTGGAGTTGCTGGGCTTCCCAGGTGGCACTAATGGTAAAGAACCTGCCTGCCAATGCAGGAGACCTAAGAGGTGCGGGTTCGATCCCTGGGTTGGGAAGATCCCCTGGAGGAGTGCATGGCAACCCACTTCAGTATTCTTACCTAGCGAATCCCATGGACAGAGGAGCCTGGTGAGCTACAGTCCATAGGGGTTGCAAAGAGTTGGACACAACTGAAGCGACATAACACACACACACACGCGACTGCTGTAAGAATTCAGTGAAATATTGTACAGAAAATCTCTTAACAGCATGCTAGACAGCAGGCAGGCACTCAATACAGTTTACTTATACATTTTCTTATTCATATCCCATGCCAAGATTTGAAGTCTGTTTGATTTCAACAAATGAAAACAGTGAAAAAAGGATTATAAATATGTCAAAACTGTGTCCTGAATTTGATTGTGATCAAACATAATTATCTGCTTCTGTCACTTCTTTTTGCACTTTCTAACTCTAGGCAAAAACAGTGTGCTGAATATTTATATTGATTCACTATGATCAGACAGATAGGACCTTCTAAGGGATAGAATTTTAAGATGAAACGAGCCAAAGAAGAGGTCAGCACACTGGGACAACTGTAATGTTACGATCCACAAAGCGCTTTACGCCTCCCACTGCTCCTTCACACCCGTTGATCCTTACACGGACGAGCCAAGCATGGGTGACACCAGCCTCATTAATAGGCGAGAAGCAAACTGAGGCCCAGAGGGGTGAAGTGACTTGCCAACAGTCACATTCTGAGCAAAGCCAGGTCTTCCACCCAGGCAGTTTTTATTCCTATTATTCTGCCAAGATCAGTGGCCTGTTCAAGAGCTGAAAATGCAGAGGGAAAGTCTTTTTAGAAATAGGACAGCCTATTTTTTCCAGCAATAGAATGTAAGTACTCCAAACAATCAGTGTATGTATTATATATATTATATATTTTGGTTTATTATTATTCACTTAAGCAGTGAATAAAAATCTTAAGTCTGAAAGTAGTCCAATATCATTTTGGTAAATCTATTGGAGGGTGAGGAGTTATGTTTTGGTGTTAGCCTTTGTCCATTGTGAGTAAGGATTTGTTGAAGAAAATTGTGTTGATTTAATAAACCATGTATCAGCCTCTTAGTGACACAATGGGCCTACTAAACTTTGGGCTGTTTGCTGTTTATTCAGCAAAGAACAATCAGTAAAGCTCACTTGGAGGGCACTTGGGGACAAAAGAAGCAAGCATGTGAAGGGCCATGTGCGTGTGACTTTCACGGAAAATACACTTTGGTGATGATGAAGTATGGGAAGGGCAGCTATGCTGAAAGGAAAAATCAGGGGTAGGGGAAGATCAAGGGCAGTTGGCTTGCAAACTTGCCCAGCAAAAACTTGCACTGTTAAACCAATTACAAGGATTATAGTGTCTTAATTTTTAGGAAGGATTGATCATTGAAGAAGCCAAATTCCAGTCTGCGGAAACACCAACTTAAATTTGAAAGAGACTTGACCAAGAACTATTTAGATATGTCTCTGAGAAAATCATGAAGCATCAAGAGTGCACACCCCACACCTCATTCCAACCTGTCAACATCCTGGCCCCAGAACGCAGGCTTTTTAAGTCAGTTAGAGAGGTCCGGGACCTACAGTTGGGCTCCATCATGTTCTTTTCACTCCTTTTTTCCACCCCACCTTTCCCTGATTAAGAAGAACAACTGGGTGTGCCCTTACACATAGTGCATGCATGCCTGCTCAGTGGTGTCCTACTCTTTGCAACCCTATAGACTGTAACCCGCCAGGCTCCTCTGTCCATGGGATTCTCCAGGCAAGAATACTGGAGTGGGTTGCCATTTCTGTCTCCAGGAGATCTTCCCAACCCAGGGATTGAACCTGGGTCTCCCAAATTGTAGGCAGACGGTTTACCATCTGAGCCACCAGGTCTGGTATTCCCATCTCTTTAAGAATTTAAAGAGTTTATGAACAGTCAGTGAAGCAGAAGTAGATAGTTTTTTTGACTTATCTCTGGTTCCTCTGCCTTTTCTAAATCCAGCTTGAACATCTGGAAATTCACGGTTTACATACTGTTGAAGCCTGACTTGAGAATTTTGAGCATTACTTTGCTAATGTGAGAGGAGTGCAATTGTGAGGTAGTTTGAGCATTCTTTGGCATTGCCTTTCTTTGGGATTGGAATGAAAACTGACCTTTTATAGTCCTGTGGCCACTGCTGAATTTTCCAAATTTGCTGACATATTGAGTGCAGCAGTTTCACAGCATCATCTTTTAGGATTTGAAATAGCTCAGCTGGAATTCCATCACCTCTGCTAACTGTAGTAATGCTTCCCAAGGCCCACTTGACTTCACAGTTCAGGATGTCTGGTTCTAAGTGAGTGATCACACCATCATGGTTATCCGAGTCATTAAGACCTTTTTTTTTTTTTTTTTCGGTACAGTTCTTCTGTGTATTCTTGCCATCTCTTCTGAATATCTTCTGCTTCTGTTAGGTCCATACCATTTCTGTCCTTTATTGTGCCCATCTTTGCATGAAATGTTCCCTTGGTATCTCTAATTTTCTTGAAGAGATCTCTAGTCTTCCCCATTCTGTTGTTTTCCTGTATTTCTCTGCATTGTTCATATAGTGTTACCTCTATTAAGAGTTACTAATCAGTGAAATACTTTTACTCCTATAGGAATAGTGATAATTATAGCAGCGGATGGAAAGTATAGTCGTGTATCAACATCTTTACCTACTGTAAATATATGATGGGCTCACAGGATAAATCCTGAAAGTTGATGGATATCATGGCCCACCTATCCTAAAGGTTCCTTTTTGTTTTGGAAGAAGTTACAATGTGTGAGATTATTCCAAATCCAGGTAAAATCAGGATATAAACTTTAGGGTGACCAAAGAATCAGAGTAAGTGTTGGTATAATCTCCTTCTCCTGCAGGGTCAAAAAACGTTGTGTTTAGATTTTGGTCTGTGAAGAAGGGAGTCATTTTGGCTGGTGACACTGGTAAGAATGGTAACAGTAATACAACTGTTATCAATTCAGAGCATACAAATAATGGTGTCTGGTGTTGAGATGGAGCAGTTGGCTTTATTAATGATGGAACTAAGGAAATTAATAGCTCGTGGGATTGAAGAAACACCTACTAAATGTAGGAAACAAAACCGTAAGGTCGACGGCAGCTCCTCCACGAGCTCAGTTTCCTGGCAGTGGTCGTTACATAGCTCAGCCTGTCACAGCCCTGTCACCGCTGATGCAAGTCAGAGTAAGAAAGAGGGAGGGAGGGATCTGAAGCCTCGGTTGTTAACGGGTGAGCTGTATTGGGTGCTCCGGTTATCAGTGAGACTAGTCAGCTTCCAAATCCTCCAGCATGACAAGTATAACTGTGAAGAAAAAGGCTGACAAAGGCGTGGGCTGCCGCTGCTGCACTGTGGATTTGGGCATCTCGGGGCCGTGCTCCGGGGTGACCTAATTCAGCGTGAATTAGTTGGCTTGAGGGAGAACCTCCTGTTCCAGCCCAAGCGCCAATTAACAAACATACGGGGACTTCCCTGGTAGTGGAGTGGGGAAGAATCTGCCTTCCAGTGCATGGGACATGGGTTCAGTCCCGGTCCAGGAACAGGAATTAAATAAACTGTACTAGGTTAGGACTTTGAGGGCTCTTGGCGGTGCTAAGGTCGGTATGAGGGTGGAGTTTATGTGGAGATGAGTTAACGTTGGGAGGAAAGTCATTTGCTTTGTGTGCTCAAGTTATTGTGTATGGGGGGAATATGCTTCATGATATGGCGTGTGGAAGCTGTATGGGCTTCCCTAGTGGCTCAGACAGTAAAGAATCCGCCTGCAATCCAGGAGATGCTGGTTCGATCCCTGGGTGGGGAATATCGCCTGGAGAAGGAAATGGCAACCCACTCCAGTGTTCTTGCCTGGAGAACCCCATGGGCAGAGGGGCCTGGCGGGCTGCAGCCCATGGGGTCGCAGAGAACTGGACATGACTGGGTGACTAACACGTGCACCGCTGTAGTGATTAGTGTAGGTAAAATACTCTTGTCATTCCCTGACTTCATTCTTTTATTTTTTGGCCATGGTGCATGCGGGATCTTAGTTCCCTAACCAGGTATCAAACGCATGCCCCCTGCAGTGGAAGTACAGAGTCTTTACCACTGGACAGCCAGGGGAGTCGCTTGAATAATTATTCGTTTGGGTATAAATCCTGACAGTGGTGGGAGGCCTCCCATTTATAATAGAACAGTGAGAATTTTTTTTGTTATATGATCATGCTAACGTAGTATTGGTTGAGCTGTGACTGAGTATCGTGAATGTCGTGTTATTGTATGAATGGGTAGGTTTAGGATTGTTCCAGTGTTTCTTGCCCTGTAGGGGCGGTGGATGGATAAGCTACCATTTTTTTTGTTTGATTTAGTCTGCCTTATCCCCCAATTATAACGGGGAGTGTGGATATAGGTAGTACTAAATTTAGGTTAATGGAGAGTGAAATTTGGTATAACCCTGACATGTGGATGCAATTTTTTGTCACATTAATAGAACTAAGCCTGCTGTTAGTGAAATGCCTTCTGTGACTTCAGGTACTCCAGTGTGGAATGGGGAGACGACTCCTCTTATGACTAGGCCACTGTTAGGAATGATGATGTGTTGGATTAAAGATTTTTGTGATGGTTCATTGGCTGGTGTATAGGAGATTAATGATGATGGCTGGGGACTTTGCTATTGGTCCAGTGCTTGAGATTCCATGCTTCCACTGCAAGCGGCTCGGGTTCAGTCCCCATCGGGAAACTAAGATCCTGCATGTCCTGAGATGCAGCCAAAAATTTAAAATAAATAAATAAATAATGATGGCTTAAATTGTGAGTAATATTGATGCAGTGGCTTGTGTTAAGAAGTATTTAGTGGCTTCTTCTATAGCTCATGGGTTAAAGTTATTGTTAGGATGGGGAGGATACCTAGTATGCTTATGTTAAATCTGATGCAGATAAGTAATCAGTGTGAGCTAGTTGTTACAATTAAGGTGCCTGAAATAATAGTTGACACAAAGGAAATGGGGTTTCTTAGTAGAAGAAAGCTATAAACCCTCATTTTCAGGGTCTGTATGGGCCTGATAGCTTATTTAGCTGACCTTACTGTGGGATGTAGTATAATGTGGTGGTACCAAGACACTTGGATTCTTAAGTGAAAAGGATATGAAAGTGTTAGTCACTCAGTTGTATCTGACTCTGTGCAACCCCATGGACTGTAGCGCACCAGGCTCCTCTGTCATGGGGACTCCTCCAGGTAAGAATACTAGAGTGGGTTGCCATGCCCTTCTCCAGGGGATCTTCTCCACCTGGGGATCAAACCCGGGTCTCCTTCATTGCAGGCAGATGCTTTCCCATCTGAGCCACCAGGGAAGCCCCAAGGGTCAGTCTAGTTCCTATAATTCTAGAAATAAGATGTAAATCTCTGTCACTTACTCTATCAAAGTAACTTTTATCAAACATATTGTTTATGTTTGTGGGGGTATGTTAGACAATGTTTTGATAAGTAGTGATATGTGTCATATATATGGGGCTAGTGGCCCCATCTGAAATTTTTTCAGAGTAGATCATATTGGAATTGTGGGTAGGATGCTCAAATTCATATGAAGAAAATTGTTAGAGATTTGGTTTTTTTGTTTGTTTTTATTTTGCCATACCTCAAGGCAAGTGGGATCTTAATTCCCCAACTGGGGATTGAACATGAGTCCCCTGCAGTGGAAGCGTGGAGTCTTAACCCTGGACAACCAGGGAAGTCCCTAGTAAGAGTGTTTTGATCATGAAGTTAGTTATATATAGTTCTGGTGTGTGGGGACCATGGAATGCTCCTAGGAGTAGGATTGTAGTGAAGATATGATGATGATAGTGGTGTATTCTTGGAAAAATATGGCAAATGGGCCTGCTGAATATTCCATGTTGAAGCCAGATGTGAGTTCTGTTTCTCCTTCTGTTATATCCAAAGGGGCACAGTTAGATTCTGGTAGGGTAGAAGTAAACTGTGTGATCCAGTAGGGAATGGGATGAGAAGATTATTCATAAACATTCTTCTGTTGTGATGAGGGTTGGAAGGGCAAAGGATTATTCAGTTCAGTTCACCTGCTCAGTCTTGTCCGACTCTTTGCGACCCCATGAACCACGGCATGCCAGGCCTCCCTGTCCATCACCAACTCCTGGAGTCCACCCAAACCCATGTCCATTGAGTCTGTGATGCCATCTAACCATCTCCTCCTCTGTCGTCCCCTTCTCCTGCCCTCAATGTTTCCCAACATCAGGGTCTTTTCAAATGAGTCAGCTCTTCGTATCAGGTGGCCCAAATACTGGAGTTTCAGCTTCAACATCAATCCTTCCAATTAACACCCAGGACCGATTTCCCTTAGGATGGACTGGTTAGATCGCCTTGCAGTCCGAGGGACTCTCAAGAGTCTTCTCCAACACCACAGTTCAAAAGCATCAACTCTTCGGCGCTCAGCTTTCTTTATAGTCCAACTCTCACATCCATACATGACCACTGGAAAAACCATAGCCTTGACTAGATGGACCTTTGTTGACAAAGTAATGTCTCTGCTTTTTAATATGCTATCTAGGCTGGTCATAACTTTCCTTCCAAGGACTAAGTGTCTTTTAATTTCATGGCTGCAATCAGCATCTGCAGTGATTTTGATAAAAAGGGAGTTTCCTCACAGTCCAGTGGTTAGGACTAATGCTGTAACTGCCGGGGCCCCATATGCAGTCCTTGGTGAGGGACTGCAAGCTGTGCAGTGGCTCGATGAAAAAAGAAAATGGTAAAAGGCTAATTGTTGGTGATGCTTCATGTGAACTTGTCTGTGCTTCTGCTTATAGGAATCGAGTTAGTGCATATTTTGAGTTCAAAGCTCATCTGGATGATATAGATGATATAGAGGGGCTTCCTATGTGGCTCAATGGGTAAAGAATCCACCTGCAATGCAGGAGACTCGGGAGATGTGGGTTTGATCCCTGGGTCAGGGAGATCCCCTGGAGAAGGGCATGGTAACCCATTCCAGTATTCTTGCCTGGAGAATCCCCATGGACAGAGGACAGTCCATAGGGTCGAAAAGAGTTGGACATAACTGAAGCGACTGAGCATGCACACCCTGGATGACAGAGTGGAGTAGACTGGAGTCATGAAATTAAGACGCTTGCTCCTTGGAAGGAAAGCTGTGACCAACCTAGACCGCATGTTGAAAAGCAGAGACATCACTTCGCCAACAAAGGTTCCTCTAGTCAAAGCTATGGTTTTTCCAGTGGTCATGCATGGATGTGAAAATTGGACCATAAAGAAAGCTGAGCGCCGAAGAATAGATGCTTTTGAACTGTGGTGTTGGAGAAGACTCTTGAGAGTCCCTTGGACTGCAAGATCACATCAGTCAGTCCTAAAGGAAATCGATGCTGAGTGTTCATTGGAAGGACTGACACTGAAGCTGAAGCTCCAGTGCTTTGGCCACGTGATGCAAGGAGCCGACTCACTGGAAAAGGCCCTGATGCTGGGAAGGTTGCAGGAGGAGAGGGGACGACAGAGGGTGAGACGGTTGGGTGGCGTCACCGACTCAATGGACACGAGTCTGTGCAAGCTCTGGGAGTTGGTGATGGACAGGAACACCTGGCGTGCTGCAGTCCATGGGGTTGGAAAGTCAGACACAACTGAGCAACTGAACTGACTCAAGGAATGCCATGGCTAGAAGAATTGGGTTAAATATTAAGAAACACTTTATTAAAGGAGAGGAGTGCCACCTCTGATTATAAAAGTTTAAGTTTTATGAATTTATGGGGCTCTGTCACCCCAACAAACCCTTTCTTGAGCAGAGTAATTATGAATTACACTAAAATTATGTCATTAATTATTTTAAAGCACCTTTGTAAGGTAGGCCTTATTTTTCTTGTCCTTTCATACTGGGAGAAATCCAGAGTAGATGGAGATCACAATCACTTGGATTGCTCTATCCCAAACTCAGATCACATAGGACTTTAATCATTGAACAGATGATCTAATAGTGGTTACACCACTGGGGTGTCCTGACCTGACACTGTGGTTGTAAACCCTGCTGTCTCTAGGAACTCTAGAATAAGGCTGCGCTGTTAGCTATAGGGCAACCAGTTCTGTTGATTGAGTTTTTGGATCAAAAGATGTTTCATTATTCTCACCACTAGGTCTAGAGTTTAATCACTTGGAGGCTTTTTATTCTTCAAGGTCACCCCAACCAAAATTGTTGACCCATATGAAACTGTTAGCCATTAATGGTTTTATTTTTGCAGTTAATTAAAACTCCATAGGGTCTTGTCTTATTCTGTCATTCCTGCGTCTTCACGGGAAGGTCAGTTTCACTGATTGAAAGTGAAAGACAGTAAAACCTTCACGCGGCCATTCATACAGGTCCTTATTCAGAGAACAAGTCGTGACGCTGTCTCCACACGGGGAGGGTGCCGCACTGTTTCCTGACGTCCGCGGGCAGGCAATGCCTCTAATACTCACTGTGCTAAAGGTGGTGTCAACAGGCACAGCTTACGTTTGCCAAGTTTTTCAGTTTTTAAAATCTTCCCATAGGTGCCTGCCTGTGTGGTTTAACAATGTATTTGATGAATAGTTGACTGTTGGTTTAGTTTTACTTACATTATCAGTATAGTATTAGTCATTGATGTAAGCTTATGCTTACGTTTCTTCTTACTCATAAAAATTTCTTCTTACTCATATTAACATAGTGCTTCTATAAATTAATAGATTAGTTCAGGGTTAAACTAGGAGTTGATCAATTTGTTGTCGGTATTAAGATAATGTTGAATGCTTTCTGAATTGATGGCTAGATAAGGTTGTAGACTGTTTCTAAAAAGCTGTACCTTTTTAGATGAACCTTTAAGTTACTGTTTTCTGAGTAATTTTTAAAGTTGAACTAAAGTTCTTTTCTGGATAGCCAGCTTTCACAGGCTTGTTTGGCTTATCACGTCTACTTACATATCTTCTATTTTGCCACATAGATGAATCTGTTCTGGGAAACTGATTAGCTCCTCTGGTTTTGGAACATTTAACTTAAATTCTCTTTGTTAAATATTTCCTAGTTAAGTTCTGCAAAAGTAAAAGGGATAAGCTCTTTTATTCCTTTTACTATTTCTTTCATCACTCCCTTATGGTACATTTTTGTGGTTGTTTAGTCGCTCAGTCACGTCTGACTATTTTGCAACCCCGTGGACTGTAGCCCACTAGGCTCCTCTGTCCATGGAATTCTCCAAGCAAGAATACTGGAGTGGGCTGCCATTCTCTTCTCCAGCGGATCTTCCCAACCCAGGGATGGAACCCGGGTCTCTCGCATTGCAGGCAGATTTCACTGCTGAGCCACTGAGGAAGCCTAATGCCAAAAATATTTTGAATTTCTTGAATACTTAATTTTCTAAATTAATTTTTATGGGAGTATAGTTGCTTTGCAGTGTTGTGTTAATTTCTGCTGTACAGCAAAGTGAATCAGCTGTACGTATACATAGATCCCCTCTTGTTTGGATATCCTTCCCATTTAGGTCATCACAGAGCACCGAGTTTCCTGAGCTATGCAATAGGCTGTCAATTATATACACTGTTGATACTACATATAAAGGAGAGATATCAACCTCAGTCTCCCAGTTCATCCTGCCACCCTCAGCCAGGCCCCCTTGGTGCCCATATATTTGTTCTATGTCTCTGTGTCTTTATTTCTGTTTTGCAAATAAGATCATCCATACCATTCTTCCTAGATCCCACATATATGCATTAATATGATATATTTCTCTGATTTAATTCACTCTGTATACCAGTCCCTAGGCCACGTCTCTGTCAATAACCCAGTTTTGTTCCTTTTTGCCTAATGCTCCATTGTATACATGTTCCAGATCTGCTCGATCCGTTCATGTCAATGGACATTTTTGTTGTTTCCATGTTCTGCTATTGTAAATAGTGCTGCAGTGAATATTGGGGTGCCTCTGTCTTTTTGAATTATGGTTTTTTCTGGGTGTATGCCCAGGAATGGGATTGCTGGGTCATTATCTCCTATGCTTTAGATATTGGGTGAATGTTTTATATAACTTGTAGTAGTTGGATGTGTAGGTGGTTTGGACTGGATTTAGTTCAGGGTATTTGTGAATCATGCCTTCTCTGGGGTGTGAGCTATGTCCTGTGAGCTATACTTTGATTTCTCCAAGCACCTTTTCTGGTCTGCTGGGCTTCCCGGGTGGCTCAGCTGGTAAAGAATCCGCCTGCAATGCGGGAGACCTGGGCTCAATCCCTGGGTTGGCAAGAGCCCCCTGGGGAAGGGAAAGACTACCCACCTCAGAATTCTGGCCAGGAGAATTCCATGGACTGTATAGTCCACAGGGTCACAAAGAGTTGGACACGACTGAGCGACTTTCACTTTCACTACCTTGTTATGACTTACTTCCTCTCTTAGTTTGTTAAGTGTTTTATAGGTTAATGTGCCGCTTCTCCTGGCCTTTCCCCGGGCTGGGCGCAGCTGCAGCAGCTTTGGACACCACATCCATGCTCCACACGAGGGCTGAGGGAGCTGGGAAGAGTGGCGCCAGTCCCATTTGTCCACTTTCTCCAGCTCCAGATGTTGTCGTTGAGGAGGGGGACACCCCAGCTGCTCGAAGGCTGGGGTGGGGTTAGATTGTCATCAGTCCCTGGGCCGGTGTGTTGGTACCCTGACTACATTTTGAAGGAAGTGGGCTCTGGCCATGGGAAACATAAACAGCTGGATCCGCAGTCTGCTCCCCCTCTGACACCATCTGCAGGGAGTCCATGGTTCCTCCACACATGGTGTGGCCCCCGACCCAGGACGGGACTGCCAAGTATGCTGTCTCCCTTTGGGCGTGGAGCCTGTTTATCTTCAGCCCCAGACAGTAGCCTTCCTTCCCCCAGGCTCTGAGGTAACTCTCATCCATCTGGCCAGCTCCCTTGTAGCTGCATGTTCCCAAGCTTGCCATAAAATTGACCCCCATAAAGTGTACGGTGCCCTGGTTTTGAGCATGTTCACGGATTGTACATCATCACCACTGCATAGTTCCAGAACATTGCAGCTCCCTGGAAATCATCTACTAGTGGTACTCTGGTTTGTTTCTACCCATAGAACACTCTTGATGCCAAATGTGTGGGTTTTTTCCACATCAGCAACTGATTGTCCAACTCTTCAGGCACTAGATGGGTGTTGCAACAATTCAGTCCAATTCTAACTCGCCCTCCCTGGAGTTGGTGCAGACCTCACAGCTTTCGACTGGCCCCTCTTCAGACTCACAAGTCGGCCTCCCATCCTTCAGACTGACTGGCTGTAAACCAGGGGTTCCTACGGCACCCCCACTTAGGTTCAGTAGTGTGCTGTAACAGCTCATGGAACTCAGGAAATCACTGCTTACATTTACTGTGTTTTATACATGATAGTATAAAGGATATAGATGAACAGGCAGGTGTCAGGGGGGAGGGGCTGAAGCATCCCATCCTGAAGGTGTTGAGGGCCCATCAAGAGCCGCCTCAGCATAAACTCATGGTTGAGGGGACTTTATTACAATTAAAATAACCCCTCTCACTAAGGAAATTGCCAGGGTTTTAGGAGCTGTGTGCCAGGGCCCAGGGATGAAGACCACATACACATTTCTCATTCAATGACAATAGTCACTCATCACCTCATCCCACCCCGCCCCTGGCAGTCACTGATCCACTTTCTATCAGGGAATTTGCATATTCTGGATATTCCATTTAAGTGGAATCTTATAACATGGCCTTTGGTGTCTAGCTTTTATTTTTTCTTGAAATGTAGTTGATGTACATCTTCTATAAATACAGGTATACAATATAGTGATTCACAATTTTTAAAGTCTATACTCCTCTTACAGTTATAAAATATTGGATAAATACCCTCTGTTGTACAAAATGTCCTTGTAACTTATTTTAGTACGCAGTCATTTGTGCGTGCCTTGCTTCTTTCACGGAGAAGGCAATGGCAAGCCACTCCAGTACTATTGCCTAGAAAATCCCATGGATGGAGGAGCCTGGTTGGCTGTAGTCCGTGGGGTCGCTAACGGTCGGACACGACTGAGCGACTTCACTTTCACTTTTCACTTTCACACATTGGAGAAGGAAATGGCAACCCACTCCAGTGTTCTTGCCTGGAGAATCCCAGGGATGGGGGAGCCTGGTGGGCTTCCGTCTATGGGGTCACACAGAGTCGGACACGACTGAAGTGACTTAGCAGTAGCAGCAGCAGTAATACTTGAAGAGGGTGATGGGGGCAGTGTGTGTGTGTGTTTCATGGCCTGATTCAATTAAGCACTCAATTCTGAATTTACTACTAAATCGTTTGGTTTTCAGTTTCATGAAAACTTGTCATGGGAAATAAGTTCTTGAAATAGACAATGTAGCCCATTTCTCCTCATTCCGTAACTTACACATCTGACCCGGTGTTTTTATGTACTCTGAGTATGCTTACTGCAGTTCATTTTTAGGGTTTGCTGAAGATGGCAGTATGGACTGAGTTAGCAAGCGCTGATGAGGTTTACCTGTGTTAATCGATTATAGAACAGACTCCTTTACATGTGTAAAGCTCTGCTAAGTCCTAAGTGTAAAGCTATTGCTAGTAGTATTCGGGTGAATAATTTTGTTATTGTAACTATTTGGGTTCAGGGCTTGGGGTAGTGGGGTGTCTAATACTAGTTTGGGTTTCAGCTGTCCTGTACTCAGGAAACATTAAAGTCACTTTCAGTTTATTTCTGCTATGGCTTTTTAAGGCTTAGAACTTGTTTGTTGTGGTTATTCTGTGACACTTTACACTGGTTTTTTCTATTAATTTGGATTACTTGTATGAGGATGGTGGTTGACAGGAAATTTACCAACACTAGATAAACTTACTCAGACTTCATTTATGGCTTAATTTTGATTGCTGCTGTTTCCCTTAGGGGTGTGAGTAAGCTGGGCATTGTGAGCTACTATTTTCATGTGCTTGATACTGGCTCCTTTTAATCTTTATGATGCTTACATGAATAATTTTATTAGAAACAAACAGGCTGGGAGCTGCTGTTACTGCTAAATCACTTCAGTCATGTCCGACTCTGTGCGACCCCATAGACGGAAGCCAACCAGGCTCCGCCGTGCCTGGGATTCTCCAGGCAAGAACACTGGAGTGGCTTGCCATTGCCTTCTCCGGGCTTTAGCGGGTTACTTCCTGTTTAATGCACACATCCGTGTACATGTCCAGAGGGAACGTAAATGAGGAACTAAAATGAGGATGTTTCAGCGCCAGACTGGCTCATCTGAGATTAAATGCAAGACAAGAGGGAGGAACCCAGTATGCACACTGCCAATGAGAACAGAATCCAGCTGGTTCCACCACCCTGCAGACCCATTTGGAAGTATTTAGCTGTGTTGAAATTGCATATACCCCCGACCCAACAATTTCATTTCTAAATACACACCCAAACACAGGTGCACAAGATGCTCAAGGATGTTTATTTGGTGCCATACTGGTTGAAATGATAAAGAATTTAAATTTTTCTATCAACAGAGAAATGGTAAGTAAATTGTGGCATATACGTTCGATGAAATACCAAGTGGCAAAAAATAAACCAACTAGAGTTAAATATCGGAGAAGGCAATGGCAGGCCACACCAGTACTCTTGCCTAGAAAATCCCATGGATGGAGGAGCCTGGTAGGCTGCAGTCCGTGGGGTTGTTACGAGTCAGACATGACCGAATGACTTCACTTTCCCTTTTCACTTTCACACATTGGAGAAGGAAATGGCAACCCACTCCAGTGTTCTTGCCTGGAGAATCCCAGGGATGGGGGAGCCTGGTGGGCTTCCGTCTATGGGGTCACACAGAGTCGGACACGACTGAAGTGATTTAGCAGCAGCAGCAGCAGAGTTACATATATCAGATAAAATTTCAAAATACTATTGACTGAAAAAAAGCAAACCACACATGTTGTACACTGTGGATACATCTGTACATACAGTACAGACAAGAAAAACAGAAAGGGTATCTACCAAAGTCAAAATAGTGTTTACCTTTGGAAAAGGAAAGAGTGAGATTAGAGGTGGTGGTACTTAAAAGGATAATTTTATTTTCTCTTTAAACAGGGTCCCTTAAAGCAAATAATGGCAAAATGTTATGATCTACTAAAGCTGGGTGATGTCTACAACAAGCATTATCCTGTACTTCCAGTGCTTGACATATTTCAAAAATTAAAAATAAAAGTAGCCAGGGACTTCCCTAGTAGTCCAGTGGTTAAAGAGATCGTGCTTCCACCGCAGGGGTGCAGGTTCCCTCTCTGGCCAGGGAACTAAGATCCCGCATGCCGCGTGGCACGGCCAAACCAAGTAACCAAATGGCGCGTATCGGGGCAAGACTACTGCCGCCGGTCATTTATTAAACCAGTTTCCTGTGGTGCACATTATTTGTAGAATTGTAATTCAGTGTAATTTTCTGTAATTATAATTTTCTATTTTAAACTGCTGTCGATTAGACAGGCCTCCCCCAGTTTCTTAAACAGGAGGACAGACACTGTTGATCCCTAACCCGTGGTCCTGTCTCTTGCTAACAGAACCAGTCTTGTTCAGCCATCAGAAGGCTATATGCTGCACAGGGTATTCGCAACCTAAGGGGAGGGATCTTGATGACTTTAAGCCAGTCACAGCAGCTCTGTTCTCCATGTTAGTAACTGATTTGGAAATAGGCATATAATGGCTCCTAGTAGGACAATTGCCTAGAAAATCCCATGGATGGAGGAGCCTGGTAGGCTGCAGTCCGTGGGGTCGCTAAGGGTCGGACACGACTGAGCGACTTCACTTTCACACATTGGAGAAGGAAATGGCAACCCATTCCAGTGTTCTTGCCTGGAGAATCCCAGGGACGGGGGAGCCTGGTGGGCTTCCGTCTATGGGGTCACACAGTCGGACACGACTGAAGTGACTTAGCAGCAGCAGCAGCAGTAGGACAAGTAGGTGAAGTCTACCGAGGGGCTTCTGTGAAAAACCTTGGAGAGACACGGACATTGTTGTACAAGCAGATGATGCCTGGAGATGTCACCACTGTGTTACACCACAGAGGGTCAACCCAGAAGACAGAAACAAGGATGGGCAGGAAAGCATAGGAAGTGCCTGGGTCCCTGGTGACACTCCTGAGCCACTCAATTTACCACCTGTGGAACTGAACCACCCAGACTTCTTGTGAAATTTTCCTTAGTGTTGAAGTGTTTTAGGGCTTCCCTGGTGGCTCAGCGGGTAAAGAATCTGCCTGCAATGTGGGAGACCTGGGTTTGGTCCCTGGATTGGGAAGATCCCCTTGAGAAGGGAAAGGCTACCCACTCCAGTATTCTGGCCTGGAGAATTCAGTCCATGGGGTCGCCAAGAGTCAGACACTCTTTCTGAGCAACTTTCACTTTCTCAGTGGTTGAAGACCCACCTAGCTAGATGTTCTGCTCCTTGTAGTTGATTGTATATTGATAAAATCATGCTCTTTATCAAAACACAGATGTCTGAAGAATGTACAAATTCCAGTGAATTCATGATGACTGTAAAGATCTTATTATTCTCGTATGTCTGGAGGCAGGAATTTTGCAAACTACACAAGTAGCTGTAGCTTTACAAGAACCACCCTGGTTTTGCTTCCCTTTCTCAGTCACTGAACAGGCTGAACGAGAATGAGCCTGTTTTGAGGACTGTTACCCATACTAGGAAATGTGACTGAGTCCACATTTGCTGCTTTGGAAGTATTTGAAGGCCTTTAGTTCACAACATTCTTTTGTAACTCTTCACACATGGTTCCCTGAAGATGTTGTTTGAATGTGTATTCTAACTTTCCAGCAAGAGGGAGAGCCCACCGGTGGACGTGTTTTTTCCTGCCCATGCCCCACACCCTGGCAGATCCAAAGTTCAGTATTCTCACCCACGTTGTAAAAGCCAACTCCTAGAAGTCTGGAGAACACTTGTCATTCCAACACTACGCTTCTGTAATAAATAAACAACTACAGAGGTATGAACAATAAAGTGGATTTATTTAAAAAGACTACAAAATTTGACACAGACACAAAAGGCCCACAGGATTTAAAATTATTAAATATAAAAATGATTGGCTATAAACAATGTAAAAATACATTCCCCAGCCCCCACACAGAACATAATTTAAGTATAGCAATTACAAAATCTTTGTACTGTATGTGCATTTTCCCTTTTAAAAGAACTGTTCTCCAAGGTCTACTTATGTAAATTTACCATAACCATTAATAGGAAACTATTTTACATTTGAGTTTGCCCTTTTCTGTAACAGTGGCTTTGGTTTCAAGTTCTCCTTGAAATTTTTATTGACCAAAGATCTTTTTACTCTTAACTCCTACCATAGTAGATGGAGGCTAATTAGTTGTGGGTCCTGTTTTTAAAAAAAATGGTGAAGAAAGGGTCTAGGATGACCTGAAATACCAGTGAAGGTAGTATCTTTCGGTGGCCAGCCAGGAGCTCCATTCTGCACCAATGAAATAAGTGAAGTGAAACCTTGGGACAAGGAGAGCTTAAGCTCTGCACGGGCTTGCTGAGGCCATTCCCTCAACCTCCCTTGAGTGGGGACCTGAGGGGGCCCAGATGGTCTGCTGCGAGTTCCAGGTGGGCAGAGATGATACTTGAGACAACGGGCCCTGCCCACCACAAGCTGGTTATCTTTGAACCCAAGTTAGACCTAAGCCAGTTCTCCTCCCTTATTTTTAGCACACCCTGACCACACAAATAAGCATCCTTGACTGGTTCCGTGATCTCCCGAGCAGGCAGTGGTGACGTTGCCACTAGCAACCAAACTGACACAAACATAAGGTTCTGTATCAGGAAGACAGCAGAGGTTGTGTTTGGGCATGTGTGTCTGAAACCCACCCATGACAGTGGCAGATGAGAAATTCAAGAAGGATGGGGTCATTAACCTCTCACTGGAAACACAAGTCCACTCTGGAGTCTTGAGTGAAAACTCTTAACAGGAGGACAAGAAAGGTCTAGCCTGTGAAGCACTTGGTTAGAAAGGTCCCATTATAAAAAGACCTCCTTTAAGAACGGTCTCATTCAAAGTGCCCTGGCTGGCTCTAAGATAGCCTGCCAGCAACAAACAATTCTTGAGATTAGTACAGCTGGTTATGAAGTTCTCCTGAGGGTGGTCTGGCACTCTCTTCCACCATCAACAGTACTGAACTGGGCAGGAGTCTCTGGGCACTCCCTTTCTTAAGGTCTCCTCTGAACAGAAACTTGGGCAATGCCCGTATAAGAACAAGAACCCTGAAGATCCTGCTGTGAATCTATGCAATTTAACAGGCCCGGGAATCTGGAGAAGCTGCCATCAAGGCAGCCAGAGCTGCAGGCCCACCTCTGCCAGCTCGCAGTACCTGGGCCATCCTGATAAGGAGACAGAGCGGGGAAGCTCTCAAATCAAAAATCAAAGGCTGAGGGTTTTAAAATAAGATGGGCTCCAAAGAAAACACTGAAAAGAAGCTTAATTTCAGGAGAAATAATCATATGGCAAAAAGGAATGAACCATCTTCTATCTCACAGTATGAACTCATCTCTTCAGACACAAGTGGTGAACGCCTGCTTTTACAACGTTGTGCGAACGTGCAGTGCAGTTATCTTTGGTCCTTAAGTCAGGATAGCAGTTGCTTCCATTTTTCTGTGTGTACTTTTACATGGGGTTGCTGACATTGTTGCTTTTATAACATGTAAAATATCAGCATCTCCCATACATTTTCTATTAGGCTATAAAAGGTCTCATAATAGTTAATAATAATTATATCCTGAAATGTTACAGTATAATTTTAAGGCAGAGTGAGATGAGGTAAAAGCCTGGGTTTTACATGTGTAGGGAAAACACGTAGACTAACATTTAAAATAATGATCTCTTAAATATATTTGACATTAAACTGTATCTAGTCATCAAAAAGCAAAGTACACAGCTAAGCAAATTAAAAGTGAAACCGTTTATAAATGGATGAACTTCAACACGCTGTTTATACAGCTATAAAGCATAATTTGAAAGCAAACCCTAGTAACAGTGATGGAATAATTTATCATCAGTTGAGCTATGTGATTTAAAGAAACAGCTGCTCTTACCTCCAAACAAAAACAAAACTTCATCTGACACAAGTTTCAACTGTTACAAAAATTTTTTTTAAAAAAGCCCTCTGGCCTTATTTATGGTGACTGATACACAGTCCAATCAATACTGGTCAAACTGCCGTCCTGCCTTGCTCTCCAAAAACCAGCGGTTCAACAAGGACCCAGGATCTGCAGGAGCTGCTGCACCCCGCGGCGGCAACCTTGCGCACCGTCCCCTCGAGTCTCTAAGCATTCAGAGGTTCGGTGAGGCACTCTCTCCTCACGGCGGCCTCCCCTTTCATCGGCCGAGGCTCCTTACATTTCTCACGGAGCATACAGGAGAAGTCCAACATGTACGCAAGACTTGCCAGAACCCCAAACACCTGAGGAGGACAGGGAGAGGTGACATGAGGAACTCTGGAGTGACTCACACTTCCCGCTCGACTCTGGACCCACATTATACAAACAAGTCAGTGTATCTGAGACGCATCATTCTCAACATCGTGCGTGTGTGCTCAGTTGTGTCCAACTCTTTGAGACCCCATGGACTGTAGCTCACCAGGCTCAGGCCTGGGATTTCCCAGGCAAGGATACTGGAGCAGATTGCCACTCCCTTCTCCAGGGGATCTTCCTGACCCAGGGATCGAACCCTCTCGAGTTTCCTGCATTGCAGGCACGTTCTTTACCACTAGAGCCACCTGGGAAGCCCCGTTCTTAACATTAGTCTAAGTTAAAAAAAATTTAAGGTCAGGTCATCAAAAAATGCAGTTAAAAATTTTTTCAGAATAATGCCCATTAGTCAAAGTCTCCAGAATATTAATGTCCTGTCATGTGTGTGTGCGCGTGTGTTCAGTGCCAATCTATGATGATAAGGTTAATAGATGGAAACCAAGTCCTCTAACAGGATGCAAAACAAGACTGTCAGCAAGGGTTAGACTGGCACACAGAAGAAAGGAGCAGGGAGCCACGCCCAGGCAAAAATGACAAGTTATTCACAGTGAAGCGTTCTACAGTGAGACAGCCAATGACCTGAAAACTATTTCCAGTTCTCTGTCACACTGGAATGACACAATGCCACTACCTACTTCCTCTTCCTTAAGTCACTTCCTCATTGCACTTGACTAACATCTGAGCAAACATTCTGAGAATTCTGTCAAGAGACAGAAGAACAGTTCAAATTTAGCTTCATCACTAACAAGACCCTTAAGGACGGGGCCTAAAAGAGTGCTCTAGTGCTCTGCAGGAAGGGAAAATCGCTGGAGGGCGTGGCTGAAGTCCCTTGCGGTGCTAGGGCTCCAGCTCCACAGGTAACACCTGGCTGCCCTTTGCCGCAGGCTCTTGCCCTTCACCACCTCCCCAGCCCCGGCCCTCCACCCTGCCGCATTTCACGGGAAAGCAAACTGAACTTCCTCATTCACTAGAGCGTCTCCAACACATCCAGCCAAAATGTCACGATCAATTTCACCCCTCAAAAACCCAAGTCCCTTTTCCCCTCTGGAGTCTTTATTTGGCTTGATGGCGTCTGTCCCCTTATTTGGCAAATATATTCCATACTTCAAATGCCAGACCAGATGTCACCTTGTCTGTGACGACTGCCTCAGAGAGCTCTGGTCTATACAGGACCCCCTCTGCATATCACCCAATGATCTTCTAGCTTTTTTGCTCATATCAAAATTTTTTTTTAATCTATATAATTTTCATACTTAGTTGTAAAAGGTAATTTTAAGCATATTATAAATACTGAGCTTTTAAACCACCACTCTTAAACATATTCAATGAGACTGAATACTGTTAACATTCTAACACATCACCTAATTAAAACACACAAATAAGCTTTTAAATATCTGGGAATTTTAAGATATGCTCCCTCCCACCCTCCATGAACTCAACATCTCCTAAACTTTATTTCACTTTTCACTTCCTCCTTCACCTTATCATACTCTTCTGCAACAAAAATGACTATAAACTGAAATTAAAGACTTTCTCTTCAGCTGTTACATGTATAATCCATGACTACATACTTTATTGCTAGTATGCATCAAGGTTCAGCATTAATTTTATTTCCATTTTGTTTTTACATGTTTAAGTACTAAGATGTTGTGTTCATGTAAGTAGGTAGATATTACAGGCAACCAGTTCTCTGAATGCCTTTTGAGTTGTCCTAAGCAGTTTGAATGACCTATATGCTGATGTTTCCATTAATTACAACCTCAGTTTTGTTATGAACAAAGCAGAAATTGGGAACCGGCTGACTAGCGAGATAATTTTGTTCATGTTCACAGCACTGGCCCCGATTAAATCCACGATCCTTGATATGTATTCTGAAATTCAGTAAGCTACAAAAGTTTCATGATTTACTTGCCTCAAAACTGACACAAGATAAAACTATTTAGTCTTTCCCCATCTCCTTTACGGTGACTATTCAGAAATATGACTGTTAGATAAGGGGCTGCTCAGACTGTGCAAAGGTGTGTGACACACTAATGCGTGCAGTCACTGCCTCTCTGAAATCCAGAGTGTTCTGAATTCGAAAAAACGTTTACTTATCTATCTCTTACACTGGACTGAACTCTGGGGTCATACCTCTTATTCCCTACACTTAAAACAGCACTTGATACGTATAAGTGTGTTTTGTTGAACTGAAAAGGGGATATTTTAAGATAATCAGTCAATCCTACCACTTCTATTAGCAATCATGTTCATAGGCAGAGTAAGTGGATTTTTGTTAACAGAACTCCAATTCTAAAGACAGGTTCTAGGTTTTTAAGGCTACCATATTTATTTGCTTTTAGGTCCTCTATTGAAAATTACACTCAAAAATAAGTTAACTACTCTCCCTTATTGGATAACCTGTTAAGTACTTTCCAAATCCTGTATTTTTAAGCAAACAAAAACAAGCAAAGATAAAGGGTACTTACAATTGCAGCAATCTCAGCTATGGTATTGTCATGTGTCAAAGCAAAAATGATGGATGCCACAAAGAATACCACTCCTGTACCCAGAGTAATAAAAAAGTCCTACACACGAATGAAACACAGAGGGAATATAGACAGCATGGTTAGGCTGGTTGAAAACAAGTGTGTTTTACTTTTTAACTTTTAAAATTTTCTTTACTCAGACTTACATATTTCAACTAACTTTTCAATAAGCTTGGTATTTCATAAATACCCTGTAAAGGAACACCCTATGAATATGCACAGGCTATATTCAGAATACAGCAGAAGATAATCTTTTAATAAACAGTTCTCCATTATCACCTATATGTGGAATCTAAGAACTAAAATCAATGTATATAACTTTGAAACAGACCCACAGATGCAGAGAAACCAGTGCTGACCAGTGAGGAAAGGGGCGGGTGTACCAACTATCTTGTTTAAAATAAGCAACAAGATGTAAGTACTGTACAGCACAGGAAGATCTAGCCATTATTTTGTAACTGACTTTAAATGGAGTATAATCTATGAAAATATTGAATTGCTGGGTTTTACATCTGAAAGGAATATAAACTCAACTATATACTATTATTTATAAGATGAAACACACATGCATGTATGTTTACCTTTTTCTTTAGGACATAAAGATCAAAGCCGTAAGGTTAAATACCATATTACTTCCAGCAAAAAAAAAAAAAAAAGCATTTTCCTTTCCTTTCCAGGTAACCCATGCTAGGATGGCATCTCTGAGTCCTTTGTTGCTTTTAAAGTACTTTGGACAAGAGACTGAAAAGGACTGCCCATCATTAACTCAATAAAATTACGCCAATAGTCTGTTTTTTAGCCACTTGAGCTTTGTTGGATAGCCTGTTGTTTTCAACTGACCACCAGGTCATCTAGCACAAGCTTGTATTAAGAGGATGAGATTATCTGCCATGTAAGAGCACCTAGAGCTCATCAAAATGCAGCTCACAGCCCTGGAATAGCTTCCTGATTTCCAAGAGCTCTCTCGGGCATTACCTCGTGAGGCTTGCTCTCAGAAGCCGATGGCAAACATTGCTTGACACACAGATTTGATTCAGAGCAGAAACTGGAAACATGACAGTCACACCAAAGGGTGTTAAGTCTGAGTGAGTTTTCTGAAATACATTCTCCACTGAACCTAGTATCAATAAAACTACCCAAAATAGAGTTCACTATTTTGTTTGTTCAACCTGTATAAAAAACTTGATTTAAATCGTTTTTCTGCAAGTTACTTTTCTCTTTTTTTTCTGTCCCTTTGAATTATTATTTCAAACCTGTTACTTATAAAACTATTAATATTTGGAGTACACTCGAAGTATTTAAACAAGACACTCATTTTGAGACAGAACTTAGTCTTCAGTAACATGGGTTCTAGAGCTGGACTACCTGCGTTCACACCCCAGTAACAGTCCTTCCTGGCGACATGACCGAGTTGGTTACCTATTGTCTGTGTGCTTTTGTTTCTTCATCTGCAAGATGAGCAGCAACAATACTGTATTCATAGGTGATTCTATAGGTTAGAGTTCTTTAATCCAAGAAAGCTGCTCAGACCGTGCCAGATACACAGTAAATGTTTCATGAACACTGGCTGTTGTTATTCTTGATGTAATGGGACAGAAAAGATTCTCTCTTCAAAAAGATTACTGGTTCCACCCTAGACACCACAACCACTATACACTCAAAAATGTTTTCTCAAAAAGAAAACCTCACACACAAAAAATTTAAGTATATTAGAAAGCAGACAGTAAGAGTAATTTTTAAATCAAAGAAACAGGACTTCCTCACAAAGTTAGGTTGAAAAGTAGAATATATATGATTACAAATAAATTTAAAACTTTCTATAAGACCCCAAAGAAATATTATAAGATATTTGACAAAAGCTATTTTGAGATGAAGTGACTAATTTTTTTTTCGTCAATATTTTAAAATCAGTATTTACTCATAACTTCTTAACTGCTGGAGTTTGATATAATAAGTGTTCTACATTTTGCTTATTTTGACCATAAAAAAGTAGAAAAATTATATTGTTTCTCATCCAAAAGATCGATGTCCTTATGCACAACTAACCATGTCTAGGGCTTCCTGGTGGTCCAGTGTTTAAGAATCCGCCTTGCAACGCAAGGGTGCACTCCCTGGTCTGGGAAGAGCCTGCCTGCCATGGGAGAGCGAAGCTGTGCGCCCTGGAGTCTGTGCTCCAGCAGAATCACCACACTGAGCCGCCCGAGTGCTGCAACTAGAGAGCAGCCCGTCTGTAACCACCAGAGGCGGCCGGCCTGCCGCAACAAAGGCCCAGTGCAGCCAAGAAGTAAACAGTATTTTAAAAACACTAAACGCTCCTAAAATACTTTCATGCAAAGTAATGCTAGTTGGCTGTTGGACAAGAAACGCATGAATGTGGTCATCAGAGGCTTTGTGGATTTAATTCAGACTTTACCTGATTTTCAAAGTTATTTTTTAACTGTTCATTATCAACTTTTTGTTGCTTCATTTTTCAACCTTAAAAGAATCATTATGTTATGTCCTTTTTTATTGATGTATGGCTGATTTATCCTTTTATGTTCATTTCACGTGTAACACCAAGTGATTCAATTCTGTTTTTTCAGAATATTCTATTATAGGCTTATGTTTTTTCAGATTATATTCCATTAGCAGTTACTATAAGATACTGAGTATGTTCCCCGTGCTACGCAGGAAATCCTATTGCTCCTCTGTGTTATGTATATAGTTTCTTAATCCTACACCCCTAATCTGTCCCTCCTCTCTCCCCTCTCCTCTTTGGCAACCACAAGCTTGCTTTCTGTATCTGTAAGTCTGTTTCTATATATATATATTCTTTTGTTGTTATTTTTAAGAATCCACATATAAGTGATATCATATAGTATTTGTCTTTCTCTGACATAGTATACTATTCTCTAGGTCCAGTAACATGTTACTGCAAATGGCAATATTGCATGCTAAAAAGAATTATTTTAAAAGACAGTATCCAGTCAAAATGGTGGAATAGAAGGACGTGGAACTTGCTTCCTCCCACAAATACATGAAAATGGAACAATTCTCACAGAACACCTACTGAACACCAGCAGAAGACCTCAAACCCCTGAACGGACAGGAATGATCTCCAAATGACAGGCAGGATGAAAGGGTGGGGGAAAGGCAGCATGAAAGGACCTGTAACCCTGGGAGGAGCTGGAAAAAGGAAAGGTTCCCACACTGTGGGAAGCCGCCTCACTGGCCAGGAGATGAGCCAAGACAGACAAGGAGCTGCAGGAGAGCGCACAACCGGTCAGGTGCTGGAACAGAGACAAACTGCACACGTGGTGCAGGCCACCACCCTGCGCGCCCCAGCCTGAGACAAACATCTCGTACAGGCGGAGGCCAGGTGCTGAGACTCAGGAGTTTAGAGGGCAGGCCCGCAGAGCTGCATGGGGACGACCCAAAGGGGCTGGCGTGTGCTCTGGCCACAACTTCAGGGCTCCTGCCTTGGCAGGTGCCTGGGAGCCAACGCCAGCAGGCTGCCCATGCACGGAGGCGGGGCTGAAACCCCAGCTGGACCCAGGGGCCGTGAGGCTTAGGAGCAGGACTGCGGTCTCTCCCCACAGCTCCGGGAACCGCCGGCGTCCATCTCTGCTGGCAGCCGTGTAGACTCAGCACCCACAGAACATCGTGCAGACCACGGGTCCTCCTGTGGCTGGAACAGATGCAGCCTGACCAGCTGGGGCCTCCTGGACACGTGCACGCAGGGCCTGTGCCGGGCCAGTGTCTGAGCACCTCCAGAGCCCCACAGCAGGTCCAGGGGCACCACTCCTGGGGTCCTGGAGCCTGACTTCAGTGGAGCTGTGCTGGTGGCCTTGTGAACACCAGGCCAGAAGGACCCCGGCGCCAACTGATGGCAGTCCCGAGGCTGAGATGGGGCGAGGGCAGAGCTGACCATGGTACGTCTTAGCAGGTGTCAGGTGACCAGACTCACCTGAGAACCACTCTGAGGAAGACTCAGTGGGGACACTCCAATCCCCCCCCTACCTTGCACCACAACTCAGAAGCACATCTGGGAACTTCTGCTCCAACAGCTAGGGCACAAACCTCACCCCTGACAGGCCAATGACAACCAGAGAGCAAGGAGGCCCTGCCCAACGTCCACTGCAGGTGCTGCTCGCAAAGTTGGTCACACCTCCCAGCAAGAGAACAGAGAGCAGACACTGAGCAAAGCGGTGGCAGGCATCCACACTGAAAACAGCCCTTGCCCCCAAAAGACTAAACAGGGCTACACAGGGGTGCTCCCGCATAAAAACAGCCCTCCAAAACCACAGCAGAGAACTGCTCCTCCTAAATGCATACAGCAAGGGAAACGTAAGTAAAATGAGGGAGCAGAGGAACCACTCTCAATTAACAGACCAAGAGAATTCCCCTGCAAGAACAACAAAACAGACCTCTTCAGTCTAATACATGGCAAGTTCAAAAAGGAGATAATGAAAACAGTGAAGATATTAAGGACTATTGATAGAAATGCAGATTACTATGAAAAGGAACTAGAAACTAAAAAAGAAACCAAGAAAAATTAGTGAATTCATTTCTCGAGTAGTGGAATAAAAAATGCACAATTAAGTGACCTAGAAGACAGAATAATGGAAATCACCCAATGAGAACAGCGGACCAAAAGCCAAATGAAAAAAAAAAAAGCAATATGAGAGACCTATGGGATAATACAAAGTGTGCCAATCTGTGTACAATTGGAATTCAAAAAAGGGAAGAAAGAGAAAAGGGGACTGAAATGCATTTGAATAAATTATGGCTAAAAATGTCCCAAATCTAAAGAAGGAAACAGATATCCAGGTACAGGAAGCACAGAGAGTCCCAAACAAGGCAAACCTAAACAGACCCACACCAAGATGTATTTCTCTACAGAAACACTGCAGGCCAGAAGGGAAGGGCAAGATATATTCAAAGTCCTGAAAGGGAAAAATCTGCAACCTGAGGTACTCTATTGAAACAAAAAATTTCCCTAAAAACTAAAACAATACAGCAATACTAAACCCATCTGAAGGGAAATATTGAAAGGTTGTCTCTAAACATAAACGAATTTTAAGAATCTACAGGAAAGAAAATCGTAATCTGAAAATAAATCACTTAGGAAAGCTAGTATACAAATTAAAAAATCAATGTTTGTGAAATGGGAGGTTGGGACTGACACACACACTGTTGATACGATGCATAAAGCAGATAACCAACGAGCACCTACTGTATAGTATGCAGTGCTCCGTGGTGACCTGAACTGGAAGAAGATCCAAAAACTGCATACAGTGGACTCACTTTGCTATACAGTAGAAACGCTGTAGAGCAACTATGCTCCAACGAAAATGCAAACAAAAGCAGCATGGTTCTGGCACAGAAACAGACGGATATAGATCACTGAAACGGAGTAGGGAGACCAGAAGTAAACCCTGACCCTGGTGGCAGGAATACAAATAGGCGTGGCCACAAAGTATGGAGATTCCTCGAAATCTACAAATAGAGTCGCCGTAAGATCCTGCAATCCCACTCCTAGGCATAGACCCAGACAAAACTGTAATTTGAAAATACACATGTACCCCAGACTACACAGCATCACTATTGTTGCCAAGACATGGAAACAACCTAACACATCCATCAATAGATGAACAGACAAAGATGTGGTGTGTATGTGTGTGTATATATACACAATGAAATATTACTCCATAAAAAGAAGGAAATTACGCAATTTGCAGCAAAATCAATGGATGAATCTTACTAAGTCAAGTCAGTCAGAAAGAGAAGAACAAATACCATACCACTTATAGGTTGAATCTAAAACATGGCCACAAATGAACCTACCTATGCACCAGACTCACAGACACAGACAGATGGGTAGCTGCCCCGGGGGAGGAGGCGGGGAGGGATGGACTGGAGTGTGGGTTAGCAGAGGCAAACTGGTATATATAGGATGGATGAACAACAAGGTCCTACTGTATGGCACAGGGAACTATATCCAATATCCTGCGATAAACCATAGTGGAAAAGAATATGAAAAAGAACCTGCGTGTGTGTGTCTGTGTGTGTGTAACTGAATCATGTTGTTGTACAGCAGAAATTAACACTGTAAGTCAACTATACTTCAATAAAATTTTTAAAATGCAAAAAAAAGGTAATAGATTCTTATGGTACAAAAGGGTATGCAGAAAAAAGTAAACCTTAAGAATATCATCAATATAGGACCCAAAGCTTGCTTCTCATTAAAAAATAAAATCTTAACTGGTTTATATTTATCCTATTATCTTGTTTTTAATAGTTAAAACTTACTCTATCTCGTCTTTCATCTTTCTCCTCAAAACTGTGAATTTCATAAATCAACCCTGCTAGTTAACAATTCCTCATAAACCACTCTTGAAAACCCGAATGCCACTGAAGTAAACTGTTCAATTTTTTCTTCCTTAAATGCAGTAACTCTGTAAATTAGCTCACCTGTCATCTCAAATCCATACTAAACAAAAAACTGAGGGTCAGACTGAGTCTTTAGTCTCTTAATTTTGTGAATATAAAATTGCCCCTCTAATTTTATTAAAAGGGTTACTTCTAAATAATGAAATACTTTCTAAATTCACTTAGAGACACCTTTCCTTTCATAATAAGATCAAATCAAAACAGGTAGAATTACACGCTGCTTTGCTTAAAGGCTCCGAAACCTGTCACATTAGTTCATTACTCCATCTCTTACGCTCAGCACAACGCCTGACCTACAAAAGGCACAGTGCAGAACCCACACTCTGAAATGTGAGAAATCAAAGATGATAAGAACCCTAGTTTTTAAAAAACACCTCATGTGAATCAGATCAAACCGCCAATATCTGTAAATGACTGGCAGTGTCTGTCACTGTTTCACCCTCCCCCAACCATCCCACTTGACAGGGAAAACCAAGTAGACTGGAGGAAGACCTGAAACAACGGACAGTGCCTTTTCCTGTTAAGAGTTGTGGAAGTACCGCTGCTATGAATAACACAACTACACAAGATCCAAAAACATCTGCGTTCTTGTCACAGGGATTATGTTTTCTCGTGCTTACCGATGACTTGACTTTTGTGGGATCGACTCTGTCGTACACTGGCGTGCAGTACACAATCAGTATAAGGAGACTCAGCAGAAAGGCGCTGCAGCTGACAAATTCAAAAAAGTAGAGTCCTCCACACAGAGTACACTGCGATACAATTTCCTCACAGATGAAGGCCAAGAGAGACAGCACCTACAAAAGAAAACATTTAGCTTAACTGTTTTTCAGGGAAACCTACTGAATTCAGAGAATACCATCTGTTCACTCAAATAAATATTTGTCGAGTGAAGACTTGGCAAACAAGATTACTCAATGAACCCATCTATTTACACAGAACTCAGTCCAGATGCCATGAAGGGAATGTAAGTACACAGAAATTTAACTACTATGTGCTGAATGCCAGAACAGGAGGAATTCAGGAACTGTCTTAAGAGCACATGGAACAGGCCCTCAACCTGGGGCTCAGGAAAGGTTTCCTACAGGGAAGCTGAGACCAGAAGGGCTGCAGTCAGTTTGGGGGGTGGGGAGGTGAAGGTCCGGCAGAGCATAGGAGACCTGGAGCTGAGCGGGCATGCACCGCCCCACCCCAAGCGCACATAGAGGCCACGACCCCACTGCAGGGAGAGGGGGCTCGGTCAACACAGCTGCCTCGTCCAGGGAGAGGGGGCGCTGCAGCAAGAGACGGCGGCCAGACGCCAGGGAGCTAAGCGGAGCGACTCTCTAAGTGCCTCCATGGGCTTCCCTGGTGGTCCAGGGGGCAAGATTCTGCCCACCGACGCAGGAGCACAGGTTCGCTCCCTGGTTCGGGAAGACTCCACCTGCCGCGGAGTGACTCAGCCCATGTGCCACAACTACTGAAGCGCCTGGAGCCCGCACACTGCAACGAGAAGCCACCGCGATGAGAAGTGATGCCCCCGCAGCCAGAGAGCAGCCCCCGCTCCATAACGAGAGCGAGCCACGCCCAGCGGGGAACACCCACGCAGTCACAACCAAGTGTACCCATAAACAAGCGCCTCCTCTTTCCAGTGTAAGGAGTCTGAACCTTAAGGGGTTTTAAAGCAAAGGTGACATGACCAGGCTTATGTTTTAGTGGTTCTTTGTAGCTACAAGGTAGCGAAGGAATGGGGGAAAGGGCAAAACTGGGGTAGCCGTCCAGTCGGGAAGCTGATGCCAGAAATGAAGGGGGAGAGTGAACAGGGTCATTGTAATGGACGAGAGTCAAACCCCTGATGATGGAGGAGAAGCCCTCAGCTGACAGGATGAATACAGACAGAAGAGGAACAAGGTGACACGTGTGTGCTTAAACACTTGAACACCAAAAGGCCCATTTATTCACTCACCAGTCTTTCCAAGTGGGCCTTTTCTTTGGGAGTGCGCCTGACTGGAATTCCCCTTCCTGCTGCATTAATCACCTCCATCATTTATGACTGCCCCTTCCAGACTGAGGTTATTTCAAGCGGAACCAGCTCTGGGACACTCGAGAAGTAGCATGCTGACTCTTTCTAGAATCAGACTAGTTTTACTAGCCTTTCACAATTGCCGCGCTCTTAATTCCACAGCCAGTTTTTATTAACTTATTTTTTGGTCTTTCTAAAGCATCCCATTTGTTTTCATAGAAACAATTCCTTTTCACATTCAATTTCAGTCTTGCAGTATTTAACTGGCCACAAAAAACACTTTAATGCATTTGCAGTGAATGGAGAACAGTGATCTGGCTAATTCGACAGCTCAGTGAAATGCAGGTGGTTTAACAGCGCCCACTGTTGTGTGATGAGAGACTGACGCCTCACTGCAGAAAGAGTCTGTCTGCTTTGTAAGAGGCAAGAGTGTAGGGAAGAGGATAAGTTCATCTTAAACATGCTGTAAATGAGAGGTCTGTGAGGAGTTAGGTGCTGCCTGAGGCAAAAGGATATATGGGTCTGGAGCTCGGGGGGCACATCTGAGGTGGAGCCCAACATGTGGGAGATCACCCAGAGTTAAGAACGCTGGCCCCCGGCAGAAGTGTGATGAACCCCAAGACTGGAGGGATCAACAGAGGGGGCTGCTGGTGGCGGTGATTCAGTTGCTAAGTCGTGCCGACTCTTGGGACCCCATGGACTGTAGCCTACCAGGCTCCTCAGTCCATGGCATTCTCCAGGCAAGAGTACTGGAGTGGGTTGCCATTGCCTTCATCAGGGGATCTTCTTGATCCAAGGATTGAACCTGCGTCTCCTCCATTGCAGGCAGATTCTTCACAGCTTGAGTGACCAGGGAAGCCCCAAAGAGAGGAGGAGATACAAGCATAGGACATTTAGGAGCAGCAGTCCAAAGGGTAGCAAATCAAGAAAAAGGATTTCTATGCAGAGCAAGTTATCAGAAGTGCTGACTGTGGACTTCCCTGGTGGTCTAGTGGTCGAGACTCCGTGCTTCCAATGTTTGATCCCTGAGGTCAGGGGACTGAGATCCCAGGCGTGCCGTGTGGCACAGCCAAACACAAGAACCACCACCAGAGTGCTGAATGCTACTCAGAGGTCAGGTGAGAACGACACTGAAACGCTACGAGACTGAGTTACAGGGCTGCTGCTGACACCAACAGGGCCACCCCGGTGTGCTCGGTGAGGGCAGCTCACTCTCCGGCACTGTCCCCGGCAGTGAGGGGGTGAGGCCGGCAACAGACAGCCCAGTCACCAGGCACAGCTTCACGTGGCCAGATGGAGGGTCATGGTGGATGAGTTCAAAGGGAAAGGCATTTCAAGACAGAGAAATGAGCATGTTTAAATGCTTAGGAACCTATGAGATATATAAATAGAAAGAAAAGAGGATCTCTAAAAGCAGGATTCAGGGCTCAAGGTGTGGGCCTAACACTGCTCTAGAAATAGGAAGAGGGAGCAGAGATTCACTTGGGCAGTCTGTGTGGGTTTTGTGGAAGCTGAGGGAATTTCCTTCTGAGCATTAAAACCTGATGGCTAATGAAATGACTGATGACTCAAGTCAAAGCCTACTGGGAAACGTCATCTTACTCAATTCAGGCCAGCAGGTGCAACCAGATACATGAACAGCAATAAGATGGCTACCAGAATCAACAGTGAAACTTCAGAATAGCTTTATCCTGCAAAACATTTTCATCAAAGCAGAGGTCTGCAGCACAGCCTTTCTGGAAAAAGGCTTAGCCATTTCTTTAAAAACGAAGCAGGAACTGCCATATGACCCAGAAACTGCATTGCTACAATCTGCTCATTTATTGGTCCAGAAAATGAAGATGTACATTCCTGCAAAAACTGATACGTGAATGTTCTCAACATTTTGTTCATCAGAGTCCCAAACTCTGAACACTCCAGATGTCCTTCAATGGTTAAGCAAACTGTGGTATCCATACCATGGAATACTACTATGAACAATAAAAAGGAAGAAACTTGATATATGCAACAATCTGATGAATCCCCAGAGAATTCTATAAAGTGAAAACAATCCCATCTCAAAAGGTTACATACCGCATGACTGCATTCACAGAACACAACTTTGAGAGATGGAGAACTAATGGGTGGTGGCAAGGACGTGAGGGAGCTACATGGTAATGGAGCAGTTCAGGTTCTTGGCTGCGGTGGTGACTAGGAAGCTACACTGGATACAACAGCGCAGAGGAACAGGAACACACACTTGTGTGAATGCAAAGGACCTCCCTTCAGGTGTTTTTTTGCAAGTTCCTGTGATACTATGATTTTTTTAAACAAGTTTAGAAACAAATCTAAATTAGCATGGAAGCCTCTAAGGGATTTCCCCCTTCCTGCTGGCCATACAAAATTCACACGCGCCCACAACTGAAAAGAACGGGCATAAGGATGACAACAGATCCTAATTTTGCTGTGATTTCCTGTGAGTTAATGAGGCATAAAACAGTCCAGAAGATCCCAAACAACTTCCTCATATCAGACAGATGTTAGGTGAGGCGTTCCCAGTCACGGCACCACAGACAAAGCGGCACACCAAGACAAGTCCCAGAAAGGCACTGTGTAGAGGACCTTCCTCTCCTGTGATTACAGGAAGGGTTTTTAATGTCTAGAGTGTAATAAGTGTCAAATGCCTAAACTCCATTTCTTTTGTTCTCTACTATGTTAAATCTTACCTGAATGTTAGGAGTTTCTCTACAAGAAATCTTCAGGCTATATCTAAGTTGTATGAAATTAACCGTGAGAAGATATGAGCCTAGAACTCACTGAGATGTGAAAACAGTAGCTCTTGAACCATTCTTATTACAAGAATGAGATTATCGGGAACACTCATCAGTGTCCCTAAGACAATAAAATCTTATCTACAGTAGATACAGACCACTTATCTACTCTCCCGAAGAAAAGGGCAGGAACCAGCTTGGCCAGAACCCATCAGAGACAAGTCATGACAAGCCCTCTTCCAAACTCCTCAAAGGAGGCGTTCTTACCGACCTTAAACCTTAGGGCTCTATCAGGAGCGAGGTTCAGCATGGACATCCTGAGAGAAGGAAGGGGTACTATGTCAAGCTTGGATATCTACTAGTTCCTATTCCCAGTTAAAGGCCAAGAAATTAGCACTATAAGTTATATTCAATATGAAAATTCCTGACTCCCCATCTCTGTTAATACTAAGCTTCCTTTAAAATCTCCCACAGCTCCACGTGCTTCCCTGGTGGTTTAGTAGTCAAGAATCTGCCTGCAATGAAGGAGATGTTGGTTCAATCCCTGGGTCAGGAAGATCCCCTGGAGGAGGGCATGGCAACCCACACCAGTATTCTTGCCTGGAGAATCCCATGGACAGTGGAATCTGACGGGCTACAGTCCATGGGGTCACAGAGTCAGACATGACTGAGCGACTAAACAGCAAGAGCAACAGCAGCTCTATACGGCCTCTAACAAAAGACAAAGGGAACATTTCACACTCTACACAAATGTTGTATCATTACGCTGTACACACAAAACTAACAAGTCAATTATATCTCAATTAAAAAAAAATTTTTTAAAGTGTGTTGAGTATTATGTATCCAACATTGTAGTATGTGTAGGAACATGTAATAACGGAGCAATAAAACGTATGTATGGACTTCCCTGAGGATGTTGGCAATTTGATCTCTGGTGCCTCTGCCTTTTCTAAAACCTGCTTGAACATTTGGGAGTTCACGGTTCACATATTGCTGAAGCCTGGCTTGGAGAATTTTGAGCATGACTTTACTCGCGTGTGAGATGAGTGCAATTGTGCGGTAGTTTGAGCATTCTTTGGCATTGCCTTTCTTTGAGACTGGAATGAAGACTGACCTTTTCCAGTCCTGTGGCCACTGCTGAGTTTTCCAAATTTGCTGGCATATTGAGTGCAGCACTTTCACAGCATCATCTTTCAAGATTTGAAATAGCTCAACTGGAATTCCATCACCTCCACTAGCTTTGTTTGTAGTGATGCTTTCTAAGGCCCACTTGACTTCACATTCCAAGATGTCTGGCTCTAGGTCAGTGATCACGTTATCGTGACTATCTTGGTTGTGAAGATCTTTTTTGTACAGTTCTTCTGTGTATTCTTGCCACCTCTTCTTAGTATCTTCTGCTTCTGTTAGGTCCATACCATTTCTGTCTTTTATCAAGCCCATCTTTGCATGAAATGTTCCCTTGGAATCTCTAATTTTCTTGAAGAGATCTCTTGTTTTTCCTATTCTGTTGTTTTCCTCTATTTCTTTGCATTGATCACTGAGGAAGGCTTTCTTATCTCTCCTTGCTATTCTCTGGAACTCTGCACTCAGATGCTTATATCTTTCCTTTTCTCCTTTGCTTTTCGCTTCTCTTCTTTTCACAGATATTTGTAAGGCCTCCTCAGACAGCAATTTTGCTTTTTTGCATTTCTTTTCCATGGGGATGGTCATGGTCCCTGTCTCCTGTACAATGTCACGAACCTCTGTCCAGAGTTCATCAGGCACTCTATCTATCAGATCTAGTCCCGTAAATCTATTTCTCACTTCCACTCTACAATCATAAGGGATTTGATTTAGGTCATATCTGAATGGTCTAATGGTTTTCCCTATTTTCTTCAATTTAAGTCTGAATTTGGCAATAAGGAGTTCATGATCTGAGCCACAGTCAGTTCCTGGTCTTGTTTTTGCTAACTGTATACAGCTTCTCCATCTTTGGCTGCAAAGAATATAATCAATCTGATTTCGGTGTTGACCATCGGGTGATGTCCATGTGTAGTCTTCTCTTGTGTTGTTGGAAGAGGGTGTTTGCTATGACCAGTGCATTCTCTTGACAAAACTCTATTAGCCTGGAGAAAGCAAGAGAGTTCCAGAAAAACATCTATTTCTGCTTCACTGACTATGCCAAAGCCTTTGACTGTGTGGATCACAATAAACTGTGGAAAATTCTGAAAGAGATGGGAATACCAGACCACCTGACCTGCCTCTTGAAAAACCTGTATGCAGGTCAGGAAGCAACAGTCAGAACTGGACATGGAACAACAGACTGGTTCCAAATAGGAAAAGGAGTACGTCAAGGCTGTATACTGTCACCCTGCTTATTTAATCTATATGCAGAGTACATCATGAGGAACGCTGGGCTGGAAGAAGCACAAGCTGGAATCAAGATTGCTGGGAGAAATATCAATAACCTCAGATATGCAGATGACACCACCCTTATGGCAGAAAGTGAAGAGGAACTCAAAAGCCTCTTGATGAAAATGAAAGAGGAGAGTGAAAAGGTTGGCTTGAAAGTGAAAGAGGAGAGTGAAAAGGCTGGCTTGAAGCTCAACATTCAGAAAACAAAGATCATGGCATCTGGTCCCATCACTTCATGGGAAATAGATGGAAAAAAGGTGGAGACAGTGTCAGACTTTATTTTTTTGGGCTCCAAAATCACTGCAGATGCTGACTGCAGCCATGAAATTAAAAGATGCTTACTCCTTGGAAGGAAAGTTATGACCAACCTAGATAGTATATTAAAAAGCAGAGACATTACTTTGCCAACCAAGGTCCGTCTAGTCAAGGCTATGGTTTTTCCCGTGGTCATGTATGGATGTGAGAGTTGGACTGTGAAGAAGGCTGATCGCCGAAGAATTGATGCTTTTGAACTGTGGTGCTGGAGAAGAATCTTGAGAGTCCCTTGGACTGCAAGGAGATCCAACCATTCCATTCTAAAGGAGATCAATCCTGGGTGTTCATTGGAAGGACTGATGCTAAAGCTGAAACTCCAATACTTTGGCCACCTCATGCTACGAATTGACTCACTGGAAAAGACTCTGATGCTGGGAAAGGTTGGGGACGGGAGGAGAAGGGGATGACAGAGAATGAGATGGCTGGATGGCATCACCGACTCGATGGACATGAGTTTGCGTGAACTCCGGGAGTTGGTGATGGACAGGGAGGCCTGGCGTGCTGTGATTCATGGGGTCGCAGAGAGTCGGACACGACTGAGCAACTGAACTGAACTGAACTGAACTGATGGACTTCCCTTGTGGCTCAGCTGGTAAACAGTCCGCCTGCAATGTGGGAGACCTGGGTCAGGAAGATCCCCTAGAGAAGGGAAAGGCTACCCACTCCAGTATTCTGGCCTGGAGGATTCCAAGAACTGTATATAGTCCATGGGGCTGCAAAGAGTCAGACACGACTGAGCAACTTTCACTATTAAAACCTATGTTTAAGGAAAAAAAAAAACACAATAATTTTGTATCTCATACTTGAGCATTTGGTATAAATTCGGGAAAATGTTCAGATCCACCTGGATTAATAGCAGCCACAGAAGCATGTGTGAAAAGCAAGACCCGGGATCAGGACAGGCAGAGGGCACTCTGGGTGCGGCACAGAGGAACAGAATCACACCAGCAAGGATGTGCAGGGCAGCCCAGAGGGCAAGCAGGCAACCGGCCTGACTGATGGCGAGCCATGAGGAAAATGGTTAAGGAGTGGAGCATGGCCATGTGACGATCCTGCCAGAGAGGATGGACTTTCAGAGGCAGGAACTGCCTGTCTGGTTTTGCTGGGTTAGCAGACAGGAGGGGTGGGCGACTGGGAGAGGCTGGAGGACATCACAGTCCAAGCGGAGGAGAGACCAGGGCAACTGGCACCCGGAGAGCAAGGCACGGGGGCTGGGCAGTCCTCAGTCCTTAAACAGCAAGTAAACACACTCCAAACTGCTAATCTAACAGTGAGGTAGCAGAGTGTACTGTTGAGGCCTACAGTGTGACTTATTTTAATCTCATATATATATAATGTATGTATTTATGTTTGTTTGTAAGCAGACCCTTTTTTGTATTAAAGAAGAAAAGTGAAAGTTAAGGGAAGAACTTCAAGAAATGTGTGGTCCCTGGCATTAAACACCTAAGTGGTTGAAGACAGGAAGAGAGGGAAGGTCACAGAATCAGGTAAGGATGTAAGGTGAACGCAGCCCCTGAGTTCAGAGGCTCAGTGACGACTTTCTGGTAACAGGTTTGCTCTCAACAGCATGAAAGCATCGTACCAAATACTGCTCACTGAATATCAGGCTAAGCACCTAACACGGTACATGTGCCCAGTATGGCTCCTTCTAATGATACAAAATTGTACCCAAACGTAATTAAGGGCATTATCACTCTACGAAGAGCTGGCAGGGCCCTTGGGGAACACGGTCTCCCACCCTTCTGTTTACAGCCAAGGGACTTAAATCTTGGACAGACTAACTCCCAAGTCAGCCACATACTCCTGACTCCCACGCAGTACTCATCTCCCCCATAAAGCACTGTTCATTAAGTTCATCTTACAACTGGGTGTGTCTGTGTATGATTTCCCTGTCACCAGGGTTTCTGAAGTTACAACCAGAGTTCTGTGTGTTTCCCTTTTGGCGGTTAAGTCATACATTGAAACCACCGTGCTAGAGTCAACACATCTGGGAAGTCTTAGTGACTAAAGGTGCACTTACCGTTCTGGTGACTTCAACGTTCAGACAATGACTCCTCAGCGTCTCCATTTCAGTCTCACTACCCTTTCTGAAACTTCAGTCTTCCCTAAAATTAGCAGTCACCACACTAAATACTAATTCTCCATCACTGAACAGTCTACTGCCAAAAAATTTCTCATAAAAGAACTTTTTAATGTTTGCATTAATCGTAAGGCTCCATCTACACAATTCTATTAGTCTGTGAATTACTAAACTCACTTTAAAAACCTTGAAGTGAAATGTAAGGTTCAAGTAAACAAATATGTCAGCCTGTAGTCAGGCTAAGCCTCCCATGCTTTCAGCAAACATTTACTCACAAAGGTTCAAAGATACAATTTGCTGACATTATGGATCTTCTTCAAGGTAAAAACAGAACACTGCAATTTAGTATGTATCAATTTTACATTTAAGTCATGAAAAGAGCACCAATGTAAGATAAATGGCTTCTAAGTGATTTGTTTCTTGGCACTTACAAAATAACACTATTCACAATTTAATACATTTAAATCACTGGTGAATTCTCAATCAAACTGCTTGCCTGAAGAGTGATTGTAATCACACTTGTTTGCAGCCTTCAGGACATTCAGCTGGCACTATAAACACAATGCTTGTTTGTGGCAGACGAGATCACACATACTTAGATCACTACACCAGTTTACTAGCAAGGAATTTGGCTGCCACATAGGTTGATTCTCCCCGAAAGACTGAAGGAAAAAAAAAAAAAACCTGCCTCAAAAAATAACAGTAACAACAAAAACCTCACAAAGTACGCTCCTAAGGACTAACCTAGGGACAGGATAATCTACTAAAGTGACTGCATGGCCTGAGAACGGCAGCGACGCCTCATGGCACCTTCTCAGCTGAGTCTCCATGTCCTCTTCAGCTCTGCAAGGGTGGATGGACAAGCCTGTGACAAACTGAGGTCACGTGTGAACGGCAGATACAGCCCTCTAGCTCCCAGAGTATGCAACTCAAGAGCCAGTCATGCCATCTTCGCTCTAGCCTCCCCTTCTGTTTGCAGGTGCCACTCTCTACCCCCGGGAGTTCAGATCTTACTGGAACGCACACCCTGCAGAGCCTCAGAGACTGTAAAAACCTGAAGACTGCAAAGCACCTCAGAGGAGACCCAATTCCACCTCCTAGGACTCCATGAATCTCCTAAGTACACAGTGTCTGGTTTGTTAAATTTCAAAGTAAGACACTTCTCTTTTGAGGTTTTTGAGAATCTGGTATGATTCATGGGTCTAGAATAATGAACACAGAAATGCACTGTACTTTGAATAAAATGTCTCGGGCTTGCAGGTCCCTTGTTAAAGTACCTCCTCTTTTGATTATGGGTGTCTCCACTCCAGCTGTTCTTTATTGGAGCTCACCAACTCTTTTTAATTAAAAAAATAATTTATCTAAAGAAAACAACCTAAAGGCAGAGTGTGAGTTACGGCAAAGACGACTCTGTCTGTTGCCCCCGGCTGGATGAGTTTTCATTTATGCCACATAAAACTTTCTTGGGACTTTCTGGGTAAATCTTCTATTGTTGTGAAGAGGTAAAAAATTAAAACAGACAAAGTAGGAGCAAAAAGACAACCATCAGAATGAAAGGCAATATTGAAGAAATATTTTTCTAAATCTATGTTAAAGAAAATTTAATATTATAAGTTCCCTGTAAATAAGGGGATTCTTTGGCAGTCCAGGGATTAGAACTCTGAGCTTTCACTGCTGAGACCAAGGGCTCAATCCCTAGTCGGGAAACTAAGATCCTGAAAGCCGCAAGGCAAGGCCAAAACAAAATGAAAAGGCTGGGACAGGTTCACCATAAACAGACAAATGGATTTCAAGAAGAGACATTAATTTTCATTCTTTTGCTCTTTTTTATGGATGATGGAGAACAAGCAGGAATAGTCTAACAATCCTCACAAGGCAAACTCATCCTCCCCCTTCTCTCCAAGTAAAAGTCTACCATCCAAATTATGGCTACATTCTATTCAGAATCTATGGAACTACAGTTTATTAAACTATAAATAAGGCAATCGGAAACTTTACTTTAGATTTGCCAGTTCTCACTGGAAAGAAGAAAGGGAACTGAAAAGAGATTTAATGGGCAACAGACCAATACTGACAACGTCTTTTGAATAGCAAGAATGCTTCAAATGAATATTAACTCTTTCCTGTTCCAAATTCTTCTTCTACTTATATAGAAACACTTTAGCTCTAAGGCAGAGAAACACAGCTGACATCTAAAAGTCATGCAAGAGCTGAGGGCAGGAAGAGCAGAAGGAAGCCCTTCTTGGGTAGGAGGACCCGCTGATGCAGAAGAACAATGGCAGGAGGGGCTGAGGACACGGCAGGAACAGAAAGGCTGCCAGCATGCAGGTACAGGGAGACAGCCCGACCCTCCAGGGCCACACTGTCACTTGCTTCCCAGTGACTTTCCAGTTATTCCCAGAAGTGATCATGTGGGGGCTAAAAAGCTATGTTAGTTTTTTGACTGCAATTTTTCTTTTCAATGAAAGTAGGTCATCTGAGTTCTAAGAATGTAAGTTCTGGTTATCTGACTTCTAAGAACTTAAGATCTTCCAAAGAAGACCAATTGGCTGTTTTCACTGGGGACGATTCAAAAACCAAACCAACCCACAAACATTGTAAACAGTCGGATTTTTCCCTCTTGCAGAAAATGTTACTCGTTGGTTAAAACAGAACAAAGGAGCTCAATGTGCATGTGATCTGAACGAAAATTTAAACCTCAAAGCTGGTTTCTTATTTTCACTAGTAGATTTAAGGTCCTTAACCAACACCTAAAGCAAACTGAAACTCAATGTCCCTGAAAGAGAATGCCCTCGCCCTGCCACCTTCACACAACTCGCACAAAAAGCTGTCCTCTTGACTCTGTATTTAGCACACACACTGCTCATTTAGAGATAATTCTTTCCAGTTAGTATTAAAACCTACAACTCACTGGACACATCTCTCTCTACACCTTGCGTGGTATCGGAACACTCTGTCCCACAAATTTAACTGTCCCGCTGGGTTCGCGCCAGGAAAACAGAACCAGAGAGAGATAAAAAAGCATTTTGTAGTCCAAACACGGACACTTTGGGAGACAATGATGGCTAACAGCAGGGAGAAGGCAATGGCAAGCCACTCCAGTACTATTGCCTAGAAAACCCCATGGATGGAGGAGCCTGGTAGGCTGCACTCCGTGGGGTCGCTAAGGGTCGGACACGACTGAGCGACTTCACTTTCACTTTTCACACATTGGAGAAGGAAATGGCAACCCATTCCAGTGTTCTTGCCTGGAGAATCCCAGGGACGGGGGAGCCTGGTGGGCTTCCGTCTATGGGGTCACAGAGAGTCGGACACGACTGAAGTGACTTAGCAGTAGCAGCAGCAGCAACAGCAGGGAGAAGAGCCAAAGGTCGCTACACAGAGGCAGAGAACGGGCAAGCTGCTGGCTTGGGTCTCCGACGCGTTTCCTGCGCCCGCCCAACACGCTGGGTGGTCCCAGAACTCCGGGGCAGGCGGGCGGGCGGGCGGCGGCCCTGGAGGAGGGACCCGGGAGGAGGGGGCGCCGGCCGACTGCCCGGCGGGGAGCCGCGCCTCCCCGGGCGGAGAGGGAAGGAACCGGGGATGTGGACACGGCCGCCTCTTGGCAGCAGGCGGAGCGCCGCTCGCCGCCTCCTCCCGGCCGCGGACTCACCAGCTCCAAGACTTTGAGTCGCCGGAACCCCGTGAGCCGGCTCAGGGTGAAGTAGGCGGCGAGGCCGCTCCGGGGGCCTCTGCCGGGGCCCGGGTGCGCCTCGGTGGTGGCTCTGTAGACCTCGCCGTTCTCCATCGCCCAGGGCCCGGGAACGCAAGGCCGTGGCTGGTGCCCCCGACTCCGACGACTGGGCGGGCTAGGCCGTCACTTCCTGGGCCTCCGCCCCACTTCCGGTGGACCCGGCCCCACTTCCGGCAGGCTCCGCCCCGGCCCCGCCCCCGCCCCCTGCCGCGAGGCCTTACCTCTCTTGTAAAGATCTTCGGAGAGACTCGGGGAACATGACCCGCAAGTGCAAACGTCCTGAGGACCGCAAACGTCCCAGCGCCCTCTGAAATGGCTGCTGTGGCCAGGTTGAGCAAGGGAGAAGAAGAGGTGAGGCTGGAGAGGCAGGCAGAAGCCAGACAATGTAGGGGCCTTGCAGAGCAAGGGAAAAAAATGATTTTCCTTTTCAATGTTACGGGTTATCTCAAAGGACTTTCAGGATTGCTCCCTCTTGCTTCTCTGAATTCCTTTCAGGCTTACATGTCAAAACTGCTGCTATAGTCCCATACGTTAATTTTGTATGAACTTAAACTCATCAAGGAAGGTAATCATAATTTAGCAACCAAAGCTAATCAATTTACATGCCAAGCACACGTACTTTCTCCACAACAATATAACGTAGGTACTGTCATTACATTAATTTTACAGATGAGAAAACTGAAGCTGGAACCCAGCCCTCCCAGGTACAAAAGCCCCCCGCCACGTTATTGATTTTAGAAAAGGGCTTTAGGTCTCCTAGGCCTTCCCTGAGTTCCAAAGAGCAGATTCAAGCAGTCACTAATGAAGGAAGTGAGGAATGCAGAAACAAAAGCAGTCAAGACAACAGCAGCTCAGGGATTAAACAGTCCTAGGCCTTCCTCCTTTCCTGGTTCCAAACAGGAAAAAGAGCGTATTGTCACCCTGCTTATTTAACTTATATGCAGAGTACATCATGAGGAACGCTGGGCTGGAAGAAGCACAAGCTGGAATCAAGATTGCTGGGAGAAATATCAATAACCTCAGATATGCAGATGACACCACCCTTACGGTAAAAAGTGAAGAGGAACTAAAAAGCCTCTTGATGAGGGGGGCCTTCAGGTAGGCGGCCCCGAGTGACTTTGGACGTCCACTCCTCCCAGGTGCGGTGAGTGCTTAATCTCCGGCCTTGCGGCTTAGTTTTTCTCTCGGTTTGGACTCGAGGCCTCAGTCGCAACCATGCTCCTCCAGATCATCGGTCAGGCCAAGAAGCATCCTAGCTTGATCCCCCTCTTCATATTTATTGGAGCAGGAGGGACTGGAGCAGCACTGTATGTCACGCGCCTGGCATTGTTCAATCCCGATGTCAGTTGGGACAGAAAGAATATAACCCAGAACCCTGGAACAAACTAGGTCCTAATGATCAGTACAAGTTCTACTCTGTGAACGTAGATTACAGCAAACTGAAGAAAGAAGGTCCAGACTTCTAAATGAAGTATTTCACTATAAAGCTGCTTAGAATGAAGGTATTCCAGAAGCCATCCACACAATTTTCCACTTAACGAGGACATATTTCCCCTCTAAATGCACGAAATCGTGCTGGTGTACTGTTGGGGTTTACACTGATGAATAAATAGTCTGAAACTTAAAAAAAAAAAAAAAAAGCCTCTTGATGAAAGTGAAAGAGTGAAAAGGTTGGCTTGAAGCTCAACATTCAGAAAATAAAGATCATGACATTACTTTGCCAACCAAGGTCCGTCTAGTCAAGGCTATGGTTTTTCCAGTGGTCATGTATGGATGTGAGAGTTGGACTGTGAAGAAAGCTGAGTGCCGAAGAATTGATGCTTTTGAACTGTGGTGCTGGAGAAGACTCTTCCGAGTCCCTTGGACTGCAAGGAGATCCAACGAGTCCATTCTAGAGGAGATCAATCCTGGGTGTTCATTGGAAGGACTGATGCTAAAACTAAACTCCAATACTGTGGCCACCTCATGCGACGAACTGATTCACTGGAAAAGACTCTGATGCTGGGAGGGATTGGGGGTGGGAGGAGACGGGGACGACAGAGAATGAGATGGCTGGATGGCATCACCAGCTCGATGGACATGAGTTTCAGTGAACTCTGGGAGTTGGTGATGGACAGGGAGGCCTGGCGTGCTGTGATTCATGGGGTCGCAAAGAGTCGGACACGACTGAGCGACTGAACTGAACTGAGTCCTTCCTCAGGCAAGGCCTGCCAGTAACAATCTCACCATGGATCTTGGAGGTGTTCTGCAGGAAGAACTAAAACCCCCCCGCAGGTGGAGGGTGGTGACTACAGGCTGACCACCAGCACAGACCCCAGACTGGCTGGAACCAGACAGCCGATGATGAAGATCTGAAATGCCACCCTGTTACCTCACCGCCAACCAATCAGAAGAAAGTTACGCCCTCTGCATTCTCACCCCAAATGCTGCCTTTAAAACCTTCTGATGAAAACCATTGGGAGTTCAGGTCTTCTGAGCACAAGCTGTCCATTCTCCCTGCTGGGTCCTGTGAGAAACGCTATCCTTTCCTTCTCTGCAACCCAGTGTCAAGTCCAGCTTTGCTGGACTGTAAGCAAGAGGACCCAAGGTCAGTTCAGAAACAAGGCCAAGAGGCTGAGTATCACATCCAAGGTCAAACACCCACGGGCAAGTGGAAGGTAGGCCCAGGCCATCCGACTCATAGCCTTGCTGCTGGCCACTAAGCCAGAAGCCCCAGCCTGCACCCCTTGAGGGACTAGAAACCCACGTGAAAGGGAGGAGATGCTGCTTCCACGTGGATCTTCTGTTCTCCAGAGCCCCAAACCTCCCTTTCTCCCATTCAAATGGAACAAAAAAAGTAGATCCTATGTTGGGAGTGAGGGGGTGGGGGTGGATAATCTTCAGTCAGCCAAACTATCCTCTGTCTTTGATTAAACACGTTCTTAATCTCTTGCCAAGGCCAAGCAGCCACCAATCCTAGCCAAATAACCCTAACCCTCTGTGTTTTCACAAGGGCTATAAGAATTCATTGCCTTGTTATTCTTCAAGTCACTATCATCCCAAACTAGACACTACCTGTGTCTGAAATTTACATTGAAATTCATCCCCCCACAAGGAGAGAGAGACGGGTTAATGAACAGAGAGATGGATGAAAGGAGAGACTTGTGATAAAGCAACTGCAGGAACATGTTAATGGTGTAGCACACGGGTGTTCACTGTTCAATTATTTCAACTTCTGTGTCTGGATATTTTCAAAATAAAGTATTAAGGGAGGGACTTCGCTGGTGGTCCAGTGGTTAAGAATCCCCCTGCCAAAGCAGGGAATGCCAATTTGATCCCCAGTCCGAGAAGATCCCACCTGCTGAGGAGCAACTAAGGCTGCAGCCCACAGGCACTGGGCCCGGGCTCTAGAGCCTGTGCTGCGCAGCGACAGAAAGCAGCCCGCAGGTCAGTGCACCGCAGTCAGAGCATCCCACGCCACTGGCAGGAACTGGGGAAAGCCTGAGCACAGAAACGAAGACCCAGCACAGCCAAAAATAAAAAACCCAGACAAGTGAGGATGTGCATAGGTTATATACAAACAGTACATATTTTTAAAGGAAAGACTAGAGTCTCTGAGGATTCTGGTATCCAAAGGGGGATGAAGTGAAGTGAACTGAAAGTTGCTCAGTCATGTATGACTTTGCGACCCCATGGACTATTTATTTAATCCATGGAATTCTCCAGGCTAGAATACTGGAGTGGGTAGCTGTTTCCTTCTCCAGGGGATCATCTGAACCCATGGATGAAACCCAGGTCTCACACATTGCAGGCGGATTCTTTACCATCTGAGCCACCAGGGAGGCTCCCAAAGTGGGGTCCTAGAACCAATTCCCCCAGACACCAGAGGATGACTATGTTATTAGGGAGTCCTTTAGATGGGGGGTACCCACACAGAAAACTTTCCCTTCATTAATGCATAAACTACCTTGAATAAATCCTGGGATTGGCTACATTGAAATGAGAAAATCTTATTTATGGAGAAAAGATACACCAAATAAAAGGAAGATTAAGTTTTGAAGATTATTCAGTTTTCTCCTTTAATAGCACTGTTTTTAAAATGAAGGAAAAAAAAACATTCAAAAAGAAACAGTTTGGGAAAATATAATTTCAGATTTTCACTATTCAAAAAGTCATTTGGTGCTAGAGCTGAAGCAACTTCCGCGCTTCTTAACTCTGTTAGCGCTGTCAGGCAGGAATGTGGATACAAATCTGGATCACAGACAGTGACTGTCCTACAGAGACATCCACAGAGGACCATGCCACAAAACAGAGCGTGGGTGCCGAAACAGAGAGAGGGTGCAGATTATAAAAAAGAGAGGACACAAATTACATGTTTTGAGAATTCAGAGTCCACAAAAATGACTTTGAGCTGAAAGGATCAGCGTGGTGGAGCTTCAAGCCAGGGGTTAAAGAACAGCGGGCTTCGGACGTGCAGAGAGGACAGTGGCTAGAGCAGGCAGAGTGGCAGCAGGAAGAGAAGCCAAGAAGTGCACGTGGAACAGAGGACAGAGGAGGAGGGACAAAGCGGGAGAGGAGGGCAAACTGACGGTCCAGTTGGGAGGGCCTGAGGCAGGCTAGGGAGGCACCTGCCTGTGGTCCAGTGGTCCGCGCTTCCACCACGTGGGGCCCAGGTTCGATCCCAGGTCCAGGAACTAAGATCTCACATGCTTCTTGGCACAGCCAAAAAAAAAAAAGAAATCCAGCTAAGGAACTAGAGCTTTCCTTTACTGCTAAACAATGAGGAACCACAAAGGAGGAAAGTGAGTGACCAGAGCTCTTCCTTGGGGGTGTTTCCTAGCAGCCTTGTGTAGACCGGGCTGGTAACAGGCAGGCAGGGACTGCTGTAGATGTTCTGGAAATAGGACAGAGAGGCTTGAACTCGGACAGTGGTCACAGAAATAGAGCAGAAGGGGTGGCCTGAAGAGAGTCTGTGGAAGGGGAAACCAGTGCGATTTGGGGGTTTTGAAGAAAAAGGGAGGAACTGGAACAGATGCTCCACTTTGAAGCCATGTAACAGACGGAGGGGGCACGGGGGGCATGACTCGTCGAGGTCACAGCGTGCATTTCAGACCGGTAAATGCGCGACGGCCCCACAAGCAGGCGCAGCAGGCTTCAAAGGTTTATTTAACTCACTGGCAATCAAAAGAATGCAGAAACACTTGGGATGATGATGTGAACAATCGTGGGACGGGTATGTGTGTGTGTGTGTGTCTGTATGAGAAAAATGGGGTACGATCACTAGCTGATGCTGCGCAGGACAGATGGTTGCCTCTGTGACTGACCAAAGCAGAGATAGACCCTTTTCATCTCTATCAGGACAACGTAAAGTCAGTCAGACCAAGACAGATATGATGTGACAGCACTTAGAGGCGGAATCTAAAAACTGAGACAAGTAAGTAATCCACAAAATAGAAATAGACTCGCAGACTTTGGAAAACAGATGTATGGTTGCCAAAGGGGAAAGGCAGGGGGACGTGGAGGGATAAATCAGGAGGTTGGGCTTGACACAGACACACAATATATATAAAATAATTATCAGGGACCTGCTGGACAGCACAAGGAACTCTACTCAATATTCTTCAGTAACCTACACATATGGGGAGAGAATGTAAACAAGAATGGCTATATGTACAACTGGATCAAGCGAGTGTACACCCACAACAAACGCCACACTGGGAACCAGCTATACTCCAATATGGAACAGAAACATTCTAAATGTCTACCGTGCCCCCTCAGGCCCTGGCGGCCCAGGCTGGTGTCGCACCCCTGGAGTCTTGGGTCCCAGAAATGGACTGTCGCGTGGCTGAGGGAGCTGGGGACGGTGTGCCAGCAAGCGAGCCCCACGCGGGCATGGAGTGCACGGTCCTCTCTGGTGGGACCACAGTCTCCAGATTCAGGCGGGCCCTCCTACAGCTATACCAAGCCAAGGACACCCTCCAAACGGTGGATGCTCTGGGCTGGAAGAGCTCTGAACAGTCACCCGTCTCCACGTGGCCTGGTGCCGAGTTCTCACCTCCAGACTCCTTCCTTAGAGTGTCCCCACCCATGGACAACAGTGCCCCAAGTGTAGCAGTTTTGCACGGGCTGCGGTTTGTCTACGCAAGGGTGAAAGGGGAAAAGGTAATGAGACAGGTCCTTGGGTTTTTGTTCTGGCACATGCCACCCTAATTGACAACCCAGAAACTCGACTTTTCCTAAGGCTCTGACTGCCCCAACTAACCAGAGTGGGCAGGAAGAAATGCTTCTGCCTTGTAGCCACTTCCCATCATTTTTCAGTCACTAAGTCATGTCCGACTGTTTGCGACCCCATGAACTGCAGCATGCCAGGCTTCCCTGTCCTTCACTATTCCCCAGAGTTAGCTCAAACTCATGTCCATTGAGTTGATGATGCCATCCCAACCAACTCATCCTCTGCCGTCCCCTTCTCCTCCTGCCTTCTATCTTTCCCAGCATCAGGGTGTTTTCCCTGATAAGAATGAGTCAGCTCTTCACATCAGGTGGCCAAAACTAGTGCTTAGGGGCACTTCCTATTCACAAGGCCCGTGGGGCTGGAAATGACACCTGCCCTCTAAAAATGTCCTATGGTAGGTCACGTAAAAACAATTCAAAACAGGGCTGATTTTCAAGAAGTAAATTTCACTCATGCTTATTGAAAAAAAATTTTTAATGGAAAATATGCTCCACACAGCTAATAATAAGAGACATGCAAATCAGAACTGCAAGGAGGTATCACGTTGTGCCTCTCAGAATGGCCATCAGCAAAATGTCCACAGACAATAAATGCAGACACCACGGAGGAAACGGCACTCTCCTACCAGGCTGATGAGAATGAAAACTGGTAACATGCACTCTGCAGAACAGTGTGTGGAGGTTCTTCACAAACTAAGAATAAAGCTAGTTTATGATCTAGCCACCCCACTCCTGGACCTGCCATCGGAGAAACACAGAATCTGAAAAGGCACACCAACATTCAGTGCAGCCCTGTTTACAACCTCTAACACATGGAAGTCACCACGGTGCCCACTCTCAGAGGAACCGAAAAAGATGGCGTGCTACGTGTATCGGAGCAGGCGATGGCACCCCACTCCAGTGCTCTCGCCTGGGAATCCCATGGACGGAGGAGCCTGGTGGGCTGCAGTCCACAGGGTCGCTAAGAGTTGGACATGACTGAGCGACTTCACTTTCACTTTTCCTTTCATCCATTGGAGAAGGAAATGGCAACCCACTCCAGTGTTCTTGCCTGGAGAATCCCAGGGAGGACGGGGGAACCTGGTGGGCTGCCGTCTATGGGGTCGCACAGTCGGACACGACTGAAGCGACTTAGCAGCAGCTACATGTATACAGTGGGAAACTGGCCATAAAAAAGCAGATGAAGTGATGCTTCATGAACGGACCTAGACAAGATCATACTTAGTGAAGTAAATCAAACTGAGAAAGACAAGCATCATAGGAGATCACCTACACTTGGAATCTAAAAACTGATACAAATGAATTAATATACAAGAGAAAAAGACTCACAGAGTTAGAAAACAAAGGCATAATTCCCAAAGGGGAAATCAGGAGCAGGAGGGATGAGTTAGGAGGTTAGGGTTAACGGATACACCGTCCTATATATAGAAGAGAGAATCAAGGACCTACTGTATAGGACAGGGAACTCAACTAAACACTCCCATAATAACCTATACAGGAAAACGATCCAAAAGAGACATCTGTATGTGTGCATAAGTGAATCAAGTTGCAGTGCACCTAAAACACAGCATTGTAAATCAACTCTACTTCATATAAAATAAAAATTAAGAAAAGCAGAGCCAACCATACTCCCCTTAGGCCTCAGGGACCCAGGTGGGTGTCACATCCCTGGGGCCTAAGCAGGCCTGCGTCTCCGAGGCTGGACTCTCATGGGTCTGACGGAGGATGTGCAAGCAAATGAGCCCCCCTTGGACCTGTACTGCCCGCTCCCCTCTTGATGGGACCACAATCTCCAGAGCCAGGCAGGCCCACAAAAAGCTACAGGAAGCCTACTTCACCTAAAGATCTGTGGATCCTCCTGGGCTGGAAGAACTTCGTAAAGTTACCTGGTCTCCCCTCCTCGTGTCCTGGTGCTGGGTTTCCACCTCCACCCTCGTTCCTGAGAGTCCCCACACCTACAGACCACAGCACCTTTAGCGAAGCAGTTTTGCAAGGACTGGGATTTCTCCATGGGGTGAAACAGGGAAGGAGGAATGACACACAAGCCCCTGAGCGTTTCTTCTCTCCCCTTCCACTCTCCTGGACGACCCAGGAACATGACTTTCCTAAGCGTCTGGCTGCCCAGGTAACCAGATCTGTATGTGGGAAAGTGATGCCGCCTTGTGGCCCTTTCCTGTAACAACCCTTTAAAACCTGCAGCTTATGGGCACTTCCTATTCACAAACCCTGGGAGGCTGGAAACGACACCCACTCTCAACAAATGTCCTGCAGTAGATCTTGGAAGAATAATGCAAAACAGGGCTGACTTTCAAGAAGCCAATTTCAAAAGGCAAACTTCATTCACACAGTTTGAAAAGAAAAAAAAAAAGTAGTGGAAAAGATAACCCACTGGCTATTAATGTGCTGAGCTCAGTCGCTCAGTTGATTCTTTGCAACTCCGTGGGCTGTAGCCCGCCAGGCTCCTCTGTCCATGGGGATTCTCCAGGCCAGAATACTGCAGTGGGTTGCCATGCCCTCCTCACGGCTATTAATAGACAAATGCACATGAAAACTACAAGGCGGGGCCTTCCCTGGTGACTCAGTGGTAAAGAACCCGCCTTCCAATGCAGGAGATATGGGTTCAATTCCTGACCTGGGAGGATCCCACATGCCACGGAACTAAGCCCATGAGCCACAACTACAGAGCCGGCATGCCTCAACTAATGAGCCCACGCTCTGCAACAAGAGAAGCCTCTGCAATGAGAAGGCCATGCACCACAACTAGAAAGTAGCCTCCACTCCCCACAACTAGAGAAAAGCCCTCGCAGCAACAAAGACCCAGAACAGCCAAAAATAAGTACACTTTAAAAAAACAGCTACAAAGATGTATCGCCTCACATCAGTCCCAACGGTCATCATCTAAAACATCTAAAAACATCAAAGGTGGAGACAGCGTGGAGCAAAGGGAACCCTCCTATGCTGCTGGCAGGGATGTAAATTGGTAACAGCCACTGTGGAGAAATCTGCAAAGGCTCCTTAAAATCTAAACATAAAGCCAGCATATGGCCCAGCAATCCCACACTCGCACACATATCCAGAGAAAACTAATTCTGAAAGATACATGCACCCCAGTGTTCACTGCTGCACTATTTACAACAGCCAAGACATGGAAGCAACCTAGATGTCCATCGACAGATGAAGGGTCAGAGAAGCTGTGGTACGTGTACATGTATACACACACACAGACACAGGAATACTACTCGGCCATAAAAAAGGAACGAATCTGAGTCAGTTCCAGTGAGTTAGATGAATCTAGAGCCTGTTACAGAGTGAAGTAAGTTAGAATGAGAAAACCCAATAGATATTAATGCATATATATGACATCTAGAAAGATGATCCTGATGAACCTATTTGCAGCAACAGAGATGCTGACAGAGAATAGATTTGTGGTCATACTGGAGGAAGGAGAGCATGGGATGAATTGAGAGAATAGCACTGAAACATATTATATATACACACACATATATAACCATATGTAAAATAGACAGCTGGGGGGATTTGCAGTATGAGACAGGGAGCCCAACCCTGTGACAACCCAGAGGGACAGGACAGGGGAGGGGAGGGAGGCCTCAGTGGAAGGGAATATAATGATGACTGATCTGTGCTGTTGCACAGCTGAAACTGTCACAACACTGCAAAAACCATTTCCCTCCAATTAAAACAAAGACAAAACTAGACTAGAGGCTAAGCAAATCGCATTGCCAATCTCATTTGAGTGCACCAGCAGAGGGCTGCAATAGCCAAGGAATGCTAGTGCTGCCTTTTTTCTAAGGCTTCTGCACGCCTGCACGTGCACTTAATCCCTCCATGGTATTTTGGGGGGAAAGACTAAAAAACTCAGCCTCCTTGCTCCCATATCAGTTGGGTATTTTAGTTCAGGACGGTTGGATTACTTGGGAGGGAGATGTGATGGAGAAAGGTAGAAATCAGAACCCTTTCTAACACCATACCCAGAGATAAACTGAAAATGAACTGAAACAGCAGAAACTATAAAACTCTTAAGAGGAAAACATAGGCAGAACACTCTCTGACATAAATCACAGCAAGATCCTCTATGACCCACCTTCCACCGTAATGAAAATAAAAACAAACATAAACACATGGGACCTAATTAAACCTATAAGCTTTTGCACAATAAAGGAAACTATAAGCAAGGTGAAGTGACAGCCCTCAGAATGGGAGAAAATAAAAGCAAATGGAACAAATGATAAAGAATTAGTCTACAAAATATACAAGCAGATCATGCAGCTCAACAACAGAAAAACAAACAACCCAATCAGAAAATGGGCAGATGAACTAAACAGACATTTCTCCAAAGAAGATAAACAAATGGTTAATAAAGACATAAGATGCTCAGCATCGCTCATTATTACAGAAACGCAAATCAAAACTACAATGAGGTATTCTGATATTCTGACCTCATACCAGCCAGAATGGCCATCATCAAAAAATCTACAAAAAATAAATGCTGGAGAGGTTGTGGAAAAATGATATAATCACTGTGGAGAACAGTAGGGAGACTCCTTTAAAAACTAGGAATAAAACCACCATATGACCCAGCAATCCCACTGCAGGGCATACTCCCTGAGGAAACCAGAACTGAGAAAGACACACGCACCCCAAAGCTCAGTGCAGCACTCTTTACAGTAGCTGTAAATAACGGGAAGCAACCTAGATGTCCATCGGCAGATGACTGCGTACGGAAGCTGTGGCACTTATATACAGTGGAGTATTTCACAGCTATAAAAAGGAACACATTTGAGTCAGTTCTCATGAGGCGGACGAACCTAGAGCTTATTATAGACAGTGAAGTCAGTCACAAAGAGGAAGACAAATACCGTGCATTAAGACATACATGTATACGGAATCTAGAGAAGCTACCAACGATCCTGCATACAGGGTAGCAAAGGAGACACACGTGTGAAGAACAGGCTTTTGCACTCAGTGGGGCAAGGAGAGGATGGGACGATTGAGAGAACAGCACTGACACACAGACATTAACATATGTAAACCAGATGGCCAGAGTGAAGCCGGTGCTCTACAACAGCCTGGAGGGACAGGCTGGGGGGGAGGAAGGAGGGGGTTCAGGATTGAGGGGACACGTGTCTATCTATGGCCCATTCATACTGATGCATGGCGAAAACCATCACAATACTGTGAAGTAAGCATTCTCCAATTAACTAAGTTTTTAGAAAAAGTTTTCTGATTGCTTAGGGAAAAGAGAAGTCCAATTTGGGAATGTGAATTACAGGGCATCTCTGCCATTACAAGGCCACCACAGACTTGCCTCGTACTGATAGTCATTAAAGAGTACAGAAAACAGTTTTCCACTCATCATCAATTAAATACTACTTTTTGAAAATGGGAAGCATTAACAGAGGTTCCCGAAGCAAAAACATAACAGAAAGATAACCACTCTCTGCAGGCAACATTTTGTTTCTTGTTCTCTTCCCTGTGTTTCCGCAGTGGAAAGAGGCATATATTCTCCTGAAGCTGCAGCATGTCAGTTTATAGAAATCAGCTTTGTTTTTTTTTTAAATTACATTGAATGGCCAGCCATACCTCAGTTTATCTACCCAATTCCCATGTAGAGGCCTTTAGGTTGTTTCCAATATTTTGCAACTAGAAACGATGTCACAGAGAGTAACTGTGTGAATATTATTTTTGTATCCTCAGATACTTACCTTTGGGGTAAGTTACTAGGTTAGGTGGTTACTGAGTTTATGTACTTTTGTTAAACAGTGCAAACACCTGTTTCTCCAACGTCTCCCACAAAGTGCATTCTCAAGCTTTGAATATTTTTCATTGAGATGGGGAGAAATAATATTTAGTGTAATTTTAATTTGCATTTTTCTGAGAAAAATTGAATGTATTTACATATGTTTAAAGAGCTACTTTTATATTATGTCTTCACTTGTCTGTTCGTGTTTTTTGCCTATTTACATCCTATATGGATTTTGGTTCCCCTACCTCTAAAGAATTCTTCAAATATTAGGTATATCAGCTCTTTCTCTGTGGTCTAACTTTTTTCTCTTAAACCTTTTGCCTGCCTTTTGCTTCTGTTGATGGTGTTTTTTACCATCATGCTTTTTTTTTCCAGATTGTTTTTAGATAGTTGAGTATACAATTTTTCTTTAATTGCATGTATATTGAGTTAAAGTTAGAAAGCCTGTCCCCATTCGGATACAAAAGAATTTTAAGTTTTCTTTTAGTACTTGTTTGGGTTCATACTTTACATTTAGGTCTGATAAACCTGGGAGTTGATTCTCATGACTGATGTCAGGGATGGATCTAATTTTATCTTTACAAACAGCCAGCAGTTGGTCTAATACCATTTTATACATGTGTATGTATAAATACGTATTTATATATATGCATATGTGTATGTTTATATATGTAAATATATGTGTGACACATATAAACATATCAAACTGTTTTCTCGTAAAAACAAGCACACAAGGCAGTGGGCCTTTCAGAAATGGTCAATTACACTAATACATTTAGAGCAGATGGCTAAAAGTGCTTGAATAATCATGGGACTATTAATGACTTTATGCAAATGAAAATTCCTCCCCTGGTGGCTGCTGCAGTTCAATCTGGGTGACACTGTACAGTGTAGAGAAGTTCCCCACATCCTCAATACGGTTTCCCCACTGTAACTCTAATCCCAAGCAGGCTGGCCTCAACACTACAGAGAGGACGGGACCACGGCTACAGAACCACAGATGACTCACAGAGCCATGGCTTAGTGAACGCAGCAACCCAGCTCTGCTGCCTCTCGCCATGGCTCTCCAGAGTCCTGGCGCCACAGTTCTTCCACATTAAGATAGCTGTGGCTTTACAAGGTCCATTAAGAAGAAGGTGGTGGCTAAGATGCTCAAATATCTCTTGCAAGCCAGGGTTGGATTAAGACTTTACGTGAAGGTTAAAGCTCTCAAAATACTGAGCATCTCCGGCAGCTAAAGAGCAGCAAAATATCTGGGAGCATGGCAAAAGACGTGGCTATCCCGCAATTCCGCTCCTGGGTATGTGTCCAAGAAACCAAAACACTCAGCTGGAGACACGCGCACCCCAGTGCTCAGAGCAGCGTTACTTACAACTGCCAGATAGGAAGCAACCTCAGAATCCATCAACAGATTAATGGGTAAATAAGATGAGATACATAAATACAACGGACTATTAGTCATAAAAAAGACTGAAATTGTCACTTGCAGCAATATGGATGGAGTTGGAGGGAATCAAGCTAAGTGAAATAAGTCAAAGAAAAATACTGTATGATATCACATATATGGGATTTTAAAATTACAATAAACTAGATATAGAGAACAAGCTAGTGGTTCCAGCAGTCGGGGAGTGGGAGGCACAAACTGGCGGGTGTGAGACAGGCTCAAGGAAGTATTGTACAACGTGGGGAATACAGCCAGTATTCGGTAACAACTTAGTGGAAAGTAATCATTCAAACTGTATTAAAAATGTTTTTAAACTAAAAGAAAAGTTGTGGTTATTATCTACCGTCTTGACAGTACTTCCCATCTGCACAGAATTTGAAATGTGCCCACATACACAAAACAGAGTGGGAGGCCAGCCCAGTGAACTGTGGTGACGCTGCAGCAGTAAAGACAGAACAGACTCTAATAAAAAACGCTTGCAAGGGTCACATCCTACAGGGTGTCAACGCAAAGTTCTGAACCAAAACCTGGCTTCACATTCTCAGGCAACATGGGGCAACATCAAATGGCTCATCTGGCTACTGAGTTATAATGGCAGCTCTGAGGGTGATCAGAGGACCCTGCAGGTCTTAAGAACTTCACAGGGATTCTGTGAGGTCAGAACTATTCTCCTCCTCCTCCTAAGAGGCCATTTGCATTTTTCACTGTGTGAATCTTAGCTAGCACGGCAGGTGGAGTAAAACTAGGAGCACTCTAGCACAAGGCAAGGCAGTGGAAGCAAACTGAATTTGTAGTCATTCTCTTCTTCACCACTCTGTGGGAAAATACAAAGGAAATTCACCTAAGAATTCCCTTGATGAAGTAAAATTTTATTAAGTTGCACCAACTGGTACCAGTTCTTCTCCAGTTCTGTGAGGAAATGGAAAGACATGTACTTTTCTGCTGCTTACTGAAGTGTGCGTGTACTACTGAGTGATAAGCTGAGCCACTTCTTTCACCTACTTGAAAGAACTACTTACAGACCAGCTGGTGTATTTGGGAGACATTTTCTCAACAATGAATGAAGTGATCCTATCAGTACAAGGAATATAAACTGATAGTATCTGCTGCATTGATAGAATCTGAACTTTCCAGAAAAAAATTAGAATCTTGGAAAATCTGTATCGGCCACTGAGCCTGACCGTTTCCCACCACTTTAAACTTTTCTAATGAGATTTAATAATAATGAAAATGTTATTGGGGGGAGGAGACATTTTATAATGGGACACGTTAGAATTTGGAAGAACCTGGAGTTCAGCAAACTGATATTTTCTAAACCCAACGAATAATGTTACAGAAGTCACACAGGGGTAAAAATCCACTCCAGGTGAAAGACAGACCAATGGTTTTCTCCACTGTAGTTAGCCTGCAAAAAACACTTGTCAAGTCTTAGCGTCAAAAGAGAAAATTCCCAATTCTCTGGAAAAGCTATTAAAATACCCCTACCTTTTCCCACCTATGTATTTCTGAAATTGCATTTTCTTCCTGGAATTCAGACAGCATTTCAGATCAGATGGAATACAGCAGATGGGAGAACCCAGTTGTCTTCCATTAAGCCAGACACTAAAGAGTTTATAGAAATGTAAGACAATGGCACCCTTCCACAGACTTTTTTTGGTTTCACAGAGTTGTTTTCTGTAAAGTTATGCTAACATAAAATGGATTTACTATTGCTTATAAATGAATATTTTTAAATTTTCAGGTTTTATTTACCACATGGCAAATATAAGATACGTGACCACATTAAAAAGAATTCTTTGGGGTTCTTAGTAAGTACAAATATAAAAGAAGCCTGGGAATTCCCTGCCAATCTAGTGGTTAGGACTCCACACTTTCACTGAGGGCCTAGGTTGGGGGACTAAGATCCCGCAAGCTGCGAGTAAAAAATAAATAAAATAGAAGAGGAATCTTGTGACAAAAAGTTTTGAAAATCGCTGTATCTAAATTTTAGAAAAATAAATTTTACCCCAAGACAAGACAGAAAAGAATTGTCACCAACTAATTCTTAAAAGTTTTGATAATACAATGAGATCAAGGTACAGCTCTGCCCCAAACCTAAGTGTGGTAGTGTGTGTGTGTGTGTAATACTCTCCCTCCAACTATATATAATCGTATTTTGAGAAATTGGAGGCATTATTATTTTGTTTCTTAAAAATGTAACTATCTCCATATACACTCTACCTGAAAAGTATCTTTTAAAATATCCTTGAATTTCATGTACCTCTCCACATTAATCACTTCATGTATTTACTTTAGGTATATATTACAATTCTTCCTATAATTCTCTAAAGTGATCATGATCACAGGATAAATCTTACATACAGCGAGAATTCCCTATCACTGTCTACAATCCTATTTCAGCATGCTGCTGCTGCTGCTAAGTCGCTTCAGTCGTGTCCGACTCCCTGCAACCCCATAGACGGCAGCCCACCAGGCTCCCCTGTCCCTGGGATTCTCCAGGCAAGAACACTGGAGTGGGTTGCCACTTCCTTCTCCACTATTTGATAAAGACATGAATAAAGGTGCTACATGAAGGAGGAATTTCCATATTCCGGCATTTTGCCAACTTCAGAAGCAAGTACTTTCTGTAAAGTGAAAGCCCACATAAAAAGCTGTAAAGGACACTACCATTTGGACTGCTGTTAAGTTCCATAATGGGCCTTATAAATTGATATCTGATAGCTTTAAAGAAGCAAAAATAACAAGTTCTACATCAACCTTGGGCTTCCCAGGTGGCTCAGTGCTAAAGAACCCATGCCTGCCAACACAGAAGACATGGGTTCAATCCTTGAGTTGGGAAGATCCTCTGGAAAAGGAAGTGGCAACCCATTCCAGTATTCTTACCTGGGAAATCCCAGGGACAGAGGAGCCTGACAGGCTATTACAGTCCATGGGGTTGCAAGAGTTGGACTCAACTTAGTGACTAACCACCACCACCAATTTTACATAAACTCTTTACAATGAATACAAAGAGGGAATACTTCAAAACTTGATTCATGATGTCAAACATAAACTTGATATCAAATACTGACAAGCCCATGAAAAGTATAGGCCAATTTTTCTCAGAAGCATGATGTAAAATCCTAACAAAATATGAGCAAACCAAATTCAGTTTTATCAAGATCAAGTTAAATCTATTTCAGAGATACAAAGTTGGCTTAATATTTCTAAGAGGTAATGTAACTGATAATCATTAACAGAAAAATTATCTTAATATATAAAAATTTTTTAATAAAATTTAATACCTATCTTGAGAAACCTGTATGCAGGTCAGGAAGCAACAGTTAGAACCGGACATGGAACAACAAACTGGTTCCAAATAGGAAAAGGAGTATGTCAAGGTTGTATATTGTCACCCTGCTTATTTAACTTCTATGCAGAGTACATCATGAGGAACGCTGGGCTGGAAGAAGCACAAGCTGGAATCAAGACTGCTGGGAGAAATATCAAGAACCTTGGATATGCAGATGACACCACCCGTATGGCAGAAAGTGAAGAGGAACTCAAAAGCCTCTTGAGGAAAGTGAAAGAGGAGAGTGAAAAGGTTGGCTTGAAGCTCAACATTCAGAAAACGAAGATCATGGCATCTGGTCCCATCACTTCATGGGAAATAGATGGAAAAGCAGTGGAAAGTGTCAGACTTTATTTTTTGGGGCTCCAAAATCACTGCGGATGCTGATTGCAGCCAGGAAATTAAAAGACGCTTACTCCTTGGAAGGAAAGTTATGACCAACCTAGATGAGAGTCCCTTGGACTGCAAGGAGATCCAACCAGTCCATTCTAAAGGAGATCAATCCTGGGTGTTCATTGGAAGGACTGATGCTAAAGCGGAAACTCCAGTACTTTGGCCACCGCATGCAACGAGTTGACTCACTGGAAAAGACTCTGATGCTGGGAGGGATTGGGGGCGGGAGGAGAAGTGGACGACAGAGAATGAGATGGCTGGATGGCATCACCGACTCGATGGACATGAGTTTGAGTGAACTCCGGGAGTTGGTGATGGACAGGGAGGGCTGGCGTGCTGTGATTCATGGGGTCGCAAAGAGTCGGACACAACTGAGCGACTGAACTGAACTGAATACCTAACTATGATAAAACTTTATAATATAAACTAACTAGAAAGAAGAGAACTTTCTGATACAGGATCTACAAAAAGCATGCAACAAATAAACTCAACAGTGAAATATTTAAAGCTTTCACTCAGGAAACAAGATAAAGATACTTCCACTCATTGGTTCCAGAGAATCCTACATTGGAGCGTGGGTGTCACAAAGCAAGACAACATTAGAAAAGAAGAAATAAAACTTCTTATTTACAGATGACATAATTGTACTAGAAAAATATAAAGTACGGATGGTGCACCTTTCCATAACCCAGTTTGTAAAGCTGCTGCTACAGCTAAGTCACTTAGTCGTGTCCGACACTGTGTGACCCCATAGACGGCAGCACCAGGCTCCCCCGTCCCTGGGATTCTCCAGGCAAGAACACTTGAGTGGGTTGCCATTTCCTTCTCCAATGTGTGAAAGTGAAAAGGGAAGTGAAGTTGCTCAGTCATGTCTGACTCGTAGCGACCCCATGGACTGCAGCCCACCAGGCTCCTCCGTCCATGCGATTTTCTAGGCAAGAGGACTGGAGTGGCTTGCCATTGACTGTAGACCAGATGCATGTATAATAAACTACAGATGAACTATTACATTAATAAATGGATTTTAGTAAGGCTGCTGGATAAGATCAATATGGGAAAAAAAAAACTGTATTTCTACATACCAGCAACAAAGTAACATTTTAAAAGGATGCCATTTAAAATACCATCAAAAAGAGAATTCTCTGGCAGTCCAGTGGTTAGAAGCCCTCGCTTTCACTGCTGAGGACCCAGGAGTCTGGGAACTAAGATCCCAGAAGCCGTACAACGCAGCCAAAATAAATAAATAAGCAATAAAATAGCATTTAAAAAATAGCTGGAAAAACATCTACCAAAAGAAGATGCAACCTGAAATACAAATACTTGAAACTACAAATACTGTGAGGAGAGACTTAAGACCTATAGAAATACAAAGATTTTCCTCTGCATAGTTTCAGAGGATATAAAAATTATAATTATCCCCAAAAGGATCTATAAATTCAATGCAATCTCAATCAAAATGCCACTTTCTTTTTGGTGTGGCAATGGACCAGTTGACTCTGAAGTTTATATGGAAATATAAAACGTCAAGAATAGCTAAAATAATTTTATGGAAATACATTAGAGGAGGGCTTAGGCTGCCAGATAAACACTTCTTTTTTTTAACTACAGAAATTGAGAAGGTAGTACTAGAACAGGATAGACACATCGGCATTATGGATAAGACAGAAAGCCCAGAAACAGATGCATGCATCAACAGACAGTCGAATTATGACCAAGGTAACACTGCAGTTCAGAAGGATAATACCCTCCCCTCCAACTAACGGAAGAAAAGCTATGACCAACCTAGACAGCATATTAAAAAGCAGAGACATCACTTTGCCAACAAAGGTCCGTCTAGTCAAGGCTATGTTTTTTCCAGTAGTCAGGTATGGATGTGAGAGTTGGACAATAAAGAAAGCTGAGCACCGAAGAATTAATGCTTTTGAACTGTGGTGTTAGATAAGATTCCTGAGAGTCCTTCAGACTGCAAGGAGATCCAACCAGTCCATCCTAAAGGAAATCAGTCCTGAATATTCATTGGAAGGACTGATGCTGAAGCTGAAACTCCAATACTATGGCCACCTGATGCAAAGAACTGATTCACTGGAAAAGACCCTGATGCTGGGAAAGATTGAAGGCGGGAGAAGAGGAAGGCAGAGGATGAGATGGTTGGATGGCATCATCAGCTCAAAGGACACGAGTTTGAGCAAGCTCCAGGAGTTGGTGATGGACATGGAAGCCTGGCATGCTGCAGACCATGGGGTGGCCAAGAGCTGGACACGACTGAGCGACTAAACTGAATGATAACAAATTAACTGAACACATTAAAAAAAGACAAAAACCCTTATCCCCTACTTCACACCACGTACAGAAATCAATTCCAGGTGAATTGATGAATTGTAGAAAAGTAAAACAATAAAGCTTCTGGGGGAAAAAACACTTAAGACTATCTTCACAACCTTTAAAAGTGAAGTCGCTCAGTTGTGTCTGACTCTTTGAGACCCTATGGACCGTAACCTACCACACTCCTCTGTCCATGGGATTTCCCAGGCAAGAGTACTGGAGTGTTGCCATTTCCTTCTCCAGGGTATCTTCCCCATCCAGGGATCAAACCCAGGTCTCCCGCATTGCAAGCAGATGCTTTACCATCAGAGCAACTTCTGACGACAAACAAAAACGTCTTCAGAATAGGTTAAAAAAAAACATTGAAAGGGCCAAACCACAGAATGAGAGAAGATATTTGCAATGCATATCTGACAAAGACTAGTATTCTGAATATGTGAAGAATGAGTCAGAAAGAAGTCGAATATTTCCCTGTTTCTCTGAGGAGGGGAAGAAAAAGATTCTTAAGATTCTGAAACAGGTACATTACAAATAAGGATAACCAAATGGTCAATAAACATGAAATGTGCCTAATTTCATTAGTTATCAAGAAAATAAAATTAAAATCCCAATGAGATCCTACTGTGTAAACAAAAATCCTGCCAGAAAGACAGACAACAGCCAGTGTGTACAGAGATGCAGAGCAACTGGAACTCTTGTGTACTGCTGGAAGGAGTGCAAATTCCTTTCAGAAAACTGATACGTAATTCATGTATCATAATTCACCCTTCTGAAGTGACAAGTCTTTAGTATATTCACAAGACTGAGGACTGTATCATTTCAGAACTACTTTTATAACCCTCAGAAGAAACCCTATACCTACTAGCAGTCAATCCGCATTGCCCTCTCCTCTTACAACCACTAATATGTCTCTCAGAGAACTGGCCTATTCTGGACATTTCAAATAAATGGAATCACACAGTTTGATTTTCTGTGATTGGCTTCTTTCATTTAACACGTTTCCAAAGTTCATCCATGTTGTAGTAGATATCAATACTTCATTCCTTTGTGTTTGTTTGTTTGGCTATACCACCTGACTTGTAGGATCCTAGGTCCTGGACAGGGATTGAGCCTGGGCCCTCGGCAGCGAAAGTCCTAACCACACTTGCTAGAGTCCTAACCACTGGACCACCAATTCCCCGTTCCTTTTTATAGTTGAAAAATATTCCATCGTATGGACAGGCCACACTGTTTTTATCCATCTGTCCACTGATGGACTTCTGGGTTGTTTTCACCTTTTAGCTATGATTACAAGCTGTAACAGCTATACTGTTATACATAATACTGCTATAAACATCTGCATACAAATGTTTCCAGGAGGACATACATTCTCATTTCTGTTGGGTATATATCCAAGAGTGGAAGTGCTAGGTCTTATGCTTAACCTTTTGAGGAACCACACTCTGTCCAAAATGGCTGTGCCACTTTACATTCCCAACAGCAACATACAGATGTTCTAACTTCTTCACATATTTGCCAATTCTTATTTTTTATTTTTGACCGTGAGGTGGGATCTCATTGTGGCTTTGTTTTACATTTCCCCAGTTATCAATACTAATGACATCAAGCATCTTTTTATGTGCTTGTCACTTGTGTATCTTCTCTGAAGAAGTATCTACTCAAGTATTTTGTCCATTTTAACACTAGGTTGATTTCCTATGAAGTTTTAAAAAGAGTTTTCCTATATTCTGAATACTAAACCCTTATCAGATACATAATTTGCAAACATTTTCTTCCAGAAATGTGACCTCCTATAACTCTGGAAAAACTGCTTGGCTAAACACTTAATATCTGCTAATGTTGAAAATACACACAGCTCATGAATCCAGCAATCCAGGTCAACATATACACCCAACAAGAAGGAGGACATGTTTTCCACAAGACACATTAAAGACTGTTCATGACAGCACAAGTCATAACAGCAAGAGGAAAACTGAATAACCAGGTATCTGCCAGGAAGCTGAACACCGGTCCCCCAAGGAAGCCCCTGTCCTCACCCCTGGCATCTGTGTGCATTACTTCTCTTGGTAAAGGAACTCCACAGGTGCAATGAGAGAGGGAAATCATACTTCCATATTCTTGGAAGTCATCCCTCCATCCTAACAAGCAAAAAAGCTGAACACACTGAGAAAAATAAACAAGTCTTCTTGGATCTGTCACAGAAGAGGGGTCACAGGGCCAACTGAACTCCCCCAACCTGGAGAGACAGGGGCTGGACACAGAGAATCACAACTTACTGAAGCAGAAACTTCCAGACAGAAACCTCTAAGGAAGGCAACACTGGGGTGAGAGGGCCTGAACTGTAACTAACAGACTGCTAGAGCTCAGCATGGACAAGTCTGTGAGTTAAACACTATGGGGATCTTAAGGGGATCCCCACAGTTTTGTGAGTTTTAACTCCAGGAGCTCTACTGGAGTCTCAGAGGGAAATTCAGAGAAAAATCCCCTGGTGCTTCTGGCAGGGGAAGAAAGAAAGTAACCATTTTGAAATAAGTCAAAGTCCTCTGTTCTTAACAAGGCCTGTCCTCAGCAGAAATTATTTTATTAGAGACTGAACACACTGGTAGGGAAATCCCCAAATCCAGCTCCCCCTAGAGAAGCACTGGTGAAGTTCAGAGCCCAGGGACACAGGATTACTGAGAGCAGATCACAGGACTATAGAAAGATTTCGTCCCCAACCCCTCACCATCACAGCACTAAAAGGTCTGTTCGCTGGAGCTCCTTTCACCCAGTACATCATGTTCAGCTGTCAACAGAAAATTACAAAGCAGAGTAAAAGGCCAAGAAAAACCAAACCACATCACAGTCTGAAGAGACAAAGCAAGCATCAGAATGACATTCAGACTCGGCAGAAATACTAGAACTATTAGACCATGAATTTAAAACAACTGTGATTAACACGTTAAGGGCTCTAACAGTAAAAGTAGACAACACACCAAAACAAATGGGTAATATAAGTAGAGACGGAAACTCTAAGAAATAACCTTTTAAACAAACAGGCATAAAACTATAACAGAAATGATGAGTGCTTTCCATGGGCTCACCAGGTGACTGGGCTTGGCTGAGCGAGAATCTCTGAGCTGGACGACAGCTTAACAGAAACTTCGAAAACTGAAAACCAAAGATAAAAAAGACTGGGGGTGTGGGCTGGGAAAAAGAGAGGAAACAGAATACCCCAAAACTATGGGACAACTACAAAAGATATAATATATACATGAGAACGCTGAGAGAGAAAAGGACGGAAAAAACATTTGAAACAATAGTGACTGAGAATTTCCCCCAAGTTAATATTATTGAGAATTTCCCCCCAATTAATGTCAGATACTAAACCACAGACCCAGGAAGTTCAGAGAATACTAAAGATAACCACTCCTCCACCCCCACCCCTAGGCACCTAGGCATATCATATTCAAGCTGCATAAAATCAAAGATTTTTAAAATCTTAAGAGAAGTCAAAGGGAAAATACCACCTATGGAGGACCCAAGGCAATAAAATAACATTCAATTCCTCTTCAGAAACCACACAAGCAAGGAGAGTGAAGCGTTGGGGTAGCTTACAGCAGATTACTCACGTGGGCCAAATTTAATCCCATGGATCCTGATATGCAGAAGCAGCAGGGTCAGAGCCAGAAGCAGTGTGCTGGAAGCAGAGACTAGAAGATGCAACGCTGTTGCCTTTGAAGATGGACAGGGGGCCAGGAACCAAGGAATTCAGGCAGCCTCTAGAAGCTAGAAAGGAAGGAAACAGACGCTCCCTGGAGCCTCCGAAAGAAACCAGGTCTGCTGACACTTTAACTTAGCACAGCTGATTTTGGGCTTCTGACCTCCAGAATGGCATGATCACACATTTGTACTAAACCACTAAATTCTGTCAGTGTGTTACAGCAGCAATAGGAAACTAACATACCCCTGTCAACAGCACAGGGAAATTAGTGTTTTTGCGCAGGAAATAGTGTGATGCAATGAGAATTAGTAACTACTGCTACAGGCAACACAATGGAGGCACCCCAGAAAACTGAAAGAAGCCTGACGCAAGAAATATAGATGTTAAGATTCCATTTATATACAGCTGACATACAAGTAAAACTTATCTACGGCTTTGGAGGAAAGGGCAGGAGTTACTTGGTGGATGGGAGGACTGACAGGGGGCACGCAGGAAATACCAGTAGCGCTGTCTTTCTTGACGCTGGTGCTGGTTATATGTGGTCACTTTGTGGTATTTCAAACCATATACCTGTAAGTTGTCTACTTTTCTGTACTGTGTACTTCAATTAAAAAGAGCTAAAAAAAAAAAAATTTAGTTTAAAAACAAATTTCCTTGCAAAAACTGGGACCAAAAAGGTTTAGAATCTAACCATAGTAAACAAAAGATTTTCAGTTAGTTAAAACTGAACCTCATATAAAGTGAACAGTTATAGTTAATTCATGTAACAAAGCAATTCTGAGGGTTTTCCAGTATATCTCCAATGTACACAGAAAAAAACAAAAAACCATGAGTTGGTCTAGACACGCAACGACAGCAGACATACCACAGTATATACCATGAAGCACAGTCTGCAGCTGTCCTCATTAAGTACAGCTAGTTTAGAAAAACTGGCCTTTACAACACGAGAATTGCAGAATCGCTAAGATTTTATCAATGGCATTTCCCCCCTCATATTTTATCAAACAAAATGTTTTTGCAAACTGATTTTTCCATGCCCACAAACATCCTAAGTTTTTCCCACACTGAAACAAAGTATAACCCTCTCATATATTTCAGTATTTACGTTCAACCATTAGGAGCCAAACACTACTATAAAATTAAACAGATTTTAAAGTTATAATGAAAGAATTCTGTTTGAAAGAGGTATTGTCCTCAAATATTTTGTGGGGAAAAAAATCTTTGGAATATATATTATAAAGTTATAACAAAGACCAATGTAAATAGTAGTAACCGTTTTCCCTCAACAAATGTACGTATGTTCTTTAGTTGAACATCAGTACAGATATCTAACTGTTCTTACAAACGTTTCAAAACAAGCACTGAAAACTAGGTATCAAAGAGGTGAAACTACCACCAGGCGACCCGACCTGTAAGGACCTGTAAGAGTAGCTGTGTGAATCTGCCCAACTTTTAAAACAGTTTCTGCCCATTAAACAATGATAAAAAAGGCTTTATTTTTTTCTACTAGGAATGCTGACATTAGATTTAATAGCTCAAGACATGCTGATAGGGAAGATGTACTCATCAAGGTAAATTCCTAATTTAAGGAGACTTACAGGGTAGTAATCTCATGTACTTACTTGTCTCTCAGAAGAGTAGAAAGCTTAATAATCCTATGAAGTTAAATACTTAAAATACTGACAAATCTTATTCATTATATGATACATATTTACATATAAGAGAATGCAACAAGTTATTTGAACCTGAATGCAGAGAATAAATACTTTATTAACTGATTACAGTTGAAAGTCACAAACAAAAAAGGGGTATATTAAGGCAGAGTCATATATATATATATATAGGTAAATATATATATATATATATATAGACAAATCCAAAGACTGTTACCTCTTTACATTTTAACCTCTGCATTTTTCTTTTATACAATTAGGCAGTGTGCTTTCTTTTTCTTCTCAGTTAAAGAAACAAATCTTGACCAATGTTTCTAAATCATATTTTGATAACTTATAGGACCATGGATTAAGACAGTGACTAGTGTATCCAATGCTACCTGATAGTTTTCTCAGCATATTCCATAGTTACGGTGGTGTGGAAAATCTGACAACTGATCATCTCTTCTTTTCCAGCAAAACTAATACATAATTTTTTAAAAGATTTCTTAACAGTCAACTAAAATAAGTTTGGACTTCCAAGTCAGTCAAATGCCCAAAGCGTATTATTTTTCTGCCCTTCCCAAACAAACCCTCCTAGATGTTTTAAGCAGCCTTCAGAATATGATCCCATGGCTGTATTTCAGATCTATAAATTTGAGTTTTTCAAAATCCAAAATTACTTATGCAAAGTGGCGATGCAAATAGCAATCCTACATAGTGTACAATAATTTTCTCTGTATAGTTCCCTTTTATTAAAAAATGGGCAACCACACACACACAAAAAGGACATAAATTTAGTCCATCTGAAAAAGCACTCCAGCTCCCTAATTCCACTTTTGAAGGAGAAGGCAGAGGCAAGTTTACATTATCCCAGAAAACTGAATAAATGGCTTTATTTGGTATCTTCAAGAAGCTTCTCCTTCTGTAGGAGATGTGGGTGTTGTAGTGGAAACTGTAACTGGTTTTCGTGCAATTCTGTCCAGTTCCGCATGAACATCTGACAGGACAGGCTTCTGGCCTACATTGAAGGAAAGGAAACTAAGATTTAGACATAAGGCAAAATATCTTTTACACCAATGCATCTTCATTTAACAACTGCCAATGCTTTCATTAACTTTATCTAACACACATATAAAAAACATACATATAAACATATCTTTATCTAAAACATATCTAAAACTTTACACATATATATCTAAACATATGTATATCTAAAACTTTATCTAAAGCACATATGTATATAAACATTCTAATTTAAAAACAAATTCCCTCATTTTTTTTTTTTTTTAATTTTTTATTTTGATGGCATGTGGGATCTTAGTTCCCCGACCAGGGATCAAACTCACAGCCCCTGCAGTGGAAGCACAGAGTCTAAACCACTGGACTGCCAGGGAAGTCCTGACGGTCCCTCATGTTAAATTGTAGGGTCTGTTACCAGAAAGAAGTAAAACTAGCACCTACCATTTCATCTCATAAAGTGTTTTTTTTTTTTTAAATAAGAAGGCACAGAACAAACATAGAAAATAAGTCAACAAAATTTTGTAATCTGGAAAGATGAGTGAGTGGTAATTAAATCAGCAGTCCTGAGACAGGTTATCTTTTCTACACTGAGGGTGACAGAAGCCAGAAACTAGTTCAATTTATACTGAGAAATCTGTAAGATTAAAGACGGTAGCAGCAGGTACTTAAGGAAAGGGTGGCAAGAAGATGTGATTAGAAAGGTAAAATGAAGAGTCTGAAGAGCACTTATACAAACAACAAAAGGAAAAACCACTTCATCAAAAATTAAAAGTTCTGTGTTTCACAGGACACTCTTAACAAAGTGAAGGGACAACCGACATAAGAATACTTGCAAATTCTATGTCTTTTATATAGGGGAGACAATACTGGCAAATTCTACATTTGAAAAGTGTCGAGTAAACAGAATATATAAAAAACACTCAGAGCTCAATAATAAAAACGCCATTTTAAATGGGCAAAGAATTTGAATAGACATTGCACCAAAGAATAGATAAAAATGGTTATTAAACACGTGAAAAGATTTTCAAAATCATTAGCTATCAGGGAAATTCAAATCAAAACCACAATGAGATACAACTTCACAGCTGAAATGATGTCTCTAACCAAAAAGATGGACAAGTGGTGACCATTTTGTAATGTATAAAAATATCAAATCAGGGACCTCCCTGGCAGTTTAGGGGTTAGGACTCTGAACTTCCACTGCAGAGGGCATGGTTTCGATCCCTTGTTGGGGAACTAAGATCCCAGATGCTGTGCGGTGTGGCCAAAACAAATCAAATCACTACGCTGTATACTTGAAATACAGTATTGTTCATCAATTATATTTCACTCTAAAACACAGACACACATGCAAAAATACTCTTAACAAAGAGACATTCTGGACTTGGTTACGCAAAACCAAATGAAAAAACAAAAACCCACTAAAGATGAACAATAACACCTGTTGTGGAGAAACTGAGGTCCTCATAAACTGCAGGTGGGAATGGAAAGTGTTTCAGCAATTTGGGAACTTTAAACACAGAGGTACTACATGACCCACCAACCCCACTCCTAGACACATACCCAAGAGAAATGAAAACATGTGCGTGCCAACTGAAGAATGGATAAATGAAAGATGCATGCAGACCCACACTATCGGATTTTTTTCAACAGTAAAACAATATTGATACATATGCTACAACATGGATGAAGCTCAAAAACATTACTTCAAGTAGGCTTATACTGCATGACTCCCATTTATATGAAATCTCCAGATAAGCAAATACAAAGAGAAAGAAAGCAAATCACTGCCTAGGAGGACTGCAGGGGAGGGAAGGGTAATAGCTAATAGGTTGGATTTTTTTTTTTTTTAATTTAAAAAAATTTTTACAACGTTGTGTTGGTTTCTGAGATACGACAACTCAAACCGTCCACAGTTACATACACCCGCTCCCTCCCTCACCTCCCTCTTCTCCCCAGCCCATCCTCCCAGGCCATCACAGAGCACCAGACTGGGCTCCCTGTGCTGCACAGCAACTTCTCCCCAGCCACCCGTCTTACCTGGAAGTGTATATACATTGCTAGTGTGTATATGGCTGCTTCCTCCGTTTGTCCTACTCCCTCCCTCCCCCACTGCACACACAAGTCCATGCTCTGCATCTCTTTGCCTTCCCTGCAAGCAGGCTCCTCAGCATCACTTTACTCTAGATTCCATATATATGTGCTAACACAGTGTATTGGTTTTTCCTGACTTACTTCACTCGGTATTATTAGGCTCTAGGTTCAACCATCTCACTAGAACTGTCTCAAATTCCGTTTTTGATGTGCATGTTTTTAAGGAGATGAAAATGTTCAAAAATTGTATTATGGTAATGTTTTGCCTGGTTTCCCTGGTGGCTCAGCAGTGAAGAAGAATCCGCCTGCCAGTGCAGGAGGAATGGGTTTGATCCCCAGGTTGGGAAAATCCCCTGGAAAAGGGAATGGCAACCCACTCCAGTATTCTTGCCTGGAGAAGCCCATGGACAGAGGAGCCTGGTGGGCTACAGTCCACGGGTATCAAAGGATCAGGCATGACTGAGCAACTAAATAACAACAACAAAATGGTTTGTGTAAGTCTGTAAATACATTAAAACACTGAAATGCACACTTTAAATGCGCAATACAGCTGTTAAGAAAGGAAAGCTCCAGTAAGTACCTGACTTTTTGGCAGACGGTGGTAAACCGCTGCCTCCGCCTGCAGCCCCACCTCCAGGGCTACCACCACCAACACCAGGGCCTCCTGGGGAGCCAGTCTTTTTACTCAGCAAACTGTTAAAGAAATTTGCCAGGACACCTTCACTTGTAGCTCCAGCTATTAAAAAAACAAAAAAAGGGGATAAAAAACATACTCAAAGCATTCAACTTTTCTGTAAATTATTACAGTAATGATACACAGAAAATGAATCACACACAGAAAATGTTCCAAATCCAAGCCAAGTTTACTCTTTTGGGGCTGGGTAACTTCTCTAATCCATCATATATAGAACAAAATATGAGTAAGTGTTAAGAATGTAAGATAATTATTAAAAAACTTAGAGAGTATTATTTTTTTCTTTACATTTTACTTCTTTTTTGCTGTGCTGGGTTCATTGCTAAAGGAGGGTAGAGTCTTATTTTTAAGGCCAAAAGCATTTAAGACAGATGCTACTTGTGAATATATATCCCCTTTGAAAGGGGTCCTTCAAAAATAAAAATAGTTGCTTCAAGTATTACACAAAGCTGTCCAATCTGATATGAAAACCAATAGAAGCTCTAAGAGATTAATGGACAAAAGAGGGCAATAAACAATTCACAAAAGAAAAATACAAACAGGAAGGAAATACTAGGGGTGGTGGGAACTCTTATTAGTTAATATTTAGAGAATGCTGATTAGGTTTAGGCTAATTGCAAGGCTCCATGTTGATGACAGATAACCTGAACAATTGAGAAACATTAGGAAAAGGCATCAAAAGATACCAAGTCTCACCTACTAATCCCACATAGGGCAATTATTCCTATAGAAATAACTATAATGCATACAGTTTTTTTCTGCTTGTTAACTGCAAATAACCCGTTTCAGGTAAAACATGAATTTCTCCAATGACCTATAGGTATAGTTCAGTTCAGTTCAGTCGCTCAGTCATGTCCGACTCTTTGCAACCCCATGAACCGCAGCACGCCAGAGCTCCCTGCCCATTACCAACTCCCGGAGTCCACCCAAACCCATGTCCATTGAGTCAGTGATGCCATCGAATCATCTCGTCCTCTGTCATCCCCTTCTCCTCCTGCCCTCAATCTTTCCCAGCATCAGGGTCTTTTCAAACGAGTCAGCTCTTTGCATCAGGTGGCCAAAATACTGGAGGTGCAGCTTCAAAATCAGTCCCTCCAATGAACACCCAGGACTGATCTCCTTTAGGATGGACTGGTTGGATCTCCGTGCAGTCCAAGGGACTCTCAAGAGTCTTCTCCAACACCACAGTTCAAAAGCATCAATTCTTTGGCGCTCAGCTTTCTTTATAGTCCAACTATCACATCCACACATGACTACTGGAAAAACCATAGCCTTGACTAGACGGACCTTTGTGGACAAAGTAATGTCTCTGCTTTTTACTACGCTGTCTAGGCTGGTCATAACTTTGCTTCCAAGGAATAAGTGTCTTTCAATTTCATGGCTGCAATCACCATCTGCAGTGATTTTGGAGATAAAATAAAATATAATAAAAAAAAGAAAAATAAAGTCAGCCCCTGTTTCCCCATCTATTTGCCATGAAGTATTGGGACCAGATGCCATGATCTTCGTTTTCTGAATGTTGAGCTTTAAGCCAACTTTTTCACTCTCCTCTTTCACTTTCATCAAGAGGCTTTTTAGTTCCTCTTCACTTTCTGCCATAAGGGTGGTGTCATCTGCATATCTGAGGTTATTGATATTTCTCCCAGCAATCTTGATTCCAGCTTGTGCTTCCTTCAGCCCAGCGTTTCTCATGATGTACTCTGCATATAAGTTACATAAGCAGGGTGACAATATACAGCCTTGACGTACTCCTTTTCCTATTTGGAACCAGTCTGTTGTTCTATGTCCAGTTCTAACTGTTGCTTCCTGACCTGCATACAGGTTTCTCAAGAAGCAGGTCAGGTGATCTGGTATTTCCATTTCTTTCAGAATTTTCCACAGTTTATTGTGATCCACACAGTCAAAGGCTTTGGCATAGTCAATAAAGCAGAAATAGATGTTTTTCTGGAACTCTCTTGCTTTTTCAATGATCCAACATGATTAAATGTAACACAAAGCTTTTATAAAGTGCACACCATAGAGTGTATGTTAAAACTACACTGTCAAATGGTTTCAGTCTGATTCCGAGTTTCTATCTCTATAGATACACAAAGACAAGACACTACTGCATAAGAAAGAAAATAGCTAAGGCAAGAGGTGGGATGACATTAGGTAGATTTCTATTGTGAAATACTTGGGTTGTTCACTCTTAGAGAGAAATGTACCTTTCATGTTTGGATCGATCTTTTTTGACCCAGCAGGGATGGGTGACACGCTAGCAACATTGGATGACACAGATCTGTTTGGTGTTCGCGGGGAGCCTCCTGGGACTCTTGGTGAGGCGTCCTAGGTAAAAAGGTGAAAGCCATATTTATAAAACCCTGAAAGCTCAACTTCACAAAAGTTATCACATAAACAACTCCTTTACAGCTGCCCCCATCTCTTCTACTGGTCCCTTTATGCTGCAAGCCCTGGACAGAAGTGTTCAGCGATAGTGTCCTCAGTATTAGAATACCAGGGACCCCTCACATTTTAGCATACTAATCTTCCCTTCAATGGAAAAAGCGGAACACACAGAATAATGAAGTGTGGTTACAAAGAGAAGCGTGGGAGTCAAATCCAGACTCCAATCTGGACTTGCATCCTATCCCACCAACTGTATAATCTCAGGCAAGCCATGATGTCCAAAAAAGCCTCCATTTCCCCACCTGCAAAATGGAGATAAGGATAGGACTTGCCTCATCCGGCTGTTGTGAGGATTTATAAAACAACACACAAAAATGGTTCAGCCTAGTAATGGATACAGGACAAATGGTACAAAATAGACCTTTATGATTTCAATATTCTAAAAGGGAATGAAAGTTTATCTTTTAAAATCTCACAAATTCCAGGGGAATTCTTAATTCAACTTTATATCCAAGTATACCCATAAGAGACAGATATACAATTGAAGAAATTAAAGAACTAAAACGATATGCACTGCATTTTAATCATTTAGTCAAGATCTATAATACTGACCACAGGCCTCCCAGCTGCAGTTGGTGGTTGCTTTGCTAAAAGGGACTGAAAAACACACAAAAATTCTAGGTTAGACGTCAGTCATGTATTGCTGTTTTTAAAGAAAATGTGTACAAGAACAGTTTAACCATTAACCATACTAAGTCTGCTTCTGATGTAATTTCATACCTGTAGCTTCATAAGAAACACTTGGTCATCTTCTGCCACAATTTCCTTCTCATGCACAAACTGAAACGAGCAATGCATAAATTAACAAGTCATTATGCTACAGTCATTCATAACTCACTCTCTAGATTAGCACAATTTTTAAAAAACACCAAGAATATGAATATTACCTGTATCAAATATACAGGGGTAGACTGCCCTCCCTAGGGCCCTTCAGCAGAGCTGTCCAATGCCGATCTGCACTAATATAAATGTCCTGTATCTGTGCTGTCCAACATGTTAGCCTGTGGCTACTGAGGAGCTATAATAATGGCTATGTGACTGAGGAACTGAATTTTTCATTTAGTTGTACTTAATTTATACTTAAGAGCCATATGTAACTAGTTGCTATTGCACTGGACAGCACAATCCAAGAGACACACGCATATAAAATAAAATCTGCGCAACTCAGTGGCAAAGAATCCTCCTATAATGCAGGAGACGCAGGTTCAATCCCTGGGTCAGGAAGATCCCCTGGACAACGGAATGGCAACCCACTCCAGTATTCTTGCCTGGAGAGTCTCATGGACAGAAGAGTCTGGTGAGCTACAGTCCACAGGGTTGCAAAAGAGTCAGACAAAACTTGACGACTAAACGACAACAAAAACAACAGTTAGGTGTTTTAAAAGGGCTGATAATATCCCAGTTGAGAGAAGAGCAACTTGCTCCTGGTTTCCTTAAATAAAAATATCATGTCTCTTCTATCTGCTGAATAATTAGGGGAAAAAAAAAAAAGGGAGCTGCCAATGTCTCCTGCTCCTCCTATTTCTGTACAAGGCAGGCCATCATCTTATTTTCCACCCAGCAGCCAGGGCGATCCTTTGGAAATGTTAAGGCAGACTGCATCCCACCTCCACTCCAACTTGCCTGCCCATCACTTTCCATCCCACTGAGCATGAAATCCAGAGTCCCGCCTGCAGCCTAATGATGAGGCCCCGCAAGATCCTAACTCTGCCTTTCTTTCCTACCACTCTGGCCCTCCCGGGGGCTCTTTTCCAGCCGCTTACATACTCCTGCCTCAGGGCACGTGCACATTCTCTTCCAGTGCCTTCATATTCTCCCCTCTCATCAGAGACCTGCCTTCCCCATTCCCAGGACTATAACCTCCCACCCCACCCATTCACCCCTCCCCTCCCTCACTTGGCTTCCTTTCTAGAGCACAGATCACCACCTGAGTGATGGCATTTACAGATTCACTACCTCATCATGGTCCTATTTAGCACCTAATGCCTAAACAACAGCTCAATAAATATTTGTGGAATGTATAAAAAACAGCTTGAAGCACAATTTCACTGGTAAAAGAGAGAATGGGAAAACAACTGTTTTTAAAGTGTGCATTTCTTTCAATAGACATCCAAACCGAATAACGCACCAACTGAGTTTTCATTTGATGCTACATTTATTTCTAACTGCTCTGTAAATGTTTGGATTTTTAATTAAGAACCTTATTATACGCTGAATCAACATTACTTCTTCCTGAAGCATGTTCAAATTAAAAGTCAGTGAGAACTTCCTAAATGCGAACACTCAACTTTATACAGCTTTTCAGAAGTGTCTACACTATCTAACCATAAAACACCATCCTAAGGGAAATCAAGACATGTGAAAGAAGAGTATCATCTGGAATCAGATTTAAAAATCTTAAGAATGACATGCAACAATACAGAGTAAAATGGAACTTGGCAGCCCCTGGATCTGCTGTGGGCTAGTATGAACACCTAATGACCATGAAGAAGATGCAAGATCTGTCTCAAGAGACAAAAGCTAATACAATTATTCTACCAAGGTGTTCTTGGCTTTTGATTGAGCCAAGGTTGCAAAGTTCACAACCTGATGGAAATGAAACCCCTTACCTTTCTACCTACAATCTGAAAATTATGGACTTCACCCCTCAGTTTAAAAGACTATTAAGACCATACACAAGAATTTACCTTTCGGACAGGTGGTTTAGTTATGATGTCTTCAAAATTATCTTCTGCTTTTAATGTTTGAAAGTTTTCATGTAATATTCCTATTTTCTTATCATTATCCCACCCTGCTGGACTAGAAAGAAACACAGATGATAAGTTCTCAACCATTTATACGGTCATTCTTTCATTCAATCCATGATCAGATTAAGGCGAACATTTCTTATGAAGCTAAATTTGACCAATTATGAAAAACTAATCTATTACAATACTCAAGTTAAAGTTTACTAATTTCTACTGAAACATCAATTTTCTTGATTTTACAACTGACATTATAGGTTTTTTTATTTGAGAGGAAGTAATCATTAGTGTTACCTCCCAATTTATTCAGATAACTTTTCAAAGCGTATCTAGGTTATACACTGGGTCCTTTATGTACCATAATCAATTAAAGAACAGATACACTGACTGATACATGCACCCAATAGATAGGTTAGCTATAATAATAGCAGCCTTTCACAAAAGCTCAGGCCAGCAGTAAATCTAAAAGGCAACAATATAGATCAATGCATGCTATAAATAAAATAATCTAGGAACAGATTCTCACCAACTCATCATGGAAAAGTTTAGTGGTCTCACTTCAAAACCGAAAATGATGATATAGCATCAAACGGCAGCAACAGTACATGATAGAACAATATACTTAGGAGTACAGTAGGACTTTCCTGGTGGTCCAGTGGTTAAGACTGGATGCAGGGGGCAAGGGTTCGACCCTTTGTCGGGGAACTAAGATCCCATGGCACAGCCAAAAAAATTTTTTTAAAAAAGCATACTTACATAAATACTGCATCTTTTTCCACAACCACAGCAGGAATCTTATAAGGAAATCCATAGAGTTTCTGGACGATGTATTTATATACTAAATCTATATTTTTATTTTCTTTTACTGAAGTGTATATAAGTGCTGCACCATCTGAACAATACCGTTAAAGAAATTTTTGGACAAACTCCATGAAGAGGTACTGTAAAAGTCTGTGTTTGCGGCTTAACATTTACGCATATTAGTTTCAAAGATAATTTCCATGGATATAATTACATGGTAATCAAGAATTTCAAAACCATAAAGTATTTCACATAGGTTAAATTCAAATAAAACAATCTCTACATAATTGATTTAACTCAGGACGGCAAAAATCTCGTTAGCCAAGAAAGTAAAGGTTAATTAACGGAGTCCACTACTACCTCTATATTTACAGCACATGAAGACAAGATTTGTTTTTGCTTTTTACCTTCTTAAACTTCATGAAGGAGGGATATTATTTATCGAAACAACTGTCTTGCCCTTTCAACAAAGGTAGTCGGCGCTAGCATCTCTGATAGTTCTTACTGGTCTCAGGAATCAGGACTTTGGGGAGAAAGCTCAGAAAAGCCACTGAACAGAGAAGATGAACCATAAAGAACCATCAAGGAGCTTTCAGGAACAATTCATGCCAACTGTGACCAAAATGTGATATAACACAAGCCTACATGAAGACGCAGTAATTAACGTAGATTCTAACTCTGACCTTTATCCAAAAGACCTGGTGGACCAAAAGATCAAGAGACACCTGTAGAAAAAGGGGCCAAGTGACTACTGGCAGATGATGTGGTGGGAGTGGCTAACAGAAATTCTGCCCACTGCTTAGGGGGATCTGCTAGCACTTGATACTGGGTCCCGAGAGAAATGGTGACTCAGGCCAAGAGGAAATGATGAGACTGGCCTAACCTCTGAACTGGGATATTCATATTTTCTAGGACACGAACCAAAGCTTGAGAACCTTAAAGTAGTATTGCTAAATATACTTAACTTGTCATAATACTTAATTTGGTAGAAACAAACTTCATAATCTTAAGTAAAAGCTTAACTGCGTGAACTTGTCAATGATCTTTCTCACAATGAGAACCAATTTATGGTAATTTGGAAGATTTATACAGCTGGAAAATTTGTGTTATAATGAAAATTTTTTAATTTTAAAGGAAACATGATTTTGAATTGTTGCCCTCACTCCCTGGTGGCTCAGACAGTAAAGCGTCTGCCTGCACTGCAGGAGACCTGGGTCAATCCCTGGGTCGGGAAGATCCCCTGGAGAAGCAAATGGCAACCCACTCCAGTATTACTGCCTGGAAAATCCCATGGACAGAGGAGCCTGGCAGGTTACAGTCCTTAGGGTCGCAAAGAGTCAGACAAAACTAAGCGACTTCACTTTCACTTCAGTTCACTCACTCACTCTCACGCACACACACACGCGCACACACAACGCACTCTCCTGAAGTGATCTGTTTCGTCTTCTTTCAAAATCAGCCGGCTTTACTACAGGACTGTAATTATTTTAGTGGACAGTTTTCTTCCTGATTACATCTCTCTGTTTACATTTTCAAGTGTAGTTTTAAATAACCATTTAAAGAGAGTGCTTGTTCTCAAATTTTCTAATCTGCAAAGATAACAAAAAAAGCCATAAACACCTAACTTCAATTACTCCCGCTTTTTGTTTTCTTTGGCAGACGAACGCCCTTTAATTCAACCCAACCAAGCATTATGCGACACGTGAAGAGAAAGGGCAGTAGGGACAAAGCCCTGAAGGAAAAGGGGAAAGGGAGACTCCCAGTGTTGAGTGATGGTTCATTATTCGGCCAGGCTTCCTCCCAGTGTCGAGTGATGGTTCATTATTCGGCCAGGCTTCCTCCACGTGGTCTTTAATGCCAATGTCCACTAATGATGATGGAAACTTCCGGACACTCTAAACATCTCCATCACTTCCTCTTTCTATCTAGTCCTAATATCTATCGTTCAGTCACTTTTCAGACCCACAAAGCTTGGTTTGGGAATGCAACTGCAAAACATCTGATCCAGGAGGGGCGAGTGAGCACACTTCTTCAGTGCTCTCAAGTCATCTGAAGTTTTCAAGAGGAGATTCTAAAAGCATTCACTCACTGATCCATTCTATCCTTTGCTTAGCTGTAAATGTTATTCATCGGCTCATCTAATCCTTGCAACCTAGACTACACAAGATTCCTATGATTGGTTTTCTAACCTTCTGATCATCAAAATTACCCAGAAAGCTTTTTCAGAATTTAGCACAGATTTCTCCAGCCTTCCTTTCGAATGTTCCAATTCAGTTAACTCTTAGATGAGCACAGCCAGATTTAAAAACCATTTAAAACCATTGCATCAGAGTATGCAATGGAGATGAATGCATACTCTAGAGATGATTAACATACTAAACATATTAAAAATAAGAACACACAAACCCAAACACTGATCTTGCCCTACCACCCACCCCCAAGTAATGAACACCAGTTTTAAATGAGAACATTTACAATGCTAACTTGTTAGAATTTTCTGCATCAGTGTGAGAATTATTTTTCTTATTCATAGTACTATAAACACATCAAATCAAAGTTACATATTTCAGTACTTGCTTTTGTATCTCAAAATACCAAGCTACTTGGGAATTAAAATGAAATTTCTGACCAGAGGTAGGAAGATAAAAGTTTATGGAATTTCTAAGTTCATCAATTTACTCCTCAACTTAAACAGCTTAAAAACACTGCACCGACCAATGTATTAAAAGGATACACTGTAAACAAAACTTCCGGATATGTGACTGAATAAAATCAAAATGCTCATCTCTGTAGTCATGTTCTTTCTCCAACACACCAATGGCATCGCACTAATGAGTTAAAATAAGTTTAAAAAGAACAATATTAACTTTAAATAATAATATAATGATTTAAATTCAATTTTGGGTGGGAGAATATCACAAAATTACAACCCTGATATGGTGACTGATCGCTGGGACCCAGAGTATCAATTACTCCTATCTGTCTAGAGACTTTTAGTCAGAGTCTTGAGACTAATAAATACTTTCATTACTTAAAGAAGTACTGAATTCTATGATATACTGATCCCTTTGGTGATAAGAACACCAAAGAGAAAGTTTTGGTACATAAAGGAAGAATAACAAGACAGCTTATAAAAGCTTATAACAAGCCGTTATACTTGTTAACAAGTTCTCTAAAACACTCTGTGTATCCAGGGAGTCTGTACCGCACACCATTTCCCCGCTGTTCCTCTGATTATCTGACAACTCTAAATTGACCTTCATCACTTTTCTGGTGCTTTTATTCACTCTCATTCAATTTTACCAACAGCAGAAAAGGGGAACTACAGGGTATTTCTGAAATGTCACCAGTACAATCAATGAAACAACTCTGATTTCTACTTGCAACAAAAAAATGTTAGGAAAAAAATCAAAGCATGTTCCAAACATCATGACATCCAAGTAACGTCACCAAAACTTCTGAATTGGAAGCTTATGAAATCTAAAAATAAGTATTAATTTGGGGTCCAATCTGTCATTTTTTGTCATGCATATATATATCATAGAACTGTTTCCTTTATAAACAGCATATATCTATCCATTCTATAGAACTGAGAGCATTTCAAATTATTAAAGATACATATAATTACTACAATGACACTTGGAAAAGCATGATAGTTTACTAAAGATATTTTTAACTGAACTATGAGGATGTGGCAACTAACAGTCTGAATCTCAATTTCCAGAGTCTTTAAAATGAGTTGAGTAACCCATCTAATCTGAGACACACATTCTCCCACACCCACACATTTTAAAAGCTCTTAAACTCAAGTAGAACTGATGGTGCCTTAGATTCTATGAAATACTATAAATGATCTCTTCTGGCTTGAAAATTTTATGAATCTAAGATTCGTCTGATACTGATTCAGGTCCCTTTTATACTTAACATTTATTTCATTAGAAAATAAGAGCTTTTATGAGGCAATCTGCAATGTAAAAACAGGAAAATATCTGCCAATAAGTAGCTGTTTGCCAAACAAAATCAAAACAAACCACACATTAAAGGCTTCTATTGGGAGAGCTTAAGCACAGATTTATAGAAAAGGTACAAGTAACACGTCTAACTACACCACAATCACCATTTGAAAAGCAGGCAACAAATTTGACTTAATTATTTTAAATTGTATCCCCATTCTTTGTTATTGATCATTTTTGCAGTATTTAAAGTAAAACTTAAACTATATTTAAAAATTTATCATTTTTATTCCAAAGATGAATTCCATACCCTCTTTCAATTATATGCACGAATTTCACATTACTTTTTGATAATAATCTTAGATAGCAAAAGCATTTATATGTTCTATCATTTTCTTAACTAGTCTGTGGCTTACTAAAGACACACTACTTAAGACTAAATAGGGAGAAGATGAAGTATATTTTTTAAAGGAAATCTAATTTTATTATAAAGTGTATGTATACAGCGACAGAATGAAATTAACAGAATTTTTGTAATAGCAACCCTACCAGAATCTCTTTAATAAAAGGCTTTTGATAGATGCATATCAACTTTACATAATGAGCACTGATATGTCTTTAAAATCAAGTCCATTTTACATACACAATCTCCTAATATATCAAGATATCACCATACACAACTCAACGCAGGAAAATATTTTACAAACTTGATAACATCATCTTACCTATAATTTTTTCTACTAAACTGACTACACAATTTGAAGTCTAATCAGAATTAGGAAAATGAAATTCAATCACAACAGAACATCTGAAGTAACACTTTCTTTCAAAGAAAACTACGATTTAGATCACAAAGCGAACATGTGAACAGCATTCAATATTTTAAACTATTATTTCTAGTTTGGAAGTTACCTAGAAAAACTAATGCATCAACTCCACAAGGAGCCTAGAAAATGAACAGTTGCTCATCCCGGGTCAACATCAGCAGCAGAATCTACAGGAGGCAGACTAACCTTTGTGCAAACTACTAGTACTGGAACGCCCAAGTTCTGGGTAAGTGTATCCGCACCCAGCGGTAACAGCACACTGTCATCTTTGTCTTCCTGTGACGTGGTGCTTCTTCTCTGAGGGGACGCTGGGAAATCTTCTCCTGGTTCTACATATTCTTGAAAATCTCTAACCACTGAAAATCAAAGGTCATTAATACACAGTTTAGAAATAGCTTTTCATTTCAGTAGGTAGCTTTTCCGCCATAATCTAGACACATATTTTTTACTAGAGTTCGTACCTGATCTTGTAAGAAACAAAAAGGGTTTGAGAAATCTGCTTCAAAGACAGTACATAAACACTGGACCCACATTAATTATCAGGAGGCAGAATGAACAAGTGGCTCTGAAGTGTGGGGTTCAATGCAGGCCTGGTTCATCTGGGCAAATTACTGTGGGCAAGTCACAATTGAGCTTTGTCCCTCTTCCTCTCTAATTTACAAAGGGCACTTGACAGGATAAAAGAAAAGACAAATGTGTGTTGGGGGGGGTCCACAATTTAAAAGATGGTTCCAGATGACTTTCTAATGTTAACTGCCTCTCTCTAAACATTTTATTCAGGTCTTTTTATCTAGGTGCAATCTTGAGCCATATTTATTCCATCACTCCCATAAGAACTAATGAGGCATTACCAATACTGATAAATTTTTAGAACTCATCTGAAAACTATCAAAACCTTCACTTAAAAAAAAGCTACTGTGAATATACCAAGGGCCTTAACAAAGAATACTTTGATTTAGTAATTCCTCTTCAAGGAATTCTTAAGGATCCAATGATAGATACACACAGGGACTTCCACAAGACTGATTTTCACGTTTAAAAGGAAAACGACAGCACAGGATAGTAAGTGTATGAGGGAGTATTATCCGGAATCACAAAGGAGGAAAACTCCCCTAACTGACATGAGGGCAAGGAAGAGGGTATCTTGAACAGTTGATCATGGTTCCTCAGGAACACAGGGGCAGGTGTACACCTTTGTGCATGCATGCTCAGCCGCGTCAGTCAGGTCCGACTCTGTGCAGCCCCACGGACTGTAGCCTGACAGGTTCCTCTGTCCATGGGCATTCTCCAAGGCAAGAATACTGGAGTGGGTTACCATGCCCTCCTCCAGGGGATCCTCCCGACCCAGGGGTCAAACCCGCGGCGTCTCCTGCATCTTCTGCATCACAGCTTAATTGTTTACCACTGAGCTAGCCGGGAAGCCCATGCACACCTTTACTGCCCTTCAAATCTGAGGCTGAAACCTCACAGTGGTTCTCAAGTTTGAGCACGCACCAGGAGTTTCTCACTCAGAAGTCTACGGGAGGCCTGAGAATATGTATTTCTAACAAACTCCCAGCTGTACTGACGCTGGTCGTGGGATCACAGACTGAGAACCACCTTATGGCAGAAACTTAGAGAGGCAAGAAAAAGCCCCATAGGCAATGGCCAACAAGAAAAGAAAGATATAGATTAAGAGCAGTTAGATGTCTTTCCCAATGATTGAGCATATACCTTCTCTTAAGGTTTTACTGTTTCCATGCATGTAAATTCCAATAAGCTGTCACATTTCCTCTCAAAGTTATCACTGACAGCACAGAGCAGCAGCATGCCATCTGTGTATCTCCTCAGACGAGGGGCAACACTGACGCATGAAGAGCTCTCAGTGAAATAAAGAACTGTCACGACTGGCTTACAACTCGTCAGAAACGACCCAAGCCATTTTTGTAATTCCCATGAAAATTTCCAACGTACATGGGCACATACAAAATATATTATGTACTTCATAAGCCATAAAACCAGTGTAACACCTTTATATTAGAGTGTTAACATCCTTATGGACATACTTCAGTTTGACAAGGGGAATAAGATTGTTCCACTTATCAAGAAACTAAACTACTGAAAATGAGCAGCTGTAGAAAGAGTCAGAATTTTTTATCCTGAAATACTGCTCTCCAAATGAACACATACAGCCTTTTGGCAAAGACGAAAGGGCATCTCTTCAGAAGAGTCTGCCATTATGTATGTTTCCAGTGTAAAACTATATTAAAACCTAGCACGTCATCCAAATTGAATTTCAAAGGCAGTACTCACATTATGTTTCCTTCGTTAAACCTTTTTCAAACTCAAAAATTCCTTAACAATTATGTAAGTCAACTGGGAAATTTTGTCTTCAAAATCTGTATTGTCTAGACTACTCACACTTTTGTTCCATTTCTTTCATTTCTTCAGGAGGAATTTTCAATTTGTCAATATGTTCTCTAACAACACTTGCCCATTTCTGTAAAGAATCCAAAGCAGTCCAAGGCTTTGACATATCAACAACCAGCATAACTAAAGTGTCCTTCAGAGAAATGGCATCCAGTGAAAATTTAAGGAGCCCTTTGTGATATGGGTCTCCATCCAAGATCCATACATTACATCTTGTTTGATCTGCAAATGACAAAGAAGGTTACCAAGGCAACAAGATAAAAGTCATTTCATCATCCAACTCACAGTAGTACTTGGTATTTTAGGACAGCTCCACAGGAGAGGTCTCCTTTGGCAAGGTTCAACTACTTAGGTGACATCTACCAATTCAGTTAATTCCTAATGAATACTCAAGAACATGATTTAACTGCCAACACAGAAAAGGAGCATCCTCTACTTTGAATTTCTCAATCCCAAACCACAGACTGAATCGCTTGTTTCTATTCTTACCATCAGAAGATAGAGCCATGCATATTCAAGATATTATATACAAAAGTGAGAAAGCAAGTGATCTACAGAAGACAAAAATGTCTGATGAGATGAAAAAAGATGTAGAAGTAGATGATATTTTCTTGTCAAGGACTAATATTCATATGGACAGCAGCACAACTTGAATAAAGACATCAGGAAAATTAATTACAGGTAAACGACACTCACCGTCCCTGTCTTCATCATGAACATTTAAGTACAAATATTCCAATCCTCTTCCTTTCTTGTACTCCTCTATTCCCTGAATTTTTCTTATTAAGCTTGTTTTTCCAGCTCCATCTTCACCTGTAAAAAGGACAGATCTTTAAAATTATAATATGGACTATTTAAGGATGCTTTCTAGTGTACTGAGTGAAAAACCCAATTGGAACTAGCTTCAACCAAGAGGGTAATTTGCCAGAAGATGACTAGGTAACTATACAGGAGAAGATGCAGACTTCACCTCCATGACTCTCTCTCCATTATCTCCACTCCTCTTGTTAAGCCTCTATTTCTTCTATTACAAATGATCTCCTCTGTGGCTATCTTTTAAGAAGCTCAACTCTTACGCCATCCTCATTCAAGCTACAAGGAATAAAAGACTCTCTCTGTCAGCTTTCAGTCTGAAGACTCTCAGGTAAAGACTTTTAGTTGGTCCAGTTGGCATCATGGGCACACACCCAAGGGCCACTCATGAAGGTAGGGTAATAGATAAAAACTGACCAACGCAGGGACCTGTGACTGGCCTCACCCAAATCATGAAGCCATAAAAAATAAGTAGCAAGGGAGAGGGGTGAGTAACTGGGGGGTAGTGAGTTGAGCAAGAACAAGGGTAGCGAGAATGCAGAATAGATGAAAACTGTAGGCTTAAAAATATTAATAGCAAGAAATCATGTGACTTAAACCTGGCACGAATTTCAGAAGCTTAAAACTAGGCCAGATATTTGATGGTTTGGTGGGAGGTTTTTTAAAAAAGTTTTTTTTTTTTTAACACTGGGGCTTCCCCGGTGGCTCAGATGGTAAAGTGTCTGCCTGCAATGTGGGAGAGCCAGGTTTGATCCCTGGGTCAGGAAGATCCCCTGGAGAAGGAAATGGCAACCCACTCCAGGACACCTGCCTGGAAAATCCCATGGTTGGACACAACTGAGCAACTTTACTTACACTTTTTTTAAATACTACATGTTACTATTTCATCGACTTATTTTGTTATTGGCAATATCATGCTATAGTACTTAATAAAAGTGAATTTCTTGGATCTAAGGACTTATTTTTACAGATTCATGAGTTCTCTGAGAATTTCAAAATTATTTTCAATTTTCACGTTCAGCATTTAAGAAATTATATATATCCTGGATCTTCTACCTTTAGATGCCAAAGCTGTCAAGCTGCAGTGCCCACCTATGCACTAGTGTTTATCATCCTACCGGTGCAAGCAAAGGCCAAGTGATACAGACAGAACAGAGCAGAGAGTGGCCACAGGGGCAAGCCAAACTCACAAGAAACTGTCCCAGGGAAGTCAATGCTGTTTTCAGTTGCACTGGTCCTGCTGGTTTTCAATCATTTCTCAACACTTTACAGCAGTAAGTGCAGCCTTTGCTACTGCTGTTCAGTCGCTTCAGTTGTGTCCGACTCTTTGGGACCCTGTGGACTGTAGCCCGCCAGGCTCCTCTGTCCATAGGATTTTCTAGGCAAGAATACTGGAGTGGGTTGCCATTTCCTACTCCAAGGCATCTTCCCGATGCAGGAACCGAACCTGTGTCTCCTGCATTGCAGGTGGATTCCTTACTGCTGAGCCACCAAGGAAGCCAGTATTTAAACAGATGCTTGGGAAAAAACCTGTATTTAAATAGATGCATGGAAGAAAACTATTTTCAGGAGAGCAGTAAGTGTAGCCTTAACTAAGCAATAAAGAACTTGCCATTAAAAAGAGTACTTATTTTTCAGTATTATTTTTGCAGTAAACTATTAAAATGATCCACCCAAGGGAATTTTCTGGTGGTCCAGCGTTTAGGATTCAGTGCTTCCCCTCCTGAAGCTGGGTTCAACCCCTGGTCAGGGAACTATGATCCCACAAGCCACGTAGTACGGCCAAACAGTAAAGAGTCCATCAAAATAACAAACTGGGTTGAAAACAGTAATAACTATGATAATGACATGCATTCCGTGATGATCACCCTTAAAATAGAAATCATAAATTCAACCAGTGAAAATGAAAACACAGACTTCAGTTTACTATTAAACTTATTTCCGCAAAACAACATTCAAATTAGTAATCAGTATAACAAATGATATCAGTTTTACAGTTTTTATGGCATTTACTTTATAATTTTTTTTTTGGTTGCACTGTGCAGCACGTGGGATTTTATCCAATCAGGGATCAAACCCACACCCTCTGCACTGAAAGTGTAGTCTTAACCACTGGACCGCCAGGGAAGTCTCTATATAATTTGCTTTTGTAATTCAGGAATTATAAAACAAAATTTAAGAATTATATCTAGTCAACTCACTGGGCAGGAGCAACAGACATAAAACAGTCTAAACCACAGTGCTATCCAGGAAAACTTGCTTTTAAAGAGGGTCCTTGGCAAGATCAGAGGATGTTTAAGGCAGTGAGACTATTCTGTGTGGTACTACAGTGGCAGAGACAAGTCATCAGGCACTATATTTTCAAAGTACATAAAACCAGGAAGTTATCAGTCAGGTAAAACTTCACCTTAATATGACTCAGGATTAACCTTATCTCTTTAATTTCCATTTTAGATGTTAGAAAGTGAAAAGTATGTTTAGAAGGGTCCAAAAACTTGAGTTACTTTCAACATTTTTTAAACATTTCTAATATATATTTTATATATAAACATTTCTGAATAAAAAAATACATATACTTGAAGATGATCTCAAGCATGAACAAAAAGAATGAAACCACAATAACATCAATTAGAAATAGTCACTGATAATTTGGTCATCTGTGGTGAGATGATGAGTGATTCCTTAAGCTGTCAGTTTTTGTCTCCCTTTAGTTTATCAAATTCTAACTTTAAAGGCTTGTAAATAGTATCAGGTCAGAACTCCAAATTCATGATATTGATAGGTAGTTAGAATAGGAAAATGGAGTCCAAAACGGCGGTGGCTAAAAGACAAAGGAAGGAAAATCCCAAGAAAATGAACAAAAGAAAATCCAAGGACCAGAACCTCAGGTGAAACAAACAGCCCCTTTCACACAGGCCCAGGGTGGAAGAAGAGACGTATAAAAAGAGGAGCAAGACTGAGCCCTTCTCTTCTTTTGGGTCGGCCCACCTCACACCTCAAGGATGTATGCGCCTTTGATTACCAAATAAAACTGAGCTGTAACCAAGCCATAACACCACTCTGTCATTTCAATTTTTTGGTGCAATGAGACAGAACCAAGGAAATTACACCCTCCCCCGACATATCGACAAATATTATCAATTGTGGGATTTTCCCAGCAGTCTAGTGGTTAAGAGGAGAGTGAAAATACCAAGAGTCGACTCAGTAGTAAAGACCCTGGTGCTGGGAAAGGTTGAAGGCAGAAGGAGGAGGGGACGACAGAGGATGAGATGGTTGGATGGCATCACCGACTCAACGGACACGAGTTTGAGCAAACTCTGGGAGATAGAGGAGGACGGAGGAGCATGGCATGCTGCAGTTCATGGGGTTGCAAAGAGTCAGATGTGACTTAGCAAGTGAACAACAATAACTAGTGGTTAAGACTCTGCACTTCCGATACAGGGGGCACAGGTTCGATCCCTGGTCAGGGTACTAAGATTCCACATGCCATGCGGAGAAGTCAAATAAATGAATTAAACACACACACATACATATACCGTCAATCATAAGGACATGTGCTTACGATTCTAAGTTCTTGCAGCCATCACTATAGCGTGGCTGTTTCCTTTTTCTAAGGTCTGTATACAAGTGGAAGGGCTCTCCCTTACTTTTGTGAGATCAGAGTTTGTTTACCATCATTCACTTCACTGGATTAATGGTTCTCAAAAATGCATCAGACTCACCTGGGGGGCTTGTTAAAACACATTGCTGGGCCTCGCCTCCTGGGTTCCTGGTTCAGTAAGCCTGGGGTGGGGCCCACATATCTGCATTTCTAACAAGCTCCCAGTGTTGCTGATGCTACTGGTCCAAGGACCAAACTTTGAGAACCGCTGCATAGACATTTACTGCACTAAGCCTGGCACTAGGAATACAAAGATCCACAGGTCAAAGCTGCTGTCCCACGAGCTTATAAACTGGGGAGGAAAACAAACAGAAGGTGATTTCAAGACATTGTCATCAGGACTACACCAGAAATGGGCAACAAGCGGAAGCCAGCCCGAAGGAAGACTCTGGTTTTGCCAGGAAGTCCAAAAGGGTTTTGAAGAGAAGGTAATATGTCACTCAAAACTTGTAGTGTTCATGAACCATACTGAGTTACTCATTCCAAGAAGCCAGAAAACACATGCAGAGCCTGGAGGCAAAGAAGTGTCTTTGATAATTTGAATGCAAGAAATGTAGGATGTGAGGAAGAAAGGGGCCAGAAAGTGAGGACAAAGAGGGAACGCCAGATTATGAAGGGCATCCTACGCCAGTCTGAGACGGTTCGACGCGATCCTGACGAGTCACTGGTGGTATTTAGGCATTTTAGAAAGACTGCTATCGCAAATGTGTGGAAGGGTGACTGAAAAGGTAAGTTTGAGAGTAAGGAGATACAGTGAGTCTCTTACATACAAACCTCCGAGTTGCAAACTTTCGAAAATGTGAACATCAGGCATGAGTGAAACTGCAGCTTGCTCTGTCTCCCGTCGCTGACACCCTTCAGCTCTACCATCTCCCACCTCCTTTCCCTCTCCAGTCAGTAACTCTCACTGCCTCTCCACTCACTGCCAGACCCTGCATGCCAGGTGTTGCACTGCACTACTCTACAAGGTGACAAGTGTTAGTCGCTCAGTCGTGTCCGACTCTTTGTGACCCCAGGGACTGTAGCCCGCCAGGCTCCTCTGTCCATGGAATTTTTCCAGGCAAGAATTCTGTAGTGGGTTGCCGTTTCCTTCTCCAGGGCATCTTCCCAACCCAGGGATCGAACCTGGGTCTCCTGCGCTGCAGGCAAGGTACTGTACTGTAAGATTAAATGCTTTATTTTTTGTTTTGTTTTTTCTGTACATATAATTTGTCTGAAAAGTATTATAAACCTGTTACAGCGCAGTACTCTATAGACAGTTTTTAGTTGGGTACCTAGGCTAACCCTGTTGGACTTAGGAACATGATATCAACAAGCTCTCAGAACAGAACTTGTTCACACGTAGAGGACTTACTATACTAGACTATTAGTGGGATGCTAGTGAGAGGCAGGCCTGAACTAGCGTGTTACGGGTGGGCGTGGGGGCAGCTGGACTCAAAGGCTGGTCTGGCTGGGAGCTGGCAGAGAGGGCAAGGAGGCACAGAAGGCAGAAAGATTGTCCCCTGCCCCACCCTCTGCTGTTCTCCCACTTGCCTTCAGTGGTCGGCTCTAAGTCTTCCTGGAAGGTTTCCAACCCCATCCGACGACTTTGTTTCCCAGGGTTCCTTCTTCAGACCCCTATTCTCCTCACTCTACATACAATTCCAAGAGAATCTCCACACAAGACTTCAATACCACCTATAATCTAGTGAATTTCAGATTTCCTTCCAGTCTCAGCTGCTCAACTACTCATTGTTCATCCCCATTTAGAGGTCCCATGAGTAACTCTCCGGAGTTATCTATAAAAGCAGTATTGTTATCTTGCCACCTAATTATTAATGTAACATTCCAACCTCAAGGCTTTGATCCACTGTTCCCTCCCATCTAGAACATACTCTCTTCAGAAATTTATGTAAGTTTGTTACCTAAGCTTCCTCCCAACCTCCCTCAATAGCAGGTCCTCAGGTAAGCTATTTCTAACCACTGTGTTTAAACTCACAACCTTAGAAAACAAAAAAAATCTTAGTGGAAAAAAAAAATCACAACCTCCCAACAATCCTACTGTGTGTTTTTATTTTTCTCCACTGAACTCACTAACATAACATAGGTTTTCTGTTGTTGTTTTTTTGCTTAGTCACTCTCCAACACCCAAAACTCCAGAGGACCAGGCATTTTTGTCTGCTGATGACTGCTTCATCCCCAGTGCTTATTAACTCTTCACAATGGAAGGTATATGTTCCTAAGCTGCCTACAAAGCAGCCACTGATAAACTGTCGCAAACAAGAAAAAATGTGGGAAAATATTAATACAACTTTCACAAACCCCTGAATGAAAGATACAAATTTTGTCCCCTTAACCACATAGGGAGGGTTTTTAAACTTTATTATATATTGAAAGTGGAAGTGAAAGTCGCTCAGCTGTGTCTGACTCTTTTGAGACCCCATGGACTATACAATCCATGGAATTCTCCAGGCCAGTATATTGGAGTGGGTAGCTCTCCCCTTCTTCAGGGGATCTTGCCAACCCAGGGATCAAACCTCAGTCTCCCCCATTGCAGGCAGATTCTTTTACCAGCTGAGCTACTAGGGAAGCCTGTGTATTATTGTGCATTAATGGCTTTGAAATGCAAAAGCCTCAGAAGTTAGGATAGAAAAGAGATGAAATTTCAAGTTCGTCAACGTGTTTCTACATAAGAAACATTACAAGACTGTCCTTTACCTTCATTCACCCACATTCCGAGCAGTCAGAACCATCAGTAACTGCTGCCTCCGTCTCCATGGCAGCAGCAGTGGCAGCAAACACAGAGACAGTCCGCCATGTGTTTCAGTCAGCTCAGTCGTGCCCGACTCTTGGCGACCCCATGGACTGCAGCACGCCAGGCCTCCCTGCCCATCACCAACTCCTGGAGCTTGCTCAAACACATGTCCATCGAGTCGGTGATGCCATCCAGCCATCTCATCCTCTGTCGTCCCCTCCTCCTCCCGCTTTCAATCTTTCCCAGCAACAGGGTCTTTTCCAATGAGTCAGTTCTTCACATCAGGTGGCCAAAATATTGGAGCTTCAGCATCAGTCCTTCCAATGAATATTCAGGACTGATTTCCTTTAGGATGGACTGGTTTGATCTCCTTGCAGTCCAGGGGACTCTCAAGAGTGTTCTCCAACACCACAGTTCAAAACCATCGATTCTTCAGCGCTCCACTCACTTTATGTCCATCTCTCATATCCATCATTTGCATTTAACCAACAGTCTAATTCCAACACAGCCACATCTCTGGGGGCATGATGAGCACGTCCATTTAAGGATACTAGGGTTCAGAACTGTTAAAATGTCTTATCCAAAGTCTCAAATAGTTAGGAAATGACAAGGTCAGGATCTGAAGTGATAAAAAATTGAACTCCAAAACACCCTCTTTCCTTGGGACTTCCCTGGTAGTCCAGTGGCTAAGACTCTGCGCTCCCAGTACAGGGGTCCTGGGTTCCCTCCCTGGTTGGGAGCTAGACCCCACATACTGCAAACTAAGAATTCACATGCTGTAACTAAAGAATCCAAGTGTCAGAACTAGGACCCAGTGCAATCAAATAAATACATTTTTTTTAAGTGTCCACTTTCCAATATACCAAACACACACAACTAAATCTTCAGAGGACAATTAAACATACTGCTTATTATTTCTGTCTTATGACAAAATAATAAGGTGTTCCTGCTTTCAGGGGCCATTTATTTTCAGAAGAAAAGCAATTTAACACATTCCTCTCTCCCAACTACCTTTCAGTGATGGGTGGTTATGTTCCCAGTCTCCTGATTCTACGTCTAAGGACCGGGAATGGCCCATACTTTATTATTTACTAACTTTACCTTTACTATACTGGTAATTTCTTCTCTCCTGGAATTTTAAACCTTGAGGATCCATTTTAAGAAAAATTTTACAACATTAAATTTGAAAAAAGAGTATACTGTCAAATAAACGTAAAATGGTAAATATGGTAGCGGTTTCCCTCCAACCCTGGATTCTGAAATATCTCATTTCTGGTAACAAATTACAAGTGTTTACAATGAGAATAAAAAACATTAAATAAACACACACAGGCTATAAGGAACTCTAATGACATCCTGTCTACTTACAGGTGAGGAAACCGGCCAGGCCACAGTCACAAACACTGTGCGGGCATAGTGACGGTCGCCCAAGCCTCCCCCGAGAAGGCAAGTCAACCTTCTCCAAAGTGTGACTCCTGGGACTTCCCTGGAGGTACGATGGTTAAGAATCCGCTGTCAACGTGGTGGTCACGAGAACTGAGCCCACGTGCTACAAATGCGAAAGCCCGAGCCCCGAGAGCCCAGGCTCCACGACAAGAAACACCACTGCCACAAGCACGCCCACTAGAGGACAGCTCCCGCTCGCCACCACGAGAGCCCGCTCACAGCAACGACGGCAGGGACAACAAAATAACCTTGAAAAAAAAGAATATTCCAAATATAAGAGAGAGAATTCTCAAGATGTTTGAAGATACACTTTGCTTACTGAAATAAAATCTTTTCGGGAACAAAATTTCTCCCCTCATCAACATTAATGACATTTGGAAGTTAAACAGTTGGCTGAAAAAGTAAATATAGATATTTTACACATTTTTAAAATAAATCTTAAGCCTCAATTATAATGACCATTTTCTGTTGCTGTCCCTTTTCTTAAAAAAAAAAAACACTTAAATGAACTCTGATATAATTTGTCTTGATGACAAATGTGGACAACTGAAAACAGATTTCCTAAAGACCAATAAAAACACATTGCAAACAAAATCTCATTTGTTACCTAGTATTTCCAGAAAGCTCAACTGAGGCATTAGCAAAGATACAGTCTTGTTCTAGGGTTACACACGATTTCCAATCACATCCCATGTTAGACTGCTTTTTCTGTCTTAACCCACAGCCACCTCCCAGCTCTCTTCTCTCACTATATAAACCTACGGCTCCAAAGTGAACATTCACCAAGTTCATACCACACTCTAATCCATTCCACATCCTACAGCTGAGTAAACTTCCCAAAACAATCATGCCACTCATTCTCTTAAAACCCTGAAAGGGATTCTAGTTAATAGTATTTAGAGGGAAATACGCCAATATGTGCAATTTACTTTGAAATGAATTTTTTCTTCATGGTTACATGGTTACATAAGGCAAAAACAGTTCAATATTAATATCAGAATCTGGTTTTGGTATATGAGTACTAACTGTAAAATTCCTTCAACTTTTCTGTTACGTTTGGAATTCTCGTTAAGATGTCAGAAAAAACTCCTTAAGGGTCTTCCTGCTATTCTCACAGTAAAGAGCCAACAGTAGAGGTCAACATCCCTCACAAAGCCCCCCGCCCTTTCCTGCCGCTCTCTCATCACGTCCCACCACCCGCACGCGAGGCTGCAGCCACTCATAACTTCTTCCAGGGCAACAGAGAGGCCTCGCTCTCTCAACTCTAAATCTTCACACATGCTGTCACTTCTTTCTGGAACCTCCCTTCACTACACCTGGGAGAACCCTACCTTATCTCTCTGGTCTCAGCTTAGTATCCGCTAGACTCCTGTCTCCAAAACTCTGGTTTAAGTAGCCTCCTTTGTACTTCCAACAACACACGCTCACTCCATCGCAGTGTGTCGGCTTATCTGTGTGCTTCCTTCAGTGGGTCACATCTGTCCCCTTCTTTCAACATTCTCTAAGCAAGGTCTCCTAACAGCAGCAGGATATAAACTCCTTGCTTTTAAGATGCTTACAGGAAAGAAATTATCCCATTCTTACCAGGCACTGGCCTTGCTGGCTCATCAAAACCAGAAACCAGGACTTCCCTGGTGGCACAGTAGATAAAAATTCGCCTGCCACTGTAGGTGACACAAGTTCGATCCCTGGTCCAGAAAGATTCCAGATGCTGCAGAGTAACTAAGTCCATGCTCCACAACCCCTGAGCCCTCGCTTTAGAGCCTGCCAGTTGGTACTGTTGAGCCTGTGTGTCGCAACTACTGAACCCAATGTGCCTTGAGACTGCGCTCCACAACCAGAGAAGCCACTGCCATGAGAAGCCTGCACACAACTAAGAGTGGACCCCACTCTCTGCGCCCAGAGAAAGCCCACACAGAGCAATGAAGATCCTGCACAGCCCAGAACACACACATAAGAACACCAGGAACCATGTCTCTTCAGGCCGCTAAATAAAAAAACCATAGGCTGAGTGACTTTTCAACAAAAGACATTTCTTTTTAACAGCTCTGGAGGCCGGGAAGTCCAGGGTCAAGATGTTCGCATGTCTGTCTAGTAAGGCTGGCTTCCTGGGTCAGGAACAGTCTTCTTGCTGTGTCCCCTCACAGCAGGAAGGGTGAGACAGCTCTCTAGCATTCCTTTTGTAAGGATGCCAATCCCATTCACGAGGGCTCCACCTTCATAAGCTAATCATCTGCCAAAGACCCCCATCTCCTAATGCCATCACACTGGGGTTAGAATCTCAACAAGAATTTGGGGGACACATTCACTCCACAGCATCGGTCCTAGTCACAGAGGATCCTTTACCACTATCATCCTTTCTCAGTAGTGCTGCATCTTCCCTGCTGCACACGGGCTCTCTCGAGCTGTGCAGAGCGGGGGCTGCCCTCCAGTGGCGGGAGACGGGCTGCTCGCCGTGGTGGCGCTTCTGCTGAGGAGCACTGGCTCTAGGAGCAGGGGCCTCAGTAACAGCAGCACGCAGGCTCCAGGCTCGCAACAACCTTCTGATCTTACTCACAACCACGTGGAGTCTCTATTTTCATAACTATACCTCATCTGTCATCGCTTATCTTGAGCCTTTACCAGTATCAACTACGATGATTTACTATTACCTATAAAACTTCATGACCCAGATAATCACAATGGTGGAGTTAGAACTGGACATGGAACAACAGACTGGTTCCAAATACAAAAAGCAGTATGTCAAGGCTGTATACTGTCACCCTGCTTATTTAACTTCTATGCAGAATACATCATGAGAAATGCTGGGCTGGAGGAAGAACAAGCTGGAATCAAGATTGCCGGGAGAAATATCAATAACCTCAGATATGCAGATGACACCACCCTTATGGCAGAAAGCGAAGAAGACCTAAAGAGCCTCTCGATGAAAGTGAAAGAGGAGAGTGGAAAAGTTGGCTTAAAACTCAACATTCAGAAAACTAAGATCATGGCATCTGGTCCCATCACTTCATGGCAAACAGATGGGGAAACAGTGGAAGACTTTATTTTGGGGGGCTCCAAAATCACTGCAGATGCTGAATGCAGCCATGAAATTAAAAGACGCTTACTCCTTGGAAAGAAAGTTATGCCCAACCTAGACAGCATATTAAAAAGCAGAGACATTACTTTGCCAACCAAGGTCCATCTAGTCAAGGCTATGGTTTTTCCCATGGTCATGTATGGATGTGAGAGGTGGACTGTGAAGAAAGCTGATCGCCGAAGAATTGATGCTTTTGAAGTGTGGTGCTGGAGAAGACTCGAGAGTCCCTTGGACTGCAAGGAGATCCAACCAGTCCATTCTAAAGGAGATCAATCCTGGGTGTTCATTGGAAGGACTGATGCTAAAGCTGAAACTCCAATACTTTGGCCACCTCATGCGAAGAGTTGACTCACTGGAAAAGACTCTGATGCTGGGAGGGATTGGGGGCGGGAGGAGATGGGGACGACAGAGAATGAGATGGATGGATGGCATCACCGACTCGATGGACATGAGTTTGAGTGAACTCTGGGAGTTGGTGATGGACAGGGAGGCCTGGCGTGCTGCGATTCATGGGGTCGCAAAGATTCGGACACGACTGAGCGACTGAACTGACTGACTGACTGACTGATAAAACTCTCATCAGTGACAGATCATAAAAAATACCTCCTTCATTAAACTTAGAAAAACCTTCCAGTCACTGTATAGAGTCATCAGTATTCAACTGCCTTGCCACAGCCAACCTGAAATAAGTTTGAAGATACTAAGTCCATCATGAACTTTCTCTCTTTATTCTATTATGCAATTAGAAAGATCAAAGTGTTAAAATTCAGCATGCCTATTGGAATTGATAAGACATTTTAAAATCATCTTTAATGGCCAAACTATTCAAGAAACAAGTCACTAACCTCCAAGTTATTTTTGGAAAGCAAAACACAGAGCCTAAAAAAGCAAAATAAACTAAAAACTACATACATCCTTCATTTTATACAATTAACATCTTTAAAGTGGCAAGTAGGACTACAGGGCCTGTGTGGTTTCAAACAATGCTGAAAGAACGCACCTACCTGTCATCTACGAACTTCAAGAAAGCCTTATCTTCACTTCCTCAGCCTTCAACTGGTGGTGAAACAGACACACCAGCATTAAGTGTGCCAGCCAAACAGTTATGATCTGTAAACACATACTTGTACAAGAAGACAGTTCCTGTTTAAAGAGACTAAGGTGAAAGTCCTTCTATAAAGCACTCCTTAGCGATGATGTTAAAATTATTCTCTAAATAGTTTATCTAAACTTGCATTTACATACTAGATTTTTTTAGGGATCATATTTTAAAGGAGTTCTGAAAACAAACCAGGAAATTCCCTGGCAGGCCAGTGGTTAGGACTCCACGCTTTCACTGCCACAATCAATCCCTGGTTGGAGAACTAAAATCCCACAAGCCACAGGGCATGGCCAAAAAAAAAAAATTCGCAAAAAACAAAATGTAACCGCAGAGAAAAGATGGCAGAGAAGAAGAACATGAGCTCATCTTTTCTTATGAGAACACCAAAATCACAACTAACAGCTGAAAAACCATTGACCAAAAAAAAAAAACCCTGGAACCTACCTAAAAAGATAATTCTACATTCAAACACACAGTGGCAACCACAATGAGGCAGTAGGAAGGGACACCATCATAATAACATCAAATCATATACCCACCAGGTGGGCAACCCACAAAAGAGAAAATAATTATAACCTGAGGTTCTCCCTCAGGGGTGGAAGTTCTGAGCCCCACGTCTGGCTCACCAGCCTGGGGATCTGAAAATGGGAGGAGGAGCCCCCAGGGGATCTGGCTTTAAAGGGCAGATACTGATCGCTGCAACTTCACAGGACTGAAGGAAACAGAAAATCTACTCTTAGAAAGCGCACACACAGTCTAGCGCGCACCAGAACACAAGGTAGAAAGCACTGGCCTCATAAAAGCCTGGGCCAGACATATCTGCTGGTACTGGAAGGTCTCCTGCAGAAGTGAGGGGTGGCTGTGGCTCACGACAAGGACAGACACTGGTGGAGGTAGTTCTGGGGAGTACTTCGTGGCAGGAGCCCTCCTAGAAGCTGCCATTTTTTCACCAGGACCTGGCCCCTCCCAACAGCTTGCAAGCTCCAATGCTGGAGACTAACAATGTGGGAACACAGTCCAACCTATTAGCAAAAACACAGCTTAAAGTATTCTTGAAGGCTGCCCACTAAACATATCCCCTGACAGCCCTGCCCACCAAACGTCAAGATCCAGCTCCACCCACCAGTGGGTAGGAACAAGTCCCTCCCACCAAGAAACCTACACAAGTCTCTTAGTATCACCCACCACAGGGCAGACAGCACAAGCAAGAACTACCTCTCTGCAGCCTGTGGGACAGAAACTGCAATCAGAGAAAGTCAGATAAAATGAGACAGCAGCAGAATATTTTCCAGATGAAGAAACAATATAAAATCCCAGAAGAACAACTAAGGGAAACAGAGAAAGGCAATCTATCTGAGAAATAATTCAGAGTAATGGTAGTAAAGATGATCCTAAATCTCAGGAAAAAAATGGAAACAGGACATCCCTGGTGGCGCAGTGGATAGGAATCCACCTGCCAATACAAGGGACACAAGTTCGATCCCTGGTCTGGGAAGATTTCATATGCCACAGAGCAGCTCAGCCTGCGTGCCACAACTACTGAGCTCCCAAGCAACTGCCAAGTCCCCATGCTTCAGCTATTGAAGCCCACGCACCTAGAGCCTGCGCTCCACAAGAGAAGCCACTGCAATGAGAAGCCCACATTCCACAAGAGTAGCCCCCACTTGCTGCACTAGAGAAAGCTCCTGCAAAGCAATGAAGGCCCAGCACAGCCAAAAATAATTTTCTTTAAAAAGAGAATGAAGGCACAGATCAAGATACAAGAAATATTTAACAAAGACCTAGAAAAACTAAAGAACAGAGACAAACAATAACTATATAAAAAATACACTAGAAGGAGCCAACTGCAGCATAAGGGGAGGCACAAGAATGGAAAAGATAGCAGAATGGCAGAGAACACTGCCTCAGAACAAAGAAAAAGAAAAAAAGAACAGAGTCTAAGAGACCTCTGGGACAACTTTAAATGCACCAACATTTGCATATAAGGGTCCCAGAAGGAGAAGGAGAGAGAGAAAGGACCTGAGAAAATATTTGAAGAGACAATAACTGAAAATTTTCCTAACATGAGAAAGGAAACAGTCACTTGAGTTAAGGAAGCAGACAGTCCCAGACAGGATAAACCCAAGGAGGAATATGGCAAGACACACAGTAATCAAACTGACAAAAATTAAAGAAGAAATATTAAAAGCAACAAGAAAAAAGCAGTAATTAACAAACAAGGAAACTCCCATAAGGTTATCACCCGATTTCTCCAGCAGAAACTCTGCAGGCCAGCAGGGAGTAGCAAGTTATATTTAACACAATGAAAGGGAACAATCTACAACCAAGAATACTCTACCCAGCAAGGTTTTCATTTAGATTCTAAGGAAAAATCAAAATCTTTCCAGACAAGCAAAAGCTAAGAGAATTCAGCACCACTAGCAATGGCAAGCCACTCCAGTACTATTGCCTAGAAAATCCCATGGATGGAGGAGCCTGGTAGGCTGCAGTCCATGGGGTCGCTAAGGGTCGGACACGACTGAGCGACTTCACTTTCACACATTGGAGAAGGAAATGGCAACCCACTCCAGTGTTCTTGCCTGGAGAATCCCAGGGATGGGGGAGCCTGGTGGGCTTCCATCTATGGGGTCACACGGAGTCGGACACGACTGAAGTGACTTAGCAGCAGCAGCAGCAGACCAGCTTTGCAACAAATGCTACAGGAACTTCTCCAGGCAGAAAAGGCCACAACTAGAAACAAGAAAATTACAAGCGCAAAATGACAAGTGGTAAAGTCAAACATATAGTAAAGGTAGGAAATAACCCACACACAAATGTGATGTCAAAACTAGCAACCATGGGACATCCCTGGCCATCCAGTAGTTAAGACACTGCACTTCCAATGCAGGGGGCACGGGGTCCATCCCTGGTCAGGGACCTAAGATACCACATGCTGCATGGCATAGTCAAAAGATTAAAGTTTATAAAACTAGCAATTGTGAGGAGAGTACACACGCAGGATATTGGAAAAGCAGTGATAATGAAAAGACCAGCAACTTCAGACAATCTAGTTTATATACAGACTGCTACATCAAAACCTCAAGGTAGGACTCTCCTGGTGGCTCAGTGGTAAAGAATCTGCCTGCCAGTGCGGGAGACATGGTTCGATCCCTGATCTGGAAAGACCCCACATGCCCTGAAGAACTAGGCCTGTGTGGCACAACTACCGAGCCTGTGCTCTACAGCCCAGGAGCTGCAGCTACTGAGCCCTCAGCCCTGAACTACTGAAGCCTGTGCACCCTAGAGCCTGTGCTCTGCAACATGAGGCCCCCCGGAATGAGAAGCCTGCACGCCACCACTAGAGTAGCTCCCACTCACAGCTTCTAGAGAAAAGCCCACGCAGCAACGAAGACCCAGCACAGCCAAAAATAAATAAATATACTTTAACAAACAGCTTCAAGGTAACCACAAACCAAAAATCTACAATAGATACACTTACGCAAAAGAAAAATCCAAAAACAATACCAAGGTTAGTCATCAAATCACAAGCGAACAAAAGAGGAAGGAAAGAAAAGAGACCTACAAAAAAATTCAAAAGAATTAAGAAGATGACAGTAGAAACAATAATGACAAATCAATAATGACCTTAATTGGAAACAGATGAAAACCAATAAAAAGACAGGCTGGCTGAATGAATACAAAAACAAGTAAGACGTGGATATATGCGGCTACAAGAGACCCACTTCAGATTTAGGGACACATACAAACTGAAAGTGAGGGGATGGAAAAGGTATTCCATGCAAATAGAAACCAACAGAGAGCGAGAGAAGCAACACTCATATCAGACAAACAGGCTTTAAAACAAAGACTGCAAAGACTGCAAAAGAGACTTAGGCATATAGAACAGTCTTTGGGACTCTGTGGGGGAGGGTGAAGGTGGGATGATTGGGGAGAACGGCATTGTAGCATGTATATTATTATAAGTGACCAGTCCAGGTTCGACGCATGATACAGGATGCTTGGGGCTGGTGCACGGGGATGACATGGAGGGAGGATATGGGGAGGAGGGAGGTGAGAGGGGGGTTCGGGAGGGAGAGCACATGTACACCGGGGGCGGATTCATGTCAATGTATGGCAAAACCAACCAATATATTAATGTAAGGTAATTTGCCTCCAATAAAATAAATTAAAAAAATAAATAAATAAATAAAACAAAGACTGCTGCAAAAGACAAAGAAGGACACCACATAAAGATCAAGGGATCAATCCAAGAAGAAGACACAACTGTAAATACATATGCATCCAACATAGGAGCACACCAATACAAGGCAAATACTAACAGCCATGAAAGGAGAAATTGACAGTTACACAGTAATAGTAGGGGACTTTAACATCCCACTTTCATCAATAGACCATCCGGACAGAAAATCAGTAAGGAAACACAGACCTTAAATGACACATCAGATCAGATGGACTTAATATTTACAGAGCATTCCATCCAAAACCAGCAGAATACCCATTCTTCCAAGTGCACATGGAATATTCTCCAGAATTGATCACATGCTGATCCAAAAAGCAAGCCTCAGTAAATTTAAGAAAACTGAAATCATATCAAGCATCTTTTCTGATCACAATGCTATGAGATTAGAAAGCAACTACAAGAAAAAAGACTGCAAAGAACACAAACATGGAGAGGCTAAATAAATAATACGTTACTAAAAAGCAGAGACATTACTTTGCCAACCAAGGTCCATCTAGTCAAGGCTATGGTTTTTCCCATGGTCATGTATGGATGTGAGAGTTGGACTGTGAAGAAAGCTGAGCGCTGAAGAATTGATGCTTTTGAACTGTGGTGCTGGAGAAGACTCTTGAGAGTCCCTTGGACTGCAAGGAGATCCAACCAGTCCATTCTAAAGGAGATCAATCCTGGGTGTTCATTGGAAGGACTGATGCTAAAGCTGAAACTCCAGTACTTTAGCCACCTTACGTGATGAGTTGACTCACTAGAAAAGGCTCTGATGCTGGGAGGGATTGGGGGCGGGAGGAGAAGGGGACGACAGAGAATGAGACGGCTGGATGGCATCACTGACTCGATGGACATGAGTTTGAGTGAACTCTGGGAGTTGGTGATGGACAGGGAGGCCTGGCGTGCTGTGATTCATGGGGTCGCAAAGAGTCAGACACGACTGAGCGACTGAACTGAACAACAAACCTACAGCTAACATCATACTCAATGGTGAAAAGCTGAAAGCACTTCCTTTAATATCAGGAATAAGACAGTGATGTCCACTCTCTCCAGTTCTATTCAACATGGTTTTGGAAGTCCCAGCCACGGCAATCAGAGAACAAATGAAAGGAATCCGAATTGGGAAAGAAGTAGTAAAACTGTCACTGTTCTCAGATTAGACTATACACAGAAAATCCTAAAGATACTGCCAGAGAACCACTGGTGCTAGTCAAGGAGTTTAGCAAAGTTGCAGGATACAAAATTAATGCACAGAAATCTCTTGCATTCCTATACACTAACAATGAAAGATCAGAAAGAGAAATTAAGGAAACTATCCCATCTACCACTGCAACAAAAAAGAACAAAATAACTAGGAATAAACCTACCTAGGGAGGCAAAAGAGCTGAACTCAGAAAACTGTAAGGTAGTGATGAAAGAAATCAAAGACAACACAAACAGATGGAGAGATACACCATGTTCTTGGACTGAAAGAATCAATATGGTGAATACGTCTATACTACCCAAAAAGTGAAAGTGTTAGTCGCTTAGTCGTGTCTGACTCTTTGCACCCCCATGGCACTATAGCCCGCCAGGCTCCTCTGCCCATGGAATTCTCCAGGCAAGAACACTGAACTGAGTAGCCATCCCCTTCTCCAGGGGATCTTCCCAACCCAGTGATCAAACTCAGGTCTCCCGCACTGCAGGCAGACTCTTTACTGCTGCTGCTGCTGCTAAGTCACTTCAGTCGTGTCTGACTCTGTGCGACCCCATAGACGGAAGCCCACCAGGCTCCCCCGTCCCTGGGATTCTCCAGGCAAGAACACTGGAGTGGGTTGCCATTTCTTTCTCCAATGTGTAAAAGTGAAAAGTGAAAGTGAAGTCGCTCAGTCGTGTCCGATCCTTAGCGACCCCACGGACTACAGCCAACCAGGCTCCTCCATCCATGGGATTTTCTAGGCAAGAGTACTGGAGTGGCTTGCCATTGCTTTACCACTGAGCCACCAGGAAAGCCCAAAGCAACCTACAAATGCAATGCAATCCCTATGATATGACCAATGGCATTTTTCACTGAATTAGAACAAAAATGTTTTAAATTTGTATAAAAATACAAAAGACCCCAGATAACCCAAGCAATCCTGAGAAAGAAAAACAAAGCTGGAGGAATCAGGCTCCCTGACTTCAGATTAAACTACAAAGCTACAGTAATCAAAACAGTATGGTCTGACACCAAACCAGAAATACAGATCGATGGACCCAGAAATAAACCCATGCACCTGCGGTCAACTAATCTATGACCAAGGAGGCAAGAATACACAATGGAGAAAAGACAGTCTCTTCAATAAGTGGTGCTGGGAATACTGGATAGCTACATGTAAAAGAATGAAATTAGAACATTCCCTAACACCATACACAAAAATAAGCTCAAAATGGATTAAAGACCTAAACGTAAGGTCAGACACTATAAAACTCTAAAAACAAAATATGGACATAACACTCTTTGACAAACTCCAACAAGGTCTTTTTCAACCCACCTCCTAGAGTAATGAAAATAAAAACAAAAATAAACAAATGGGACCTAATTAAACTTATAAGCTTTTGCACAGCAAAGGAAACCATAAACAAGATGAAAAGACAACTCTCAGAATGGCAGAAAACATTTACAAACCAAGCAACTGGCAAAAGATTAATCTCCAAATATACAAACAGCTCAGAACTTCCCTGGTGGCCCAGTGGCTAAGACTCCACATCACCAATGCAGGGGACCCAGGTTTGATTCCTGGTCAGAGAACTAGATTCCACATGTCATAACTAAAGATCCCAAATGCCCCAATGAAGATCAAAGATCCCACTAAGACCCAGTGCAGCCAAATAAATAAACATATGTTAATATATATACACATATACATATTTATATATACAAATATATGTGTGTATACACACACACAAGACACAAACAGCTAATCCAGACCAAAAAGAAAACTCACCCAAAATATGGGCAGAAGACCTAAACAGACATTCCTCCAAAGAAGACACACAGATGGCCAAACATATGAAAAGATGCTCGACATCACTCATTATTAGAGTGATCAAAACTACAATGAGATAACACCTCACACCAGTCAAAATGGCCATCATCAAAACAATCTACAAACAGTAAACGATGGAAGGACTTCCCTGGCGGTCCAGTGGTTAAGAAGCTGCCTGCCGATGCAGGAGACAGATCTGACCTGCGCTCAGGGAACTAAGATCCCACGTGCTACAGGGCACTGAGCCTGTGCGCCACCGGGTCCATGCCCCAGAACCACATGCCACCACTGCTGAGCCCACGTGCCATAAAGCCCTGCTCTGCAACAAGAGGGGCCCACAACCGGGAGCCAGTACAATGCAGTACAGAGGCGCTCCCCACTCACCTCAACTAGAGAAAGCGGTGTGCAGCACTGAAGACCCAGAAGAGTCAAAATAAATCAATTAGTACTTCCGAAAATTAAAAACTAAATCAATGCTAGAGAGAGTGTGGAGTAAAGGAACTCTCTTACACTTTTGGGAGGAATGCGAACTGATACAGCCAGTAGAAAGAACAGTGACGTTCCTTAAAACACTAAAAACATTCACTACTCCATGATCCAATAACCTCATTTCTGAGCATACAACTGTAAAAAACCGTAACTCAAGAAGAAACATGCTCTCCAATGTTCACTACAGCTCAATTTACAATAGCCAGGATATGGAAGCAACCTAAACACTCATCAACAGAGAAATGGATGAAGAAGATGTGGTACATACATACAAAGGAACAGTACTCAGCTATGAAAAGAAATGAAACTACTATTTGCTGAGACAAGGATGGACCTAGAGACGCTCATGCAGAGTCATGTCAGAAAAATAAATATCACATTGACACATAGGTGGAATCCAGAAAAATGGTACAGATGAATCTATTTGCAAAACAGAAATAGAGACAGGCATAGAGAGACACACATGGACACCGATGGGGAAAGCAAGAGTGGGATGAATTGGGAAACCAACACACTACTATGCATGAAACAGGTAACTAATGAGAAATCTACTGCACAGCACAGGGAACTCTACTCAACGCTCTGTGCTGACCTAAAGGAGAAGGAAAACCAAAAATATATATGGACAGCTGTATATGTATAGCTGATTCACTTCGCTGTACAGCAGAAATTAACACCTTACCTGCCTCCTGAGAAATCTGTAAGCAGGTCAAGAAGCAACAGTTAAAACTGGACATGGAACAACAGACTGGTTCCAAATCAGGAAAGGAGTACGCCAAGGCTGTATATTGTCACCCTGCTTATTTAACTTATATGCAGAGTACATCATGAGAAACGCTGGGCTGGATGAAGCACAGGCTGGAATCAAGATTGCCGGGAGAAATATCAATAATCTCAGATATGCAGATGACACCACCCTTATGGCAGAAAGCGAAGAAGAACTAAAGAGCCTTTTGATGAAAGTGAAAGAGGAGAGTGAAAAAGCTGGCTTAAAGCTCAACATTCAGAAAACTAAGATCATGGTATCTGGTCCCATCAATTCATGGCAAATAGATGGGGAAACAAGGGCTAATTTTATTTTTTGGGGCTCCAAAATCACTGCAGATGGTGACTGCAACCATGACATTAAAAATGCTTACTCCTTGGGAGAAAAGCTATGACCAACCTAGACAGCATATTAAAAAGCAGAGACATTACTTTGCTAATGAAGGTCTATCTAGTCAAGGCTATGGTTTTTCCAGTGGTCATGTATGGATGTGAGAGTTGGACTATAAAGAAAGCTGAGTGCTAAAGAATTGAAGCTTTTGGACTGTGATGTTGGAGAAGACTCTTGAGAGTCCCTTGGACAGCAAGGAGATCCAGCCAGTCCATCCTGAAGGAAATCGTCCTGAATAGTCACTGGAAGGACTAATGCTGAAGCTGAAACTCCAATACTTTGGCCACCTGATGTGAAGAACTGACTCATTGGAAAAGACCCTGATGTCAGGAAAGACTGAAGGTGGGAGAAGGGGACGACAGAGGATGAGATGGTTGGATGGCATCACCGACCCAATGGACATGAGTTTGAATGAACTCCAGGAGTTGGTGATGGATAGGGAAGCCTGGCGTGCTGCAGTCCATGGGGTTGCAAAGAGTTGGACATGACTGAACAACTGAACTGAAACTGAAAAATTAACACATTATAAAGCATTATACCCCAATAAAAATTTTAAAATAGAAACAATAAAATAGATAACCAACAGGGACCTAAGTGTATAGCACAGGGACCTCTGTTCAATATTCTACAATAACCTAAATGGTAAAAGAATTTGAAAAATACACACATGTATATGCATAACTGATTCATTTTGCTGTACACCTGAAACTAACACAACCTTGTTAATCAACTATACCCCAAATATAAAAAAAAAATTTTAAAAACCCCTGACATACTGGCCACCTGATGCAAAGAACTTACTCATTGGAAAAGACCCTGATGCTAGGCGAGACTGAAGGCAGGAGGAGAAGGGGACGGCAGAGTGAGATGGTTGGATGGCATCACCGACTCGATGGACATGAGTTTGAGTGAACTCTGGGAGTTGGTAATGGACAGGGAGGCCTGGCATGCTGCAGTCCATGGTGTCGCAAAGAGTAGGACACAACTGAGCAACTGAAGTGAACATTTCTTTAGATCAAACTTTATCATAATAAAGTTATTTTCATGTCCTCATCCAGGCACTGGGCAACTTTTTCTGTAAGGGACTACATAGCAATACTTTAGGTTTTGCAGATCACTTATAAGGTCTCTGTCACATATTTATCTTTGGGTTCTGCCTCCCCAACTCTTCAAAAATGTAAAAAAACAAACACCGTTCTTACCTTGCTAGCCATAGAACAAGAGTCTATAGGTCAAATCCTGTCCTAGTGGATGGACCAAAAGGAGGAATTTGTTAATCCAATTACAGTGAAATTCTCCACAGCAAATAAGCCTGTATTTCAAATTATTCATCTGAACCTATTCAAGTAAATCACTCTCTGTGAGCCAAGTACAGGATCCAAGCACTTAAAAGAACTTCAGTTTTACCATAAACCACCAACAGTCACCAATTCTCACTTCGAAGCTCAAATCTGAACACCAAATTAGGAAAAAAAACTCCACATAAAGTAACCAAAACAGCGTCAACATGAACATGTGCTCATGATGTTGTTTTATCTCAACAGATCTCTAGTTTAACACCAGGATATAATGCCCATAAACACTATAATAATTTGATGAATGAATTAAAAACAGAAAGATCTAGAAGATGGGACTTCTAGTAACTATAACCTTGTCACCATTAGTTGTGTGAACCAGGACAAGTCAGATAATTTCCATTTGCTCCCTTGTCTTCTAAATGGAGGCAGGGTGGGGTATAAAACCAGACAATCTCCAATCTTTAAAGAGACGGATTTAAAGTTCAAGGACTATTACAAGCCTACTTTCTCAATCAGTGATATGATACACTAGACACTGGTGTTTTAAAAAGAAAACAAAAACAGGAATTGTGAAAATGGGCGGCTGAAACAGTAAGTACACACTGTACTAGGTTAGCAACAACTGTCTTGAACACTTCCCATGTATGCCAACGTTTGAAGCGTTTTACAAACAATATCTCATATAATCCTTGCAATAATCCTCAAAGGTAAACAGTCTAATCTGAAAGATTAAGCAACTTGCTGAGGAAGGGTCAGTATTTAAGTCCAGCAATGCGCCTCCACTCTATTACCTCTCTCACTGTGAGGGAGCAGGTTCTAGTATCCTCCCCCCAGCTCAAGACAGACAGGGACGACAAAAGGGAAAGGTAATCGGTGCTCGGCCTCCCTCTCCTCCCAGCTTCCTCTCCTGCTGCCTGGAAGGCTGAAGCACAGCACACTCCCTGCTGGGCACAGATCTGTGTCCCTGACGCCTGCTTTCTGTGCAGAGCTTTGGTTCACACTTCCACATACCTCTGTTGGAAACTTTATGGCCCACAGCATCATGATACTAATCATAACACAGCGAACTCTAACCTGCCATAGTCCTTCTTTATCCAAGTAAGATACCAACACTGTAAAATGAACACCTCTGATTTGGCTTTGCATGATGTAAAATGAATTACTGGGCTTCCCTGGTGGTTCAAAGGTTAAAAATCCGTCTGCCAGTGCAGGGAGCCTGGGTTCAACCCCTGGTCCGGGAAGACTCCACACGCTGCGGGGCAACTAAGCCCATGCACCACTACTACTAACCCGAGAGCTGGCGCGCCGCAACAAGAGAAGACAGCACGATGAGAAGCCCATGCACCCCAACCAGAGAAAGCCCATGCGCAGCAACAGAGACTCGGCACAGCCAAAAATACATTCGTATTTAAAATTAATAAAAAATAAAGCATCCTATTTCATCTGAAAGCTCTGGTGACAAGAGCATGCGCAGGCACCACCGGAGCTACTTTGGGGCTGGGACCTTCCGCACGGCTTTCTGTAAGTTATCTGGATGACCCAAGTAGGGTGGGGGGTTTGGTCTGCTCTTCGTGCCGTTTCAAAGAGCATCTCTCCCTTGCCTCAGCCGGCAAAGGCAGGGAGAAGCTACTAACCAGCCACAGGATCTGCAGCCACTGCTTCAAGACTACCTCCCTCCAGTGTGTCAAGGAGTGCGTGTGGTGGAAAGCCAACCCTGAATCCTAGCTCAGCCGTGTACCCTGGGGTTCAAGGCCCTCTCCTACAAGACAGTGAACGTGCCAAAGTAAAGCACCGAGCAGAAGACTCGAGTAACAGGCAAAACACACACTCCGTCAGCCGGTTTTAGCCCCACCTCTGAATATCACTCAGCCATCTACATGACAGTAAAAGCAAAACTTATCCTTTATCATTTCTCTCACTAGACCTGAACTGGAGAACACTGAGTTTAATTCAATTAACAGTCACCAAGGCCAATAAATGCTGATCCCAATGGTTATTAACAGTTCCTGGGCTCCAGAGGGTCAAAGTCACCCTAATGCAATAGTTGTTAATGAACAAGCATAGTATGGATTCTACAATTAAACTGCCTTTAAATTAATATGCCAGTTTTTAACCTACCTACCAGATAGGCAAAGATTAACATGAACATTCCCCGGTGTCACCAATGGTGTTAGACAAACAAGTACTTTCACACACTGATAGTGGGACATGTACAACAGTACAACTTTCTAAGACTACTGCTTAATAATATTTAAGAAGACTTTAAAGATATATACTTTCGACCCAGCAACTCAACCTGCGGGAATTTATCCCAGAGATAATAGCTGGTAAGTGGAAAATGGGGTGTAACAAGAATAATCTGTTTACCCATCAAGTATAATTTTGTGACAGAGCCATATGAATTATTCAGTCACTAAAAGGGAAATCCATATCCATCACCATACCTAAAAAAAAAAAAAACCTTCTGACACATAAAGAGAAAAAAAATCTGATTTCAAAATATAAGGTATGAGCCTATTTTGTTTAAAAAACAATTATATACATAGAGAAAATGAAGATTGATTACCTCCAGCTGGTGAGATCACTTGTTATTTTCATTTTTCTAACTCATAAATAGCTTTTCTCTCTGGCTGCTGCTGCTGCTAAGTCACTTCAGTCGTGTCCGACTCTGTGTGACCCCACAGACGGAAGCCCACCAGGCTCCCCTGTCCCTGGGATTCTCCAGGCAAGAACACTGGAGTGGGTTGCCATTTCCTTCTCCAATGTGTGAAAGTGGAAAGTGAAAAGTGAAAGCCAAGTCGCTCAGTCATGTCCGACCCTTAGCGACCCCATGGACTGCAGGCTACCAGGCTCCTCCATCCATGGGATTTTCTAGGCAAGAGTACTGGAGTGGCTTGCCATTGCCTTCTCCGTTTCTCTCTGGCAGGAAACATGAATTACTTTCATCATTTAAAATAAGAAGGTGTGCTACACATCATTTTAGTTCTGTGAATCCCAGGAAATATGAAAGACTCTTCCCTGAAAGGCCAGGAGGCTGCAAGCTGCCCACAAGCCCACAAGTGGTGGGAGTGCTGACTCTGACACCGGGGCCTCTGGTTAAGGGCTCCCCCACACCTGAGCAGCTCGGGATCCTCTCACCAGGGTTTCGGCTACAGCCACACGTCCCCTCCGTCCTGCAGTGTTCCCCTCCCCAACCTACTAGCAAAATTTTACTCAGACACCACCTTTTCCATAAAAATCTTATGTAATGTGTTTAGCAATTACTTCAGACTGACACATTTGACTTTTCACCATACGCTTGAGTCTTTCCCCACTGGAGGTTATAGTTATAAGCTCCTGGAGGGCAGGGACCAGGTCCCAGTGAGCCTTGTTTTCTCCAGATGACCCAGCAGAGCATTTGGTGCACAGCATGCTCTAATAAACGCCTGATGAACTAATGAATAAAGAGGTTACCTGTGAGGTTTTTCTAACGGCCACTGCCCTTACTTTACAAACAAAATAAGGACCCCAAAATGCTAGTCCATGGTCACTTTTTCTTTTTGGCCTCACCACAAAGCATGTTGGACATAGTTCCCCAACTAGGGATTGAACCCATGCTCCTTGCATTGGAAGCACAGTCTTAACCTCTGGACTACCAGGAAGTTCCTTGGTCACTCACTTAATAGTAACACAGCCCCATGCTCAACTTGGGTCTTTCCTTTTTTCCTACCTCAAGGCTCCTGTTCTGCATTTTCCAAAGGTTTTTGCTGATCTTCCTTCACGTGGACGTCACACCGACTGAATTACTCCTCTTACCGCCCGACATCTGTACTTCTCCCAGCTCTGTTTTCTGTTTTTGACAGTAGCTCTAGAGGAAATAGATGAGCTTCTCTTGACAAGTGTTAAACCTGTGTTCAGACTATGCCTCTAGCTGGTTTAACAGGGAAGCTTTAAGGAAAAGATGGTCAACACTCATCCAGCATTGATTTACTGAGCACCTGTTAGGGGCCAAACACCATGCTCGGTTAACCAGAAAGCTCTGTTAACTGGCACCTGGCACTTACTGATCAAACTGATGCCCTAACATTCTCAAAGAGGGGCTACAAACTTCTGCCCATAGGCCAAGGCTGGTCTGCTGCCTCCTTCTGTAAATAAAATTTTACTAAATACTGCCACCCCCATTCACTAATGTATTATCTATGGCTGTCTGGGGGCTACAAGGGCAGAGCTGAAGCGTTACAGGAGAGACCATATGGCTCACAGGGCCTACATTATTTACTATGTGGCCTTGATAGGTTGCTGACCATCATAAAATACCAATCTGCCACTGGACTCTCAAAACACTTTACATTTGGTATATTTTATAGCAACAGGAACATATAATAAGCAATAGTTTTGTTAGTCCTTTGAAAATTACCAGTCCAACAGCACAGCTGTGATGGCACTATTCCTTACACATTCCTATAGGCAATTATGCCAGAAAACAGCACCACCGGATAAAAACCTGTTTCTCACAAGTCATACAACTTTGGGGATCTTTAATCCCAGTTTCTCTCAGTTTCTGACTGAACAATTTCATTCTTTTCAGAGTCAGCCCTCATACAGAAAGCCACTCACTTCCTTGACAAGTTACTTCCCTGAAAAGATCGCTAGTCCAATGTGTATCTTGTGGTCTACTACTTGCAATAATTCAAACATAAAAGAAATGAATTTTATTCCTGATGATGCTCAGTGTTTTGTGAGACTTTTTTTGGCTGCACACTATCCTGAACTAGTAATGCCTTCAGGGGTGAAAAATGCAGACTCCAGATTTCTTCCCTGAGTGGAATCAAACCGTCCACATATACAAAGAAATACTTTATTAGTTTAAACCCAATTACAGCATGTTTTCCCAAAACATTTCTTCAAAAATACACAACTCACAAGCTTTACAATTAGAAATAATTATAGAATGTCAGAGGAGCTAAGACTTCAGAGATCACTAAGTCCAAGTCTCTTAATTTACAGATGAGAAAGGTGACGCTTGCATGATTTACCAATGGGCCAACCAAGTAGTTTTCATTAATTCACGATAATGTCTCATCTATCAGCCAGGCAACATGCTGGCGTCCAAGGCTACGTATGCATCTTCAGACAATGAATTCAAGTAATCTTTATCAATGAGATTTTTTGCAATGAGGCAGATTACATCAGGAGAACCAAAGAAAATTCCTTAATAACTGCTAAACATCTTTTACTTTTCCTACAAAGAAAGCTCTCTTTTCTTGAAGAGAGACTGCCCGGTGTATAGATTAAGAATACTGGCTCTGGAGCCAGGTTGCACAATTCAGAATCTCGACATTGCTCCTTTCTGGCTATGTAACCTCAGGGCAATTTACCTAACAGTTCTGTGTTTCTTTCCTGATCTTTACGGGGATAATCTCAGTATGTAAACAATCCTAAATGTGCCTGGTACATGTAAGTGCCTATAAATTTGTTGCTGTTGTTATTTTCCTTAGGTAGTCTTATCAAAACATGTTTAAGTAACCCAAGGTATGGAGAAAATGCCCTCAACAGCGGCTATTAAAATTCACATAACTACAATCACTGTAGTAAAGTTTGATTAAATAGTAAGGGTAAAAAGGGAAAAAGTTCTTAAAAGGACCATTTGTAAGTTAAATCCTAATAAAAACACAGGCACAAGAAGTTCTGCCTTTTAACATCAAGAACAAACAAGTTCATTCTCAAAATCTTTCAAGCAAGAATGACTGAATGCTAATGCCAGAGTGTTTCTACGTTTCACCAGTGGTCAGACGTAAGTAAATGACAGCTTCAGCACAAACGCCATGACAACAGAAGCTACAAACTAGAATCCAACAAATATTTGGATTTTACTTTAAAATAATTATTAGTATTTTCACGCAAAGATAGCCTTTTTAAAAACTTATGCGGTAGGAAGAGTAGGTGGCACTTTCTCCCTGGAAGGAATTTTCATCAAAAGTCCAAAAGCCTCACCAAAATCAGAGGGCAGGGTCTTTACAGCTGTGTGGCCTTGGAAAACTCACTGAACAGCTCTCTAAAATTCAGTATCTTATCTACAAATCTGCGTTAACATCTACATCCCAAATTTGGGGAAGTTGGGAGGAAGAGGGGCAGAGGAGGCAAACTAAGAATCGTATACAAATGCTTTGAGATATGATCCAGCAATCCTACTCCTGGGCATATATCAGAAAAAAACATAATCCAAAACGATACATGCATCCCAGTGTTCACTGCAGCACTATTTACAATAGCCAGGACATGTAAGCAACCTAAATGTCTATCAACAGAACAAAGGTTAAAGAAGACGGGGTACACATACACAATGAAATACTTGTCAAGTAGAGTCAACTCAGTCGTGTTGACTATACACGACTACACATGGACTATACAAATAGCTGTGAAAAGATGATGCTGTGAAAGTGCTGCACTCAATATGCCAGCAGATTTGGAAAACTCAGCACTGGCCACAGGACTGGGAAAGGTCAGTTTTCATTCCAATCCCAAAGAAAGCTCAAACTACCACACAATTGCGCTCATCTCACATGCTAGCAAAGTAATGCCAAAAATTCTCCAACCCAGGCTTCAGCATACACGTGAACCATGAACTTCCAGATGTTCAAGCTGGTTTTAGAAAAGGCAGAGGAACCAGAGATCAAATTGCCAACATCCGATGGATCACTGAAAAAGTAAGAGTTCCAGAAAAACATCTATTTCTGCTTTACTGACTATGCCAAAGCCTTTGACTGTGTGGATCACAACAAACTGTGGAAAATCTGAAAGAGATGGGGATACCAGATCACCTGACCTGCCTCTTGAGAAACCTGTATGCAGGTCAGGAAGCCACAGTTAGAACTGGACATGGAACAGACTGGTTCCAAACAGGAAAAGGACTACATCAAGGCTGTATGTTGTCACCCTGCTTATTTAACTTATATGCAGAGTACATCATGAGAAACGCTGGGCTGGAGGAAGCACAAGCTGCAATCAAGATTGCCAGGAGAAATATCAATAACCTCACATATGCAGATGACACCACCCTTATGGCAGAAAGTGAAGAAGAACTAAAGAGCCTCTTGATGAAAGTGAAAGAGGAGAGTGAAAAAGTTGGCTTAAAGCTCAACATTCAGAAAACTAAGATCATGGCATCCGGTCCCATCACTTCACAGGAAATAGATGGGGAAACAGTGGCTGACTTTATTTTTCTGGGCTCCCAAATCACTGTAGATGGCAATTGCAGCCATGAAATTAAAAGACGCTTGCTTCTGGGAAGGAAAGTTATGACCAACCTAGACAGCATATTAAAAAGCAGAGACATTATTTTGCCAACAAAGGTCCGTCTAGTCAAGGCTATGGTTTTTCCCGTGGTCATGCATGGATGTGAGAGTTGGACTGTGAAGAACACTGAGAGCCGAAGAATTGATGCTTTTGAACTGTGGTGTTGGAGAAGACTCTTCAGAGTCCCTTGGACTGCAAGGAGATCCAACCAGTCCATCCTAAAGGATATCAGTCCAGGGTGTTCATTGGAAGGACTGATGTTGAGACTGAAACTCCAACACTTTGGCCACCTGATGCAAAGAGCTGACTCACTGGAAAAGACCCTGATGCTGGGAGGGATTGAGGGAAGGAGGAGAAGGGGACGACAGAGCATGAGATGGTTGGATGGCATCATCGACTTGATGGACACGGGTTTGGGTGACCTCCGGGAGTTGGTGATGGACAGGGAGGCCTGGCCTACTACGGTTCGTGGAGTCGCAGAGTCGGACATGACTGAGCAACTGAACTGAACTGGACTATAGCCTGCCAGGCTACTCCTCCGTCCATGGGATTTGCCAAGCTAGAGTACTAAGGTTGGTTGCCATTTCCTTCTCCAGGAGATCTTCCGAACCCAGGGATCGAACCCAGGTCTCCCACACTGCAGGCAGACTCTTTACCGTCTGAGCCATCAGTGAAGCCCCTGATGAACTACTACTCTGCCATTAAAAGGAGTGAAATAGCGTCATCTGCAGAGACATGGATAAACCTAGAGACTCATAAAAAGTGAAGTCAGAAAGAGAAAAAAACACATAATACTGCTTATATGTGGAATCTAGAAATGATACAGATGAATTTATCTGCAAAGCAAAAAAAGAGACACAGATGTAGAGAACAAACCAATGGATACCAACAGGGGGAGGGGAGGCTGCAATGAGTTGGGAGATTGGGACTGACATACACATACTACTATATACAAATTATGTAACTAATGAGAACCTACTGTATAGCCCAGGGAACTCTACTCAATGGTCTGTGGTGACCTAAATGGGAAGGAAATCTAAAAGAGAGAGGGGAATATGTACAGCTGGTTCACTTTGCTGTACAACAGAAACTTACAACAATGTAAAGCAACTATACTCCAATAAAAAGTTTTAAAATAAGAAAGAAAAGAAAATGTGTTGAGGATGGCTCACACACAGGCAAACATTGCCAGTTTTGAGTCCTTCCACCCCAGGCAGTGGGAGGGTAGGCTGCAGAGCAAGGTAAAGCTAAACTGCAATTTGTGTTCAGGGTATATGTTTGGTCACTGTTCCTGTTTTACAGAGTAGTTGGAAATGTAAAATCTTTTTAGTCTCAGATTTGTTTTTTTTTAAATATGGGACTCCAGAGATCACCATAATTCATATTATGGAAGACATACGAGGGGCAACCATCCTTTGCCTAGCACCTGCAAACTCATAACAAAGAAAACCACAATCCCTATTTATACATTTTTCTCTTCCACCAGCATAAACTGAAGGCAGTCATAATACATGATGGTAAAATGTCTTTAAGAAATCTTTTAAGAGGTATTCCAGAAAATTAAACCTGTTTATGTAATCAGTATAAAAATCTGTTATCAGCTTTTCCCCAAAGCTGAAAAGGACTTTGATGAAATCCCAGTAGAAATAGCATCCCCCCCAAATTTTTTTAATTATAACCTGGTATCAGGTACAGGTGGAAAAGCTCACATAAAAGGAATCGATTTTACAGCAGAGAAGATATAGAACAATCTATTCTAAGTTTGGAGGGATGGAAGTCTAGGGTCTCTAAGTATATTCAGTCTTTGACCCAAAGACAGGTTTAAAAAAGGGTTTAAAAAGCATGGTGCAACCTCAGTGCAAATTAGAAACATCAAGAAATGAACAAAGCTGTCACTTTTGTCTCACTAGAAACAGAACCATGTAAGTAACATCTAAAGCACTAAGGATTAGTTGGGAAGAACTTCTAAAATAAAAACAAAAATCAGGATCTTAACAGCGGCAGCATTTGAAAAGAAGTCTTGAGAGTATTTAAAAATACAACCCACCTCAATGAGGTCAAGCTGTGTTAGGTACATTTTAGTTTAGGGACTTAACAGAAATGTGTTTAAGCTAGTAGATTGAAAACATTTTCTGGATTTTTTCTTTTGGATTCTGTCTCTGGCCTAGATTACCACTTATGTAGGTACTAACTCAATTTTTAAAATAAAAATATTTTCTCATCCACTTAAAAGAGACTCACAAAAAAGTCACTGTGCTGTTATCAGTTCACAAACACTACCTCACTCAGTTGTCACCATAATAAGAAGTAGGTATTATTTCTATAACTTCAATTTTAAGAAACTGAGAGTCACAGAAGTCAAAGAACCTGCTTAAAGTCATAGGACTAGTATGTGATAGGGTTATGAGGGAACCCAGGTGAATCCGCAGTAGGTACTTTCAATCACATTAAAAACAAAGGTAACACCAATTTTTCAAATAGCTCCATTAACTTTAAATAGCGTCAAGAATCACACTGCAGACTGGCAGCAGTTCATGAAAAATAATTTGTTTTTATTTAAACATTCCCATTAAAAGCAGACCCTGACGAATAGATTTGACTTCTGTTTCCTGTCCGGTTCTTAAATGCACATAAAAAGTCTTGAGGCATCAAATACCAAAGTTTTAAAATGTAACCGTCATCTTATGAGCCAAACTTCAAATTTTCACATCGAAAGAGTATGAAAGAAATCTCTCCTCTAAATGACTTTGGAGCTAAGCCTGCAAAAATGTGAACCTGTGAATTGTTCTCCACGTCCACCCGCAGACTCAGTAAAGAAATAAATACCTAACTCCCGGAGAGCAGAGGGGATATAGAACAATCAGGACACTCGACACATTAGACCATTTCTCCTTATTACACCCATCTGGCCAAAGGGGCTGGAACGAGAAAGCTGTTTATTGCCCCATAGGTGTCAGTGAAAAACGCAGCTGCAACACGAGCCCATTGTACCTATAAAAGCTGACTCAAATAAGAACATTTATCACAACTACCAGGTCTCCTTTCTAGCTTCTGTCAATTACACAAAGAGCTTGCTATTAAATATTGATGGCATGCTATTTGCAACAGAACTCTAGCGAAGAGCCTCCTGCTACCAATTTTCGTTATGAAAGAAAAACCGTCCTTATTTTCGACGTAAAGTCCAAGCCACGAGCTCTCTCCGATGGGCTATCGCATTGTCCCTCCCAGGGGAGGCTGTCAGGGCCACCCCCACACACACACCCAGAGGAAGAGAAGGGTTCTGGGGAGGGCGGGTCCCTGCAGGTCCCGGGGCAGGGGTCCCAGTTTCTCTTCTCCCCAGCTGTCAGCGACAGGTCGGAAGGCGGGGCGGGGCCCGGCCGGGCTGTCCGCACAAAGCCCGCAGAGCGCGGCGGGCGGACCCGCACCCAGGCCCGGGAGGACGCCGCGCAGGGCGGAGCAGGTGGGGGCACTTACCCAGCAGCAGCACGTTCTTCCCCGCGGGGAGTTTGGAGCGCGAGCGGGTGGAGACCTCACTGAGGATGCAGGACCTGGCGGGGAGGAAGGCGCACGCTCAGGCCGGGGCCCACGCCCGAGGGGCTGCGCCGGCCTCCACGCCCGGACGGGGGCGGCCGACAACGCGGCGGCCTGGGCCGGGCGCCGAGCCCCGCGGGCACGCGACCCTGGACCGTCCCCGGGCCGGCGCTGCCGGCAGGGACCAGGGACGGGTGCGGTCCTTACCAAAGGTTCTGTCCGTCCTCGTCGTCGCCTGCCGCGGCGCCGCCGTTGCCCGACGCCGGCTCGTTGGCCAAGGGGCCGCCTGTGTAAGTCGCGGTTAATCCTGGCGGACAGGAACCAAAGGAGCCGACGCGCCCCACGGCCGCCATCTTGGTCGGGAATCACACCGCTCCCGGCAAAGCTGAATGAGCGCGGCTGTGGCGGCGGCGGGAACCCGGATATGGAGCGTTCGGCGCACGGGAGCGGGGCGGGGCCTGCGGGGGTGGGACCCAGGCTCTGCAGGGACGGACAGTCACAGAGGGCGAACTGCGCGTGCGCTGCAGGCGGGCCGGCGCGGGGGATGCGCGTGCGCAGATTACCCGGCTGGCCGCCCTGCCGCAGCGCCAGTCCTAAGCTCTGCGGGTTGATTGCCGCCACCCCAACCCGTTCCGCAGTCCTGGGCTGCAGCCGGGCGCCTTGGGGTGTGTCAGGGGACCAATGCTCTCTCTCTCCCCCCCTCCCTCTTTCGGGTCCACAAACCTCGTAGCGGGTGTGAAATTCCTGCACTGTCACCGCTGTCCCGGCTGCTGCAATTAGAATTGGTTGTTCTGTTTACCTAAGACACAGCTGTCATCCTGAAATCTCCTTTCACCATTGTGTGGATTCTGTTTGCCTCATTCCTGTGTCTTCTTTCGTATTTTAGTGGAGAACTTCCTCCGTTGGTTTTATGAGAGAAAAAAAATAGGGTACAGCTACGTTTGGGGAGACCTGTATTCAATCAAGGTCCAGGTGAAAGCTTAATGAAGGAATAATTGATAAAGGTGTGAATGATCTTAAGAGATGGGGTTAGCAAGAGCAGGAAGATTTAGGGCTGAAGGGAAAAAGGAAGGAATGTTCACTAGAATCCAGAGAGCTGTAGCTATAAGAAAAGTGTTGATGAGCAAGATCTGTGGCTTTGAGTAACTGAACACAGCACTGACCTCTCTCCTTCCGCCCTGAGGTATCCCACCAGTGTCTCACATTTGCCAAAGCCATCAGAAGCCAAAAGGCAAGAGAACTCGAGCAAAGGAAGGAATGCAGGTTTACCTATCTGAGCACAAACAGACACAGAGAAAGGATCAGGAGGAGCAAACAGAAGATACCCAGCTCACCTTGTCTGTTGGAAAATGCAGGCAGTCTATGCTCAGTGATGGTTTGGCTGGGTATAGAATTCTTAGGATGCAAATTATCTTCCCTTATGTTTTTTTACGGCCTTTACCCCTTGTCTGCTAGATTTTAATGCTGTCATTGAGAAATCCAAAGCCATTCTGATTCCTACTCCTTTGTTATGTGGTCTTTTTTTTTTCTACTTGGAGGCCTTTAGAACTTGCACAGATTTCCACTAACACACATACCCCTTCCAGTTTCTGCACTGTCATACTAATTATCCTGCCAATTATCACAGACAAATAATTCATACTCTTACACTAAACCAACAGCCCCACTTCTGCACTAGATTCTATCTCTTCTCTACCACTCTATCAATTCTCTCCCCCTTTCTCTAGATAATCATTTATTGATTTCAACTGGATCATTTTCTCCTGGCCCTCCCTACTCTTTCACCAGCTACCGCTACATTTCGTTCCTCCCTTTTACAGCAAAACTCTTTAAAATAGTTGTCTTTACTGCTATCTTCAATTCCTCTTCCCCTTTGGCCTTAGAACTCACTTCAATCAGATTTTTACCCCATGACTCCATCGAAACTGCTCTTATCCTTGTAGTCAATGATCTCCTTATTACTGCTGCTGCTGCTGCTGAGTCACCTCAGTCGTGTCCGACTCTGTGTGACCCCATAGACGGCAGCACCAGGCCCCCCCGTCCCTGGGATTCTCCAGGCAAGAACACTGGTGTGGGTTGCCATTTCCTTCTCCAATGTGTGAAAGTGAAAAGTGAAAGTGAAGTCACTCAGTCATGTCTGACTCGTAGCGACCCCATGGACTGCAGCCTACCAGGCTCCTCCGTCCATGGGATTTTCCAGGCAAGAGTACTGGAGTGGCTTGCCATTGCCTTCTCTGCCTTATTACTGCATCCAATGGTAAATTCTACTTCCTTGTCTTTTTAGCCTTTCAGCAACATATTCTATAGTTGATCATCCTTTCTAGATATCCTTCTTTACATGGCTTCCTGGTCACCATGTTCTCTTGCAGTTTTTTTCCTGTGTCACTAGCTGCTCCTCCTCAGTCTCCTGCACCATTTCCTCATTTTCTTGACCACTTAATGGCTCAGGGCTCAGTCTTTGTTCCTCTTCTCTATCTATACGCAATCCTTTGGTGATCTCATATGGTCTCATTAAATTCCATTTGTATGATAAATCTCCCATATTTTTCTCTCCAGCCTAGAGCTCCATCTAGAACTCCAGATTAATACATCCAGCTGTTTCTTCCACATCTTCACTTGGATATCGAACAGCAGTCTCAAACTCAGCATGCTTCAAACCGAGTATCTGACCTCTCCCCCCAAATTCTGTTTCACCCATCACCTAACCTAGGGATCCCCAACCTTTTTGGCACCAGGGACCATTTTCACAGAAGACAATTTTTCCATGGATAAGGGAGGGGGATTTGAGTGATGGGGAGCAGTTGTATATACAGCTCTTGCTTGCCTGCCACACACCTCCTGCTGTGTGGCCTGGTTCCTAACAGGCTACAGACCAGTACTGGGGGTTGGGGACCCCTGACCTAAACCACGAGGTAGCAGTTCCTTATTGCCTAAGTTATTCTTGACTCCTCCTTTCCCTTCACACAGCACAACTGAATACATCAGGAATCCAAAAGTCTTTACCTTCAAAATATACCCACAATCCAACTTGTTAACACTCACCCTCTGATAATACTGTGAGCTATCTTCTCTTGCCTGAGTTGCTATAAAAGGCTCTTCAATACAGCAGCTGGAGGAATCTTTTAAAAATATGAGCCAGGGGTACCCTGGTGGTGCAATGGTGAGGTGCAATGGTTAGGACTCAGGGCTTTCACTGCTGTGGCCTGGGTTCAATCACTGGTCAGGGAACTAAGACCTCACAAGCTGGATTTAAAAAAATCATATCATTTTACTCTTTTACTCAAAATCCTATAGTGGTTTCTCATTTCAATCAGAGTAAACTCCAAAGTCCTTACAATGACCCACGAAGTGGACAGAATCTGGCCCCCATTGCCTCTCTGGACTTTTCTGCTCTAAATGGTCCCTAGTTTCCCCACTCAGCCATACTGGGGCCACTGCTGTTCTTTAAACATATTGTGTATCCCTTTGATTCAGCTGTTCCCTCTGCCATGAAGGAGATATTGAAAGTGAAAATGTCAGTCACTCAATCATTCCAAACTCTTTGTGACCCCATGTACTGTATCCCACCAGGCTCCTCTGTCCATGGGATTTTCCAGGCAAGAATACTGAAATGGGTTGCCATTTCCTCATCCATGATATCTTTCCCAACCCAGGGCTCAAACTCTGGTCTCCCACTTTGCAGGCAGATTCTTTACCATCTGAACCACCAGGGAAGCCCGTGAAGGCGATAAGGAGCTGTCAAACCAGTATCTTCCTCCAAATAGCCACCTGCCAACCTCCCTCTCCACCCTCAATGTCTTTGTTCAGGTCTCAGCTTCTAGATGAAATCCACCCTGACTACCCCATTCAATGCTGAAATTTAAATCTTCACCTCTGCAATTCCAGGTTCTTCTTACCTTCCCTGCCTTTTTGTTTTCCATAACACTACCTTCTAACATAGTATAAGATGTACAGATTATTACTTCCTAACCTACTAAAAAAGATCTTCACGACCAAGATAGTCACGATAACGTGATCACTGACCTAGAGCCAGACATCTTGGAATGTGAAGTCAAGTGGGCCTTAGAAAGCATCACTACTAGCAAAGCTAGTGGAGGTGATGGAATTCCAGTTGAGCTATTTCAAGTCTTGAAAGATGATGCTGTGAAAGTGCTGCACTCAATATGCCAGCAGATTTGGAAAACTCAGCGCTGGTCACAGGACTGGAAGAGGTCAGTCTTCATTCCAATCCCAAAGAAAGGCAATGCCAAAGAATGCTCAAACTACCGCACAATTGCACTCATCTCACACGCTAGTAAAGTCATGCTCAAAATTCTCCAAGCCAGGCTTCAGCAGTATGTAAACCGTGAACTCCCAGATGTTCAAGCAGGTTTTAGAAAAGGCAGAGGCACCAGAGATCAAATTGCCAACATCCGCTGGATCATGGAGAAAGCAAGAGAGTTCCAGAAAAACATCTATTTCTGCTTCATTGACTATGCCAAAGCCTTTGACTGTGTGGATCACAATAAACTGTGGAACATTCTGAAAGAGATGGGAATCCCAGACCACCTGACCTGCCTCTTGAGAAACCTGTATGCAGGTCAGGAAGCAACAGTTAGAACTGGACATGGAACAACAGACTGGTTCCAAATAGGAAAAGGTGTACGTCAAGGTTGTATATTGTCACCTTGCTTATTTAACTTATATGCAGATTACATCATGAGGAACGCTGGGCTGGAAGAAGCACAAGCTGGAATCAAGATTGCTGGGAGAAATATCAGTAACCTCAGATATGCAGATGACACTACCCTTATGGCAGAAAGTGAAGAGGAACTCAAAAGCCTCTTGATGAAAGTGAAAGAGGAGAGTGAAAAGGTTGGCTTGAAGCTCAACATTCAGAAAACAAAGATCATGGCATCTGGTCCCATCACTTCATGGGAAATAGATGGAAAAACAGTGGAAACAGTGTCAGACTTTATTTTTTTGGGCTCCAAAATCACTGCAGATGCTGATTGCAGCCATGAAATTAAAAGACGCTTGCTCCTTGGAAGGAAAGTTATGACCAACCTTGATAGTATATTAAAAAGCAGAAACATTACTTTGCCAACCAAGGTCCGTCTAGTCAAGGCAATGGTTTTTTCCGTGGTCATGTATGGATGTGAGAGTTGGACTGTGAAGAAAGCTGATCGCCGAAGAATCGATGCTTTTGAACTGTGGTGTTGGAGAAGACTCTTGAGAGTCCCTTATACTGCAAGGAGATCCAACCAGTCCATTCTAAAGGAGATCAATCCTGGGTGTTCATTGGAGGGACTGATGCTAAAGCTGAAACTGCAATACTTTGGCCACCTCATGCGACGAGTTGACTCACTGGAAAAGACTCTGATGCTGGGAAAGGTTGAGGGCGGGAGGAGAAGGGGACGACGGAGAATGAGATGGCTGGATGCCATCACCGACTCTGTGGACATGAGTTTGAGTGTACTCCGGGAGTTGGTGATGGACAGGGAGGCCTGGCGTGCTGTGATTCATGGGGTCGCAGAGAGTCAGACACGACTGAGCGACTGAACTAACTGAACCTACTATTGTCATCCTCTATATCTGCAGGGGATTGGTTCCAGGACCCCCAAACACATACCAAAAACCATGAATGCTCAAGTATATGAAATGTGGTAGTTTTGCATTAAACCTTCACACACCCTCCATATAATCATCGCTTTGCTGTTTAGTGACTAAGTCTGGTCTGACCCTTTTGCAACCCCATGGACTGTAGCCCACCAGACTCCTCTGTCCATGAGATTCCCTAGGAAAGAATCCTGGAATGGGTTGCCATTTCATTATCCAGGGGATCTTCCTGACCCAGGGATCAAATCTGTTTCTCCTGCATTGGTAGGCAGACTCTTTATTGCTGAGCTACCAGTTCAGTTCAGTTACTCAATCATGTCCAACTCTTCATGATCACATGGACCGCAGCACGCCAGGCCTCCCTATCCATCACCAACTCCTGGAGTTTCCTCAAACTCATCTCCACTGAGTCGGTGACGCCATCCAACCATCTCATCCTCTGTTGTCCCCTTCTCCTCCTGCCTTCAATCTTTCCCAGCATCAGGGTCTTTTCAAATGAATCAGCACTTTGCATCCGGTGGCCAAAGTACTGGAGTTTCAGCTTCAACATCAGTCCTTCCAATGAACACTCAGGACTGACATCCTTTAGGATGGACTAGTTGGATCTCCTTGCAGTCCAAGGGACTCTCAAGAGTATTCTCCAACACCACACTTCAAAAACATCAATTCTTCGGCGCTCAGCTTTCTTTATAGTCCAACTCTCACATCCATGCATGACCACTGGAAAAACCATAGCCTTGACTAGATGGACCTTTGTTGCCAAAGTAATGCCTCTGCTTTTTAATATGCTGTCTAGGTTGGTCATAACTTTCCTTCCAAGGAGTAAGTGTCTTTTAATTTCATAGCTACAGTCACCATCTGCAGTGATTTTGAAGCCCCCCAAAATAAAGTCAGCCACTGTTTCCCGATCTATTTGCCATGAAGTGATGGGACCGGATGCCATGATCTTAGTTTCCTGAATGTTGAGCTTTAAGCCAACTTTTTCACTCTCCTCTTTCACTTTCATCAAGAGGCTCTTTAGTTCTTCTTCACTTTCTGCCATAAGGGTGGTGTCATCTGCATATCTGAGGTTATTGATATTTCTCCCAGCAATCTCGATTGCAGCTTGTGCTTCCTCCAGCCCAGGGTTTCTCATGATGTACTCTACATATAAGTTAAATAAGCAGGGTGACAGTATACAGCCTTGACATACTCCTTCTCCTATTTGGAACCAGTCTGTTGTTCCATGTCCAGTTCTAACTGTTGCTTCCTGACCTGCATACAGGTTTCTCAAGAGGCAGGTGAAGTGGTCTGGTATTCCCATCTCTTTTAGAATTTTACACAGTTTATTGTGACCCACACAATCAAAGGCTTTGGCATAGTCAATAAAGCAGAAATAGATGTTTATCTGGAACCCTTTTGCTTTTTCGACGATCCGGCAGATGTTCGCAATTTGATCTCTGGTTTCTTTGCCTTTTCTAAAACCAGCTTGAACATCTGGCTGAGCCACCAAGGAAGCCCTTAATTATCTCTCAATTTCTTATAATACCTCATAAGTAAGTGTTAGTCACTCAGTCGTGTCCAACTCTTTGCACCCCTGGCTCATCAGTCCACAGGAATTGCCAGGCAAGCGTACTGGAGTGGGTTGCCACTTCCTTCTCCAGGGGATCTTCCCAACCCAGGGATCGAACCCAGGTCTCCCACATTGTAGGCGGACACTTTACATCTGAGCCACCAGGGAAGCCCTTAATATAATGTAAATACTATGAAAATAGTTGTAAATACAATGTAACTGTTATATAAATAGTTGTAAATGCTATGTAAATAGTTGCCTGAACCAGGAAAATTCAGGTTTTGCTTTTTGGAACTTTATGGAGCTTTTTTCCCAAATATTCTTTTTCTTGGCCACACTAATTGGCATATGGGATCCTAGTTCCCAGACTAGGCATCAAACAGGCAAAGAAGAAAAGGAAAGATATACCCATCTGAATGCAGAATTCCAAAGAAAAGGAAGGAGAGAGAAGAAAGCCTTCCCCAGTGACCAATGCAAAGAAATAGAGGGAAAGATAGAACAGGAAAGACTAGAGATCTCTTAAAAAAAATTAGAGATACCAAGGAAACATTTCATACAAAGATGGGCACAATAAAGGACAGAAATGGTATGGACTTAACAGAAACAGAAGATATTAAGAAGAGGTGGCAAGAATACACAGAAAAACCATACAAAAAAGACCTTAATGACCCAGATAACCACAATGCTGTGATCACTCACCTAGAGCCAGACATCCTGGAATGTGAAGTCAAGTGGGCCTTAGGAAGCATCACTATGAACAAAGCTAGTGGAGGTGATGGAATTCCACTTGAGCTATTTCAAATCCTGAAAGATGATGCTGTGAAAATGCTGCACTCAATATGCCAGCAAATTTGGAAAACTCAGCAGTGGCCACAGGACTGGAAAAGGTCAGTTTTCATTCCAATCCCAAAGAAAGGCAATGCCAAAGAATGCTCAAACTACCGCACAATTGCACTCATCTCACACACTAGCAAAGTAATGTTCAAAATTCTCTAAGCCAGGCTTCAATAGCACGTGAACCGTGAACTTCCAGATGTTCAAGCTGGATTTAGAAAAGGCAGAGGAACCACAGATCAAATTGCCAACATCCACTGGATCATCGAGAAAGCAAGAGAGTTCCAGAAAATAAATCTAATTCTGCTTTATTCACTACACCAAAGCTTTTGACTGTGTGGATCACAACAAATTGTGGAAAATTCTTAAAGAGATGGGAATACCAGACCACCTTACCTGCCTCCTGAGAAAGCCGTATGCAGCGTTCAAGAAGCAACAGTTAGAACTGGACATGGAACAACAGACTGGTTCCAAATAGGAAAAGGAGTACACCAAGGCTGTATATTGTCACCCTGCTTATTTAACTTATATGTAGAGTACATCATGCAAAATGCTGGGCTGGATGAAGCACAAGCTGGAATCAAGATTGCCAGGAGAATTATCAATAACCTCAGATATGCAGATGATACCACCCTTACGGCAGAAAGCAAAGAACTAAAGAGCCTCTTGATGAAAGTGAAAGAGGAAAGTGAAAAAGCTGGTTTAAAACTAAACATTCAAAGAACTAAGATCATGGCATCCGGTCCCATCACTTCATGACAAATAGATGGGGAAACAGTGGAAACAGTGAGAGACTATTTTCTTGGGCTCCAAAATCACTGCAGATGGTGACTGCAGCCATGAAATTAAAAGATGCTTGATCCTTGAAAGAAAAGTTGTGACCAACCTAGACAGCATATTAAAAAGCAGAGATATTACTTTGCCAACAAAGGTCATCTATTCAAAGCTGTGGTTTTTCCTGTAGTGATGTATGGATGTGAGAGTTGGACTATAAAGAATGCTGAGAGCTGAAGAGTTGATGTTTTTGAAACGTGGTGTGGGAGAATACTCTTGAGAGTCCCTTGGACTGCAAGGAGATCCAACCAGTCCATCCTAAAGGATGTCAGTCCTGAGTGTTCATTGGAATGATTGATGTTGAAGCTGAAACTCCAATACTTTGGCCACTTGATGCAAAATGCTGATTCATTTGGAAAGATCCTGATGATGGGAAAGATTGAAGGTGGGAGGAGAAGGGGACGACAGAGGATGAGATGGTTGGATGGCATCACTGACTCAATGGACATGAGTTTGAGCAAGCTCTGGGAGTTGGTGATGGACAGGGAAGCCTGGTCTGCTGCAGTCCACGGGGTTGCAAAGAGTTGGACAGGACTGAGCGACTGAACTGAACCATGCCCTTGGTAGTCCTGTAGTAGAAGTGTGGCATCCTAACCACTGGACCACTAGGGAATTCCCTCTCCAAATACTTTTAATCTGAGGTTAGTTCAGTCTGTGGATGTGGAACCCACAGATACAAAGGAGGGACCGTATAGAATTTACTTATTTATTACAACTTAATCTCTGTGGGGGCTTCATTAATGTACCCCAAAGCACTTTGTGCCTAGAACATAGCACAAGATTTGTTGAAGGTATGAATAAAGGAACAGAGTTACTCTTTGTCACCAGGTTTCTAAAATTTCAGGATAATGATGGCCTGGATAATGGATAATGATGATGATGATGGTGTTTGTGCATTTCAAAAGGAAAAAGGAATTAAAAAATCCTTTAATACTTGAAAGCAAGAGCTCTCTTTTACAATATGTTAGCCACTTTTTGATGTGTGTGCATGAGCGTTCAGGTGTCTGACTTTTTGCAATCTCATGGACTGTAGCCCACCAGACTCCTCTGTCCTTGGGATTTTCCAAGCAAGAATACTGGAGTGGGTCACCACTTGCTACTCCAGGGGATCTTCCTGACCCAGGGATGGAACCTGCAGCTCTTGAGTCTCCTGCATTGGCAGGCGGATTCTTTACCACTGAAGCAAAATCCTTCTAAAATGCATTTCGCATCCTCTTGCTACTTTAAGATGCTGTCTGAATACTGATTTACCATTTCTTAAGATTGCTGAAGAATTGATGCTTTTGAACTGTGGTGCTGGAGAAGACTCTTGAGAGTCCCTTGGACTGCAAGGAGATCCAACCAGTCCATTCTAAAGGAGATCAATCCTGGGTGTTCATTGGAGGGACTGATGCTAAAGCTGAAACTGCAATACTTTGGCCACCTCATGCGACGAGTTGACTCACTGGAAAAGACTCTGATGCTGGGAAGGATTGGGAGCGGGAGGAGAAGGGGACGACAGAGAATGAGATGGCTGGATGGCATCACCGACTCGATGGACATGAGTCTGAGTGAACTCCGGGAGTTGGTGATGGACAGGGAGGCCTGGCGTGCTGTGATTCATGGGGTTGCAAAGAGTCGGACACGACTGAGTGACTGAACTGAACTGAACTGAACTGAAGAGGCTCTGGGCCTCTCTAGGTTTCTCAATAATAGTATCCTGCGGTCCAGTGTTCTTGCCTGGAGAATCCCAGGGACGGGGGAGCCTGGTGGGCTTCCGTCTATGGGGTCACACAGAGTCGGACACGACTGAAGTGACTTAGCAGCAGCAGCGGTCATATGAGGAGATCTTAGATCCTACTGTGATACCCCGGGGTGTACCCCAGATATGCTTTTTAGTTTGGCTTCTAATTCAGCTGAGCCACAGAGCCTGGAAGTGGGAAATGGAGCACTAGTTAGAGGGAAGACAGCTCCTCTCTCCGGCTTTCCATCACTGAGGAGCTAGCTATGTCTCTTCTCTGTCAACCATCATCCCCTGCTTACTCATCAGCTTCCTCGAGGCTATATAGTTAGGGATTATTTTTCTCAAGAAAAGTGATCATTTGTCAGGCAGAAGAGCTCTACAGAACTGGTTAGGGAGGAGAACCTTCTGGAGGGATGAGGGATGGAGGGCTGAGGTGGGGGGTGGGGCTGGTGCAGGCCACTTCCTCTTTCTGCCAAAGATCGCTCCCTCTGTGTTTGAGAACTGGGACAAAGCAGCCACCCCTCGAGCTGCTTCCTCGTACACCAGCTCCCACCCGCTGTCTCTAGCAGATTTTCAAATAAGACTTGCTTCACCCACTGCGCCAAATGCTGGCAATCACAGTGGACACAAATGCCAGCTGAAAAGCCAAAAGAAAAAGGAAATAAGCAAGGCCAGGAGTGACCCCTTAGAGGCTGACTCTATGAACAATTCAAACAATAAAAGAGGTTCAAGAGTCCCCTACATAATATATGATTTTTTTCTTTTTTTATAACACCCTGATGTTTGAGAAAAAGCAGTAATTCTAGAATTGGCAGAATCTCTGCTTACAAACTTTCCCAGCAGGAGATCCTGGGACCCAATTAGAGGGAAAATATGCCTAATCTTGCTTTTTTTGCTTTCCTTTGAGTTGTGTTTATCTTATTCTAAGTACCTCCTTGGAGAAGGCAATGGCAAGCCACTCCAGCACTCTTGCCTAGAAAATCCCATGGACAGAGGAACCTGGTGGGCTACAGTCCATGGGGTCGCTACTAGTCAGACATGACTGAGCGACTTCACTTTCACTTTTCACTTTCATGCATTGGAGAAGGAAATGGCAACCCACTGCAGTGTTCTTGCCTGGAGAATCCCAGGGACGGCGGAGCCTGGTGGGCTGCCACCTGTGGGGTCACACAGAGCTGGACACGACTGAAGTGACTCAGCAGCAGCAGCAGCCTCTCTCCTACCACTCACCTCGGATTTTTATCAGGTGAGCCCTGAGAGAACCTCATGTCTTAGACAAAGAAAGAGTTGGGGAAACAACCTGAGAGGAGAAAACAGGATCAGACTTTCTTAGGTGTTTTTCCCCCTTCATGGAAAACACATGAAAAAAGAATCTCTTCTATTTCTGGGTCAAAATTGAAATACTTGCCCTTCTTTCTTTAAAAAAAAACAAGTGCTTGTGTATGCATATGTGTGTGTATAAGCATACCTGAGGGATCACAGTTTACAGAGAAAAAAACGCTTCATTTGCTTTGAAATATATCATTGAAAAATACTATGCTCTGACTATTTTTTAAAATTCCAGAATAAAGCAATAATCAGAATTGTCTTTTCATTCCCAGCTGAGCGCCTCAGAACAATACCATATTCATTCCTGGAAAAATGGGTGATGAATGAAAGGGTAAAAATCTGTAAATCAACCATATTCACATGGAGCAGATGCTCAGTGACACACAGGGAAAACAAAGGGACTTATCTTTCAGGCTAGAGGAATGTTTATCTAAGCATTTTAATTATCTACTTATACATTTTTAATACCGAATAGATAGCATTTTTAGAATGCTTAGCTGTCATTGTTTTAATCTGTTCTTTACCACCAAAAAGAAGAAAGAGAAAGGTCCACTGGTTAATGTATTGCTAGCTGGATACTTATTACATATGTTTTTGGAGGGTCTCATTTCCTTGTAATCGTATGCTCTCAAGTTCAAGTCCATTACCTTTTTAAAGGAATAGTGATTTCCATGAGACTGACTTCTTAGATTTCCAGAATTACACTCAGCCACCCTAACTCCCTAAAAGAGAATATATTTAATAACTGACTTTAAAGATTGAGATCTGCCAACATTAGATCATCAAGGTCATTACATTTTTCTACTCTGGGGGCTCTACCTGAGGCAAAAAATAGGAAATTCCATGGCATTCCCCCCCTTTTTCATTCCATGGCGCTTTTAGAAATGTGCTGTCTTTTGGGGCTGCAGGTGATTTCATATTCATAACAATTTAGTCTACTTTAGAGCTAATTATGGTTTCTCATTGCTTTGACTAAAAGTAAGCCTAGGAGTATAACCTATTATATTCTGCACCAATAAAAACATTATGTTCATTTCTTTTTTCCCCACATGGGAAAGAGGATGAAAGAGGTGCCCAGTGGGAAGTTTCTAATAAGCAAAATGAATCAGTTATTTTACACCATGTAAAATTAAAGAGTTGTTTATTTGGAGGTGTTTGAGATTCTTAATCGATTCAGTGCATGCTAAATCAATTCAGTCATGTCCTACTCTTTGCAACCCTATAGACTGTAGCCCATCAGGCTCCTCTGTCCCATGGGATTCTCCAGGCAAGAATACTGGAGTGGGTTGCCATGCCCTCCTCCAGGGGGTCTTCCCTACCCAGGGATCAAACTCACAGCTCCTACATTGGCAGGCGGGTTCTTTACCACTAGCACCACCTGGGACACCCTTAAGGAGATTCTAATGATCTTCAAATTTTTACTATTAGAAAATAGAGGGACTTCCCTGGAGGTCCAGAGGTTAGGACTCAGAGCTTTCATTGCTGGGGGTGCTCTAATTCACGGTCAGGGAACTAAGATCCTGCATGCTGCACAACCGAAAGAAATAAAGGAAACAGAAAATTAGCGTTCCTGAGTACTATAAAGGTGACATCAGGAAGCAGAGTGTCCTCTCCAATTCTTCCTTTGTAAATATCAGGATTGCTTCAAAGAATCAAACTTATCTTATATTTCAGTTCATTGGTAAATGGAATAGCCAGATAACCTACTAGAATTTTTACTCTGGTATTCACATATATATATATATGAATATACTGGCTTTAGTCTAAGAAGTATATTCACCATATGATCTCATGGTTTAAAATTTTGCTTTAAATAGCAGCAATATTATAATGAATCTGACATTTTAGATTACTGTCCACATGATCAAACCTAAGTATTCAATTAAAAAATGTTAATGAAAAACAGTGAACTAGATAGCAGATCTGCATCATTTAGATGAAATAAAGTGTTTGGATTAGGTGTTCAGAGTGACATCGGTGGGGTCATGGGTTATAGTCCAGGCTCCTTGCTGCTGCTGCTGCTGCTGCTAAGTCACTTCAGTCGTGTCCGACTCTGTGTGACCCCATAGACGGAAGCCCACCAGGCTCCCCCGTCCCTGGGATTCTCCAGGCAAGAACACTGGAGTGGGTTGCCATTTCCTTCTCCAATGTGTGAAAGTGGAAAGTGAAAAGTGAAAGTGAAGTCGCTCAGTCGTGTCCGACCCTTAGCGACCCCACAGACTGCAGCCTACCAGGCTCCTCCATCCATGGGATTTTCCAGGCAATAGTACTGGAGTGGCTTGCCATTGCCTTCTCCGAGTCCAGGCTCCTTAGTCAGACCAATTTCACTTCAAATCTAGACTCCACCACTTACTAATTGTGCAGCCTTGGAATTGTTTCCAATCTAAAGCCTCTAATAGAGTTATGACTGGTAAACAAACAAAATTTGACATATAGTGAGGATTCAATAAACATTAGAAATATTTACTGTTATTTGAAATAAATTTATCAGGTGTTTCGTATGCAGGGTTTCTCAATGTTGAAATGGTTTAAATGTGCACATGAATTCCTTGGGAACCTTGCTAAAAAGCAGATTCTGATTTAGTAGGACTGGGATGGGGTCTGAGCATCTACATCCCTAACAAGCTTCCAGATGGGTATCTCTACCACTGGATCACACATCAAGGATACATGGCAAGAACAACACATACTTTGGATTTATTCATCTGCAGACTAGAATCCTGACTCCAAATATGTCAGCAATATGACCTGGGCAAGGCCAAGCTTCCTCATTTCTACCATGGAGATAATAACATGTATTTCTAGTTAAATCAATTTTTTGAAAATAAAAAACAGTGAATTCAGGGACTTCCCTGGTGGTCCAGTGGCTGAGACTCTGAACTCCCAATGCAAGGTGCCCAGGTCTGATCCCTGGTCAGGGAGCTGCTGCTGCTGCTGCTAAGTCACGTCAGTCATGTCCGACTCTGTGCGACCCCATCGACGGCAGCCCAACAGGCACCTCTGTCCCTAGGATTCTCCAGGCAAGAATACTGGAGTGGGTTGCCATTTCCTTCTCCAATGGTCAGGGAGCTAGATCCCACAAATGCCACAACTAAGAGTCTGCATGCTGCAACTAAAAAAGATCCACGTGCCACAACTAACGACCCTGCATGCTACAACTGAAAAAATATATATGTATCCAGCATGCCGCAACAAAGACTAGAAATCCCATTTGCTGCAACAAAGACACATTGCAGCCAAATAAGCAAATAAACATGTTTTTAAAATAATGAAACTCAAGCAATACCTGCCATCTTACAGATACTTAACAAATCTGAGTTCATTTTTTCCATAAGACATGCTCTACTGGTTCATCCAATATGAAAGGCTATGGTAGCCTTCCTTCCTGGCAAAGCTGAAAATTCCAATCTTCTTTGAAAACATCTTAAAATCTGTTCATTATAAAATCAACTTCAATGCTGATTTAAAAGTTTGTCATTGCATGGCAAGCAGATCAATTCAGACCAGGTGTTGTGGTAACAGATCAGGAAAATGACCCAGGCAAGTGGTGGTCAGCTTCACTAGTTACCAACACATGGCCAGTCTTATTTTAGTTTGACTGTCACCCTCTTCTTCCATCTCTGAACCACATTAAATCAAATCCAAGACATAATATTATTTCAGCCATAAATATTTCAATACATATCTTTAAAAACTAAGGGTTTTTTCCTTTAAAGACACGACCATGATACCATTATAAGAATCATTCCAAACAAAATTGCAGCTATTGAATTTATGCATGTGTTCATGCTCAGTCACTCAGTCATGTCTGACTCTCTGTGACCACATGGACTGTGGCCCACCAGGCTCTTCTGTCCATGGGATTCTCCAGGCAAGCATACTGAAGTGGGTACCCATTTCCTTCTCCAAGGGATCTTCCCGACCCAGGGATCGAACCTGCATCTCCTGCATTGGCAGGCAGATACTTTACCACTGAGCCATCTGGAAAGCCCATTGAATCTATAGCATATGTAAATCACCATCCAATTTTTACTATAGTTAATGAGATTTATATGCATGATAAAGTAGAATTCAAAACAGCCCCACACTTAAGAACAAAGGAATTACGCTTGTTCCCTAAATGCTGCCCTTGTCAAAGAGGACAGGGCAGTCATCGTCTTACCTGCAGGACAGACATCCTTGGTATCTCTCTCCTCATGGCCAGTTTGAATAGCTCTGCCAAGTCTAGGTGTGGATTTCCTCTGCACATTGTCCTCTGTGCTCTGAGCAGTCCCTGCTTCATTCTCTCCTGACAGAAAGAGACTGCTTTTAACCTTTGCCAGGAGCACGCCCCTCTGCACAAGCTGATCTGAGTTCTAAGCTCACACAAAGAGCTTAGGGTTCTAGGAGTTCATAAATGTTAGACCTGGAAAGGCTAACCAGGTCTAACAGCCTAGTTCAGCCACTAGATCTGAAAACTGAGGTGCGGGAGTGATAAGTCGACTTGCCCTGTTTCGGGATTATCTCAGAAGCTCTCAAAATAAGGGCAAATTATTGCACATCTGATCTGATCTTTCCATGATGATAAAATTTCAATCAGGGAGTTTGATCTCTTATTTCATAACAAATTTTTTGTCTTGGAGATTAAGAAATATATATGATTAGAACAAAAACATGTCATTAAAGAAGATGAAAGGTTTTTCATCACTGTCTGAAAACCCATGGGTTCTTTTTGAACCCATATAAAATTTCTATTTCAATTTCTAATTATAAAATATTTCAAACATATAAATATATAAGTCAATATATAGATAGTTATATTAATATGCATTAATAATAAGCATATTATGTAAAAGTAACATATCACCATAGATATCCTTCCTGCTTAGAATTTTTTATTGAATATATTTAACATACAAGACTGTAAATTTAAGGTATATAACCTTAGAATTTTTTAAAGAAAGTCCACTCTAGTCTCATCCTTTTCAAATTCTTTCTTTAGAGGTAGTCTCATCTTAAAAACAGGTGAATTTCATTCTCATGCAGATACATATTTATATATTCAACTGTAGGTTTTAAATTTTTACATGAAGGCTATATACTATGTGTACATTTTAAAAATTGCTTTTTTTACTCAACATTATTCTTTCAAGATTGAGTCATGTAGATATATAGGAGGGTCTTGGATCACTCATTTTAATTGCTATACTATAGAATTCTACTGTATGAATAATCCAGTTTATTTAATCCATTCTCCCTCAAAAGAAGAGCTAAACTGATCGTTAGGTATCTTTTATTAGACTTATCACGAGGTACCCTATCCCTTGGAGGAGGACATGGCAACCCATTCCAGTAATCTTGCCCAGAGTATCCCTTGGACAGAGGAGCCTGGCGGGCTACAGTCCACGGGGTCGCAAAGAGTTGGACACGATACCCTGGAGGAGGAAACGGTAACCCACTCCAGTATTCTTGCCTGGAGAATCCCATGGACGGAGAAGCCTGGTAGGCTACAGTCCACGGGGTCGCAAAGAGTCGGACACGACTGAGCGACAGAACGGAACGGAATGGAGCAACTAAGCACACTATACCCTTAGCTGTGGTAAATATGCTCAATGGCATTGATTCATTTGTTATTATTTATTAATGGAATAATAATAAAGGTTATGTCCTTGTTGGTTGCAGATAAATCAGCATGCTATTGCTGTTTGTATATTAATCCTATATCCACCAATTTTGCTATTTTATTCATTTTGAGATTTTCTTGTGGGAGGATGGTTATCGTAGCCCACCACTTTCCTTAGTACTTCTTACTGTAACAGGATGGGCTTCCCCTGGTGGCTCCGTGGTAAAGAATCTGCCTGCCAATGCAGGAGATGCAAGTTCAATCCCTGGGTCGGGAAGATCCCCTAGAGAAGAAAGTGGCAACCCTCTCCAGTATTCTTGCCTGAAGAATTCCATGGACGGAGGAGCCTGATGGACTAGAGTTCATGAAGTCACAGAGGACACGACTGAGCAACTAAACAACTGTAACAAAACAGAGAAACTGGATTTATCAGAATTTTAGGGGAGAGGGTGACTGGAAGCTAGAGAAACAGATGGCTTGGTGGGCCTGGTCCTCTTGCAAGAGGCAGCCAGAGCTGGGGACTGCCCATCCAAGGCTTCATGTACAGAGGGTGTCGTGTGTTTGAAAAGGGGAGTGACCTGAGGCACCGCTCGCGGACCTCATGAGATAGTGAAGGTTGCATTCTTAGTGATGTGATCCCCTCCTCTGTCTTAACATGTCTTCAGTAAAAAAAAAGAAAGAAAGAAAGAAAACAATCACATCCTTCATCTCACTGATATTTTTGCAGGAACCACCGAGAAGGTGGAATTTTGTATCGGGACACGATGCAGGGACACCGGAACCGAAGCTGCCAGTATCCAAACAAGCAGGAGGAGGTGGAACCCATGGTCCTGGGGAGGCCATGGTAGGAGAGCCCCCACCCCAACACTCGGGTGTGCAGTAACGGTCGTCAGGTTTGCATGTCCCCCATGTGGAGGACACATGGTCCAAAAACAGGATTCACTTACCTTTTTTGCCAAAATTTCTCCTTTTAAAGTCTGAGTTTGCTAATTCTTTGGTCTCCTTAAAATTAAAGTGTGATCTACGGGGCATGAGAAAAAAATATCACCTTTACATTATCTCCTTAGTGACTTGTCACAGGGCAAAATTCCATCCTTAGATTCATTTCTCCAAGGCCATCTACACACATAATGAGTTATGGCCTTCTGGTATCCAAGGAGGTAATAAACCAATTCTGCATGAGTGCTGTGATTCATGGGATCGCGGAGAGTCGGACACGACTGAGCGACTGAACTGAACTGAACTGAAGTTAATGTAGATTTGTTGATTCATTTAACCCACCAATGAAAAGGAAAAGACAATAGGAATGTTGGGTCAAACTACCAGGGTTGAATCCTCACTGTTTTACGACTAATCCTGTGCTGTTTGGGGCTATCACTAAGATTCTCTTGCCTCAGTTTCTTAATCTATAAAATAGAAATGAATAAATAGTGCTTACCACATAGAATGGCTGTGAAAATTAAGTGAGTTCAACTTCGTCAAGCACTTAGAACACTGTCTACCTCACAGAAAGCACTCTTTAGCACTTTCCTGGTGGTACAGCAGGTAGGAATCTGCCTGGCAATGCAGGGGATGTGGGTTCTATCCCTGATCCAGGAAGATCCCACATGCCGCAGACCAACTGAGTCCACTGGCCACAACTACTGAGGCCCATGAGCCTAGAGCCTGTGCTCCACAAGAGAAATCACTGCAATGAAAACCCCATGCACTTAAACAAGAGAGTAGCCTCTGCTCACTCCAACCAAAGAAAGCCCACGCACAGCAATGAAGACTCAGAACAGCCAAAATATAGAAATAAATAAATAAAAATTATCCAAAAAGAAAAGCACTATTTATTATTAGCTTTGATTACTAGCGTCATTAGAGAGGAAGCAAAACTCTGCTTTTTTTGAGGAATGGCCCAAACAGCAGCTCATTTTGAGGAAATAAAAAGATGGGAAAATCTACCCACATAGTATGATTGAAAACAAACAATCGGGAGCAACGGAGAGCAGGGACATTAAGAGTGAAAGGAGGCTTTAAAGAAGAGGGACTCGGGACTTCCCTGGTGGTCCAATGGTTAAGATTCCAGGCTCCCAAGGCGGGGGGCGGGAGGCTGCAGGTTGAGAAATATGATCCTGCATGCCACACAGTGTGGCCAAAACAAAAAAAGATGTGGGACCAGGTAGAAATGGTTTCTCTTTTGAAGTTTCCCATAGAACAAGGTCTAGATGCCTGGTCCTGGCATTTGGGGAATTATAAAAGTTTTTCGCCATCTGTACCCTCCAGAGCGATCAGCTTTTGTTGCAATAATGCCGCATGAAAAGGCACCCTGTAACTCAGCGCAAACACCACCAAGTATGCATTTATGGGTCTGCAGGTCAGCTGGAATTGGTTCCGGACTGTGGGTCTGCTCCACAGGGCTCATTCTGTGGTACAGGCTGAGGTTCCTGTTCTTCTCCTGGTGGAGTTCAGAAGCTTCCATAGGCCTGGGAGCAGAGCTCACACATACACACACACACAGTTGATAGTATATAGCTCTGCCCACACTCCATTGACCAAACCACATGGCCCAGCCCAGCATCCATGGGATGGGGAGGTTCTGTTTTCCCATTCATGGAGGTAGATGAGAGGCAGCAGAAATATATTCTGAACAAGTTCTCACTTTTCACACCTTCTGTCCAAGAGTTGATGGTTTCAATTGTGTCTCCTCAGCCTTTCATTTCTTTTTGCAGCGTGCAGGGTCTTAGTTTCCCAACCAGGGATCAAACCTATGCCCCTTGCAATGGAAGTGTGGAGTCTTAACCACTGGACCACTGGGCAAGTCCCAGCCTTTATTTTCTTATACTGAAGAATGTAAATCTTTTTCTTCTCTCCTGATAAAGACATCACTCCCTTCTGGCTTTGCTTTCACCCTTGGTCTCCTCATCTTGTTAGACACGACCCATTTTTTTGGTCTTCTTGATTATATGTCCACATTGAACTGCTGGGCTTCTGAGTAAAGCTGGAGATATTGGGTTGGCCAAAAAGTTCATTTAGCTTTTTCTGTACTGTCTTATAGAAAAACCCAAAAGAACTTTTTGGCCAACCGAATGGATGCCAGTGCTCTTTTCTGGAGTCAGGATAAATAAACAAAACTAACATTTTTGGAGTCAATTACACGCCAGATACCAAGCTAGACATTCTTCATTCCACGTTAGCGATACTCATACACTGTTTCAGTCCTCACAGATCAAGCACCTCCAGGGATTAAGAGGCACCCAAGTGACGTGAGTGGGATACTGTAGTTTGCGCACATCAGATGTAGCTGCGTTGCACGGCAGTGTCATTCACTTTATTCACAATGGAAAGGAACTCCTGTTGAAATGTCAGCACCATTTTTTACTTAATAACTTCTGCCGCAGGCATCTTGCTCTACACCCGTCATAACTCTTCCTATGAGTCACTTCAGAGTAGCATGTTACACTGTCTTCTTTCGACACAGACACACTTTATTCTCTTTTTAACTTTCCCTCTTTTTTAGCCATGCTATGTAGCTTGCAGGATCTTAATTCCCCTACCTGGGGTCAAACCAGGGGCCCCAGCAGAGTAGTGCCATCCTAAACACGGGAGCTCCAGGGATTTCCTGACTATACGCAAGTGTGCTCAGTTCCTTCGGTCATGTCCAACTCTTTGCGACCCTATGGATTGTGGCCCACCAGGCTTCTCTGTTCTCCAGGCAAGAATACTGGGGTGGGCTGCCATTTCCCCCTGGTCTCTTATGTCTCCTGCATTGGCAGGCAGGTTCTTTACCACTAGCGCCACCTTGGGAGCCCTGACTCTGTGCGACCCCATAGACGGCAGCCCAACAGGCTCCTCTGTCCCTAGGATTCTCCAGGCAAGAACACTGGAGTGGGTTGCCATGTCCTTCTCCAATGTGTGAAAGTGAAAAGTGAAAGTGAAGTCACTTAGTCGTGTCCGACTCTTAGTGACCCCATGGACTGTAGCCCACCAGGCTCCTCCGTCCATGGGATTCTCCAGGCAGGAGTACTGGAGTGGGTTGCCATTGCCTTCTCCGGACTATATACATAGTTTACAAATTCAACATTTAGACTTCTCTTCCACAAAGAGAACAACTCTTTTATAATTTTCCTTAAATATACAGCTCTCATATATTTAATTTTCCCATTTCTGTTAGGGATATACACTCAGAGATAGTTCACTTTCCTCTTAGGTATAAGAAAATTACTACACAAGAGTGATGTCAAGTGGCAACTGACATTCAGCTGTGTTGTCAGGGTTTGCTTCAGGAAATGGTGAGGACTGGGGTGAAATAGAGAGTGCGTGCCCACCCACGCACCATCCCTCAGCTCTGAACAATTACTGCCATTTAGGAATTCAAGCCCCCCAAAATTCAGATTTTTCATATAAAAATTCCCAATTTTTAAGTGTCACTAACCATATTAGGATAGATTAAGTTATGTTGCAGTAACAAACAAACCCTCAAATGTCATTGGCTTAGCACAAACTCAGATGCAGGTCAAGAGGATGCTCTTATCTGGTGACTCAGGGAGCCAGGATCCCTTTATCTTGTGATCCTGCCACCTCCATAGATGGTTTCCAAGACTACCACTGCCGGGAAGAAAGAGATGCAAAATGCACACCAGCTCCTAAGTGCCTTGGTCAGGCGATGACGCACATCATTTCAATTCACAGGCCATTGATCATATGGAGTTGCTTGAGTCCAAAGAAGACAGGGAAATTAAGCGGAGCAGTTGGATATTTGATGACCACTCATTGCCCCTACCACAGCAATTAATTCAAAACAAATGAACAAACAAGAAAAACCCCTGGGCATATCAAACAAAATACAAATGCAGTCTAGGATCCAACCCAGGGACTAATAATTATTTTGCAGTTGTAAACAACTATGGCGTGGGACATCCCTGGTGATCCAGTGGCTAAGACTCCATGTTCCCAGTACTGGGGGGCCTGGATTCAATCCCTGGTCGGGGAACTAGATCCCACATGCCACAGCTAAAGATCCTACATGCTGCAACTAAGACCCAAAGCAGTTGAATAAATGAATAAACATTTTTTTAAAAAAACCAACTAGGGCTCAAAGAGATTGTGCCGTGCCCAAGCTGCATAGTTAATAAATGGCTGAGCTAAGTCCATATTCTTTTCCCACATCATGCTACTGTTATTGATTGAATAGTGTAGATGGATATCCAGGCTTCCTGCTGCTGCTGCTGCTAAGTCACTTCAGTTGCGTCCGACTCTGTGCGACCCCATAGACGGCAGCCCACCAGGCTCCCCAGCCCCTGGGATTCTCCAGGCAAGAATACTGGAGTGGGTTGCCATTTCCTAACCCTTAAAACTCTTTCCTCTCTGGCACTAAATAGAATTTCACAATTACCAAGAACCTTATTGACTCTAATATGCGATTTGTAGGCTTTACATAGTCCAGTTCTTTCCAACCTTGAGTGAGCAGAACAGGCTGGAAAGCCTGTTCAGACACAGAGTGCTAAGCCCCACCCCAGAGTTTCTGATTCAGGAGGTGTACATTATATACCTTTAAAAAAATCGTTCGACCACTTATTTATTTATTTTTGGCTGTGCGGGTCTTCATTGTTGTGTGGGCTTTCTCTAGTTGCGGTGAACAGGGACTACTCTCTAGTTGGGGTCTGTGGGCTTCTCATTGCGATGGCTTCTCTGGTTGTGGAGCATGGACTCAGGAGTTGTGGAGTGTGGGCTTAGTTGCCCCACGCATGTGGGATCTTAGTTCCTGGACCAGGGATCGAGCCCATGTCCCCTGCAATGGCAGGTGGATTCTTCACCACTGGACTACGAGGGAAGTCCCACATTATATGCTTTAATATATGTATACTGGCCTCGGTAAAAAGGTCTACAACATACTTCTTGCCAAAAAAAATTTTTAATGGTTTCAGAGTAATTCTAATTTTTATTTTTAGTGGGATACAACTACCATAATATTTTTTATTACCTTGCATAAAAAATATCCACCAAAACAACCAAAAGTGATGGAAAATAAAGTTTCAACATCCACAGGTTTGTGCATGTAGGGGATATTAAAGTTGCTGCCAGAGACTTCCCTGGCAATCCAGTGGTTAGGACTCTATGCTTTCACTGCAGAAGGCATGGGTTCAATCCCTGGTCAGGGAACTAAGATCCTGAAAGCTGTAAAGCACAGCCAATAAATAAATAAATACTACTTCCTGGCTGTGTGACATTGGGCACATTGCTTAACCTCTCTGAATCTTAGTTCTCTCCTCTATAAATGGATGAGTTGAATAGGGCTCATAGGGCTATTGAGGATTAAATAAAACTAAGTATAGCTAGAAAGCATAAAACAAGTAACTATTATCATTCATCAGTGTAATCTGGAAAATACTTTTAAGAGGGACTTCCCTGGTGGTCCAGTGGCTAAGACTGTGGTTCCAATGCAAGGGGGCCTGAGTTCAATTCCTGGGCAAGGAGCTAGATCCTGCATGCCTCAACTAAAGATTCCCCATGCTGCAAGGAGGATCGAAGGGCCTGCGTGCCAGAGCTAAGACCCAGAGCAGCCAAATGAATAAATAAAAATATTAAAAATAAGTAAATAAAAAAGACAGAAGTTTTTCATAAAAGAAGTCTGGACATACACAACATATGATAAAGTATATTATACTATATCAGTATACCCAAGCTGATACAGTAATTACACTATATCTTCTAGTACACACTAGTAGTAAAGCATCCACCTGCGAACGCAGGAGACATAAGGACTCAGGTTTGATCCCTGGGTTGGGAAGATCCCCTGGAGTAGGAAATGGCATCTGGCTCCGGTATTCTTACCCAGAGCATTCCATGGACAGAGGAGCCTGGCAGACTACAGTCCAGAGTGTTGCAAAGACTCAGACATGACTGAGCACATCAACCCTAGGACATAAGCTTTCATCTTTCTGTTCTACCGTTCTCAGCCTGTAACCTCCATTCTCAAGGTCACCTCATGTCCCAAGATGACTTCTAAAGACCAATCATGATGTCCATGTCACAGGCACCAGATAGAAGTAAAGAGGAAAGAAGGATATACCACCTGGTTTTCAGAGCCCTCCCTTTAGTCCCATAGACATTTCCACCTACATGTCATTGGTGAGAATCTCACAGCCTCGTCTAGCTACAAGGATACTTGGGAAATGTGGTCTTTCAGGCAGGTGTATTGTTTCCCCCAATAAAATTACAGTCTGTTATCAGGAAGGCAAGGAAGGGACTTCCAAGATGGTCCAGTGGATAAGACTCTGTGCTCCCAATGAAAGGGGTCCAGGTTCAATCCCTGGTCAGGGAACTAGAACATACATGTTGCAACTAACAGTTCACATGCCACAACTAGACCCAACACAGCCAAATAAATAAATAACAAAAAAGAAAGGCAAGGAAAAGGATCTTGGGGCAGGCGTTTCTGCTGCAGCAGCCAAATTATTATCATTGGGCGGCTGAATGAATGAACAAAGAGAGCGAGATTTATGATTCATGATTTAAGTTAATAGTTAAGGCTGAGCTTCCAAACTTCAATGTGTGTTGAATCACCAGGGATAGTGTGAACATGCAGATTCTTATTCAGAATCTCAGAGGTCAGGATGGAAATTTTATATTTCCAACAAGCTCCCAGATGATGGTCTGTGGGTCACACTCTGAGTGAAAGTGAAATTCACTCAGTCATGTCTGACTCTTTGCGACCCCATGGACTGTAGCCTACCAGGCTCCTCTGTCCATGGAATTCTCCAGGCAAGAATACTGGCGTGGGTAGCCGTTTCCTTCTCCAGGGGATCTTCCCAACCCAGTGATTGAACCCAGGCCTCCCACATTGCAGGCGGATTCTTTACTGTCTGAGCCACCAGGGAAGGGCCTAAAGCATCGTTCCTAACATTATTGGCACTTTCTCCAACAACTGGAGGAAAACAGCTGACTCAGTCAGAGTACTACATGGGGACCCAATGGCTACGGGTGTTTTGGCGCCTGGATTTGGAGTAAGTAGAAACTGGCTAAAGCAGAATGCACAGTTCGCTTCAACTGAACCTACTATGGCAACTTTTCCCATAGTTTCTGCCCTGTCTGCAGACAGACGGAAATCCCCTTCAGATCTGGGTTCCTAGAGCACTGTGATAGGCTTGAATGATCTACTTCTGAACTTCTCGATATACAAGAAAAATAAGTCTTTATTTGGGATTTACAATCACTTCCCATGGAGGTGTTGGCCTGGGCTGGTGCTCCAGTCATGATAAACAGCAGTGACATTGGTATAATTTTCACTGAAGAAGCTCTCCATGTAACTGAGTTGTAATCGTGAGTGGCCTCAGTGACTTCTTCCAGGAAACTGGGAGTGTTTGATGCCACTGGAAAGCCTGTGTCTTCTCCAAGGACCAGTCAGGGGCCGAGTTTAAATCAGTAGTGAATCCTACAGCAGTGGTCAAGTCCAGGGCTGGTGTGGGGAAGGTCATAGCCAGGGTAGACAAAGCAGAGAGGATCAGGGCTTTCCTGGGCATGGTGCAGAGGGTGAGTTTGGAGCGCTCTCCAAGGTAAGCAGGAAGGCAGGCAGACCCTCAGTGTGATCCCCTTTCCAATCCTCTCTTCATTTCCCCCACTCTTCACCCCTTTCCCTCCCTCCTTGCATAGATCCCCATGTGTCCTCTTGCATTACCATGAAAGCCCATCACTGAGCAGTGATTTGCTTTGCCAAGTGAAAGACAGCACCAAGTCATTGCATAATCCCCTCTGACGTTTTGAGCAGTTGCTCTGGAGGTAGATGAAAATACCCGCCCCTTTCAGTTTTTGTAACCCATTCAGGAGTGAGAATGCTATTTTTAGGGCACAATCATCTTCAGAGCTCTTGCTGGCCTGGAAGGAAATGTCTCCAATGCTTTAGGGAAATGAAGTAGGTTCTCTTTTTCTCTTCTAATTGGAATCCAGAATGGGTTCTTTCTTTGTAGCAACAGGAAACAATTCATTGTTCACATCCAGCTGAGAGAGTTTCAAATCACTGGAACTTAGGGTACTTTCCTGCTTTATGGCCTATGCAGTAAATGAACTTGACAGCCCCAATTCCCCCTTGGTGTGGGAGGGTAAAGGTGATGTATTTCGTTCCAAATGACTCAGAGCATTGTCAGGTATGCATGGAGTAAGGTTCTCAGAGCAAGGCAAGGGTTTTGGTGCATGAGGTTTATTGAGGACCAGAAGGCCAGAGTGGAGAAGAGAGGGTGAGGAGACAGTGGAGCAGATGTTCATCAGCAGGTCTCTACTGTGGCTCCTGGGGCCTCATCCTCTGAGGACTCTGAAGGTCTGCTGGAACGTGTCTCAAAGATACCTCGCTGAGGGCGGAGACATGGGCTGTGTAGACACTCACTCCCATCCCTCAGGGACTTAGGGCTTAGCCTGGGGCGTTAACCATCTGATGCCCCTGGCCTGCCCTAGAGTGGACTAAGCGCCTCACTTCCCAGGATCAGAGACCGTCTCAGCCAGAGAGATGAGGAAGCCCTCTAGGAAGGCAAAGGATGTGCGGATGGGACCCTGACAGCACCTACGACAAGGGTCAGAGTCCGAGCCGTCAATGAACCACGTGACCCACATTTAAAACATACAGTATGGGGGTACTTCTCGGTGGTCCCGTGGCTAAGGTTCCACATTCCCAATGCAGGGACCCCAGTTCCATCCCTGGCCAGGAAACTAGATACCATGTGCTACTAAGAGTTCACACACCATAACTAAAGATTTGCACACCATACCTAGATCTCATGTGCAGCAACCAAGCCGTGGCACAGCCCAATAAATAAATAATTGAGATGGCTGGATGGCATCACCGACTCTGTGGACATGAGTTTGAGTGTACTCCGGGAGTTGGTGATGGACAGGGAGGCCTGGCGTGCTGTGATTCATGGGGTCGCGGAGAGTCGGACACGACTGAGCGACTGAACTGAACTGAACTGAACTGATATAGACATACATATATATATGTATATATACACACACACAGTATGGGGATGGCCCTGGCGGTCCAGTGTTTGGGACTCGGCAATTTCACTGCTGAGGGCCTGGGTTTAATCCCTGGTTGGAGCACTGCTGCTGCTGCTGCTGCTAAGTCACTTCAGTCGTGTCCGACTCTGTGTGACCCCATAGACGGAAGACCACCAGGCTCCCCTGTCCCTGGGATTCTCCAGGCAAGAACACTGGAGTGGGTTGCCATTTCCTTCTCCAATGTGTAAAAGTGGAAAGTGAAAAGTGAAAGTGAAGTCGCTCAGTCGTGTCCGACCCTTAGCAACCCCACGGACTGCAGCCTACCAGGCTCCTCCATCCATGGGATTTTCTAGGCAAGAGTACTGGAGTGGCTTGCCATTGCCTTCTCCGGGTTGGAGCACTAAGACCCCGCAAACCTCTTGGCCAAATTTTAAAAACAACAACAACAAAAAAAAACACAGTTTGACCTTCTGAATGACCATTTTTGCCTTGCAAGTCCTATTTGCTTTTGAGTACTCTAGGTACTGGCTATGCAGCAAAAGCACATTGGAACTGAAACCTTCATCACATGCAGTTCCCAGCCCCCTTCTCCAGCTCCACCCAAAGTAAATGAGGTCACCCTCTCCCTGTGGAGTCAGCACAAGTCTGGGCAGAAGGCGACGGCTGGTCAACACTCAGCTGTAAATCGAGACAGCAGCATTTGCAAGAGACAGGAAGGAACGGGGGCTTGGACTCCATCATCGCTATCTAGACAATTGAGGGAAGGATTCTCAGTACCTGAGATGGCCATGACAATGAAGCCCAGCGCGTCAAAGAGGTCGCGCAGATGTCTATGCCTACACCAGCACTCTTGCAGACAAATCAGAAGGCCCACAGAGGCACTGTTTGAAATACGTCTGTTTTCTCTTGTTCATAAAAATAACACACACTTCTGGTAATTGGAGAAAACTTAGAAAATACGAGATAGGGACTTCCCTGGTGGTTCACTGGCTTAGGCTCCGAATGCCCAATGCAGAGGGCTTTGGTTCGATCCAAGTATGGGAATTAGATCCCACATGCTGCAACTAAGACCCAGTGCAGCCAAATACATAAATATTAAAAAAGGAAATGCAGAATAAGGTAAAGAAGGGAGAAAAATCAACTGTAATTCATGTTCCAACCCTGTACAAATATATAAACAAAACAGACAAATTTATCAACATATAAAGAAAATCAGATACTTTATAATATAGTCATATATGAGAGTCATCTTTTTACATATGTGGCTTTGCATCCTGTTTTTCATATAACATATCATGGGCTGTGTGAATCTGAACGTCACTGACAATTCCTCACCGTCTCTCCGCCATCTGAGTCCTATTCCATCACCTGGATGGGCCATATACCATTTGACTATTCTATGAATTTTGGGTGAAAACCTTTGTACTGGGGCTCCCCTGATGGCTCAGACAGTAAAGAATCTGTCCACAATGTGGAAGACCCGGGTTTGACCCTGTGTCTGGAAGATCCCCTGAAGAAGGGAATGGCAACCCACTTCAATATTCTTGCCTGGAGAATCCCATGGACAGAGGCTACAGTCCATGGGGTTGCAAAGAGTCAGACATGACTGAGCAACGAACACTTTCACCTTTGTGCAGACTGCCTCACCTCTGGCTATTTTGTCAGGATGTCCTCTCAGATGTGTGACTACAGAGTCAAAGGCAATGAGGCCAAAAGTCTGGGGACTGAGCGAAGGGGCAGCCTCCCCGCAGCCATCCCTGGAGAGGATCTGGGACATACAGAGACAACTCACCTGGCCATGGAGTTGCAAGCCAGGCAGGGTCCTCGAGCTTGCAGGTACCCTAGAGATGGCCCCCGCCCACATTATTTTTCAGATAGGAAACTGAGTCCCCAAGGGGTTGCTGCTGCTGCTGCTAAGTCACTTCAGTCGTGTCTGACTCTGTGCGACCCCACAGACGGCAGCCAACCAGGCTCCCCCGTCCCTGGGATTCTCCAAAGTCACTTGCAATTCTTGATCACTTGATAATGGCCAAGAATTACAAGTGACTTAACCACTTCTGGCATATGTGTAAGCCTTCAACAAGCCTTCAACAAGCCTCTCTGAGAGCAGCCGAGATGGACCAGACTTGGCCAGGCCATCAGGCTCCGGACTTGAGTCGTTTACAGAAATTAAATTACATCATGACACGGAAGATGGAAGGGCCAGGTGGCTGACTGCCCAGCTAGAAGGAAGGCTATGTTCTTCTGGTGTTCAAGAGCCTGAAAGGGCACCTCCTTCCCCATCAGCAGACTACACATAATAGGATAAAATACCTCTGCCTTCATTTGGAAGGACCACAAGGTTTGGTGGAGTGCCTCGGAGCCAGAATAAATCAGAAGGGACACAAGGCGCTGGGTCAGCCTGAGTCAGTGAAACCACGCTGGGAAAGGCAAGTACTTTCATGACCGCAGCTCATTCTTTCCTGGTTTGCTGAATGAAGACTTGAACTCCAGGTCTGGTGTGTATGGCAGACACTGTCAGAGTCCTGTCCTCCACAAACACAGTGCCCAAGTATATTAACCACTTCCAACTACAAGCACCTGAGAAGTGTACCCGGAGGACTTTATCCAGCTACAGGAGTCTGACTCAGACCCATCTGGACAGGGAGGATACAAGTGCAAGAAGCCGTCTCCCAGAGCAATCCTCAACCAATGACCAATGGGAGTTGGTGCTCAAAAATCCCTGTTTCCAGGACTTCCCTGATGGTCCAGTGGCTAAGACCTCGTGTTCCTAATGCAGAAGGCACAAGTTCAATCCCTGGCCAGGGAACTAGATCCTACATAATACAATTAAAGATCCTGCTTGCTGCAACTAAGATCCAGTGCAACCAAATAAATACTTTTTATAAAACTGAATGAAGAAACTGATGATGTTTGATTTCTGGAACTATACAATAAAAGGCAATAGGGTTTTCTCCTTCTCTAATATCACACTTTCTGGGGGAAGCCAGCTGCCATGTTATAAGGATGCTGAAGGAAATCAATGGAGAGGTCTTTGTTTTGTGAAAATGAGGTTTCCTGTCAACAGCCGGCAAGGAACTAAGAACCTTCTGCTAAACAGTCATGCAAGTGACCCCTCTTGGAAGTGAATCCACCAGGAGCCCTACACAATGTCTTCACTGCTACCTCATGAGAAACTTCAAGCCATAACTACCCATCCAAACCACTCTTGAATCTCTAACCAACAAAAATCGAGATAATAAATACATGCTGTTTTAAGCTGCCAAATTTTGAAGAAATTTTCTACACAGCAATAGACAACTAATATAAACATTTCACCAACAGTGTGCAAACATATTTTTTTCCTAAGATCCCAAGGAATATCAATTCTTATTATTATGTTGTAAATATAGTAAGAAAAGTGGAACCTAAATAAACATGATTTCTGCTTAAAAAAATTAAAGAGACAAAACCCTAAACATTTTTTTTTTAATCTCTGCTGCCTTGCAGGTAGGATATCTTTGTTCTGTACCATCTCATACAGGTCCCAGTGGGAGTGGGTCCCAGACACCCACAGCAGTAACCTGCTTGTTAACACATCCTCCATTGGTTCGCTTTCCTTCTGGCTTACTTTCCTAAACCCCTACCAGATCTCCTGTCATTACCTCCAACTCAAATCCTTGAGTCTGAATCTCCTGCTAGGGGGAATCCAACCTAAGACAATGTAGCCCTTTGAGAATAAACTGTAGGAAACCCTGATAGGAGAAACTTCAATCACTGGAGTAGACACAAACTGATACAGATGCTAAAACTGGCAGACAAGGACATTAAGATCATGATTATAACTGTACTCTGTATTTTCAAAAAGCTAGAGGAGAGATGGAACATAATAAGATAAGACATGGAAGATGTTTTAAAGCCCAATGGAACCTCTAGATATGAATTAGAGAGAGGAAGGCAACCCAAGATAAATATAGGTAAGGGATGAGGATCCCAGGGAGAGGTCAAATTATAATAGTAGGATTAGGTTCAGATACATAAAACAGGTGGAGAGTGGTAATTAGTAGCACCCTAAACAAGACAGCAGCTTATTCCTCTCTCAACTAAAATTAATCTGGAGGTAGCCACTGCATAGCTGAAAGGGGAGTTCCACTATGCCGTCAGATTCAGTCTGGTCTGTCTTCCTTCCTTCCTTTTCTTTCTTTTGGCTGTGCCATGCAGCATGCAGGAACTTAGTTCCCTGACTGAACCTGTGCTCCCTGCACTGGGAACATGAAGTCTTAACCACTAGACTGCCAGGGTAGTCCCCATCAGGCTGATGTTTCAACCCTACTATCCTGTGGGCATAGCTTTCATCCTCTCAAGGCCCAAGGTGGTAACCAGAGCTCCAGCCACTATATCCACATTCTAGGCAGCAGAAAGAAGGAAGAGCAGACGAGCAAACAGGAACCTTTCCTAGTAGGTCAATTCCATTTAAGCAGTGTGTCTGGAAATGACACAGAACTCTTCCATTTAGATCTCATCGTCTAGAACTTCATGTGGCAGCCTGGAGCTGCAAGGGAACCTTACAATTATAAATCTTAGCTGCTAAAATCAAAGTTGTGTTACTAAGTAGTCAGATAACCAGTATGCTCTGACTTACCAAGAAAGATCTGGACTTCCCTGGTGGTCTAGTGGTGGTTAAGACTGTGCTTCTTAATGCAGGGACTGCAGGTTCCATCCCTGTTCAGGGATCTAAGATCTCACATGCTGTATAGTGTGGCCAATATAAAACTTCCAAAAATCCAAGACTTAGAGATGTTTGATGTAGAGGGCTGCAATGGGAAGGACAGAAAACAGGTTTGATGAATGTTTTAGAATAACCAAACCAGTTAGGTCTCCACTTTGCATCTGCCTCATACACGTGGAACATAGGCAATCCAAACCAAAAATGGTTTAAAGCTCTCCATTAGCTATCATGGCTGTACAACAAACCAGAGTGGCATAAAATAACAATCATGTCTTCTTTCTCACAGTTTTAGGGATTGGCTGCAGTCAGTTGGCAGCTCCCTGAGTCTAAGGAGGTCTAAGATGGCCTGTGGCCTTGGATTGGCTGTCATTGTGACCCCCTCCATAGGGTCTGTCATCACTCAGTAGTCTAGTTCATGCTTCCAAGAAAGGGAAGGTGAAAGCTGCAAGGCCTCTTGAGACAAAGGTCCCAGAATATGCAAAATATCACTTCTGTGGCATCAGTTAGTCAAAGCAACTCACAAGACCAGACCAGATCTAACAGGCAGAAAACAGACTTCACCTTTTGATGGAGGAGCTAGCCGCAAAGCCATTGTTAAAGGGGTACATACACCGGGAGATTTGATTCATTGAGAACCAGTCTGTTAACAAGCTACTGTAGACTCTGAAGAAACTGAATAAACTGCCTGACTCTCAGAATGAAGCCATCCCCATTCTGGAATCTTGAGATCTTATCATTTCAAGGCCTACTCCCTTCTTGCTCACTCTAGAGCAAAATCTACCAATAAACAAGACCTTTCCACCTCACTTCTCAGCTGAGGAAGAGACCAAAAGCAAGAGCATGACATATATACCAGCAGAGGGAATCAGTACCAACTACCTTGAAAAACCTATCCAGGCTCTTGGGGATGTACAGTTAACAAATGAAAATAAAAAGACCAAGTCAAAGGAAGAACTAATCCCAGAGGAAATGGAGATAAATCAGAAAACAGAAGAAAGTGTAATCTAAAAAACAAATACAGGGAGCTCAAATCAGGGCTCTGTGATAACCTAGAGGGGTGGGGTGGGGAGGGAGGGGACACATATACACCCATGGCTGATTCATGCTGATATATGGCAGAAACCAACACAATATTGTAAAGCAATTATCTTTCAATAAAAAACAAACTGAAAAAAAATTAAAAAAACAAAAAAACTTAAGTGACTTCAAAGAGATTTGAGAAGCTATTATATTTATAAAATAAGAACACAGCACTGTGGGGAAAAATAACAGTCAACAGCATGAGAAAAATCTCTGGAAGTATAATGGGAGATATAAAATTTTCAACACAGTCTGAAAGAAAAGGAAACATCCCAGGAAATGGAAGAAACAAATCAAAGAAATGAAAAATAGAAGAGATAATGAAGATAGAAAACCAGCCCAGCAAGTTCAACATCTAAACAATAGGAAGTCAGTCAAGAGACAAGGTGGAAACCAAAGGAAGGAATTTATTAAAGAACTATGGAACAAAAGTTCCTACAAAGATATATGCCCTTACTCTGAAAAAGCCTTCTGAGTTCCTGACATAGTAAGTTAAAAAAAAAAAGAAGTCTAGATACCAAAGGGAAACTTTAGAGGATCATGGAGTAAGAGAAGACCCTAAATCCTCCTGGGAGGGTAAGAAACAGCAGGTCACCAATAAAGGAATAGTTGAAGCATCCAACTTATTACCAAATATGAAAGGTTTAGAAATTTTCTCTCTCAAGTATCCTTTCTGCCAAAGGAAGATGTGGTATATAGGACACAAGGGAACTTGCCAAGGACTGCTATGAAAAGAAACTCCAGCTTATCAGCTGCTTAAGCAGCCTGAACACAACGAGTTCACCTCAGATCAAAGAAGACTCAGTGAGCTCTCACAAGAATATTTTTAAGAAATGTGGAATACATTTCAAACAACAGGAAAAGGAAGAAGCAGCTAAATGATATGTCATGTAGTAGAGAAAGCAAATGTTTGATCTTTCAATGGCAAAAGAGAACCAATTAGAAACCCTAGAAAATAAATGTACAAGATGTGTGAAGCAATGAAAAATCACAGCGTGATTCTGAAGAACTGGGAATATAAGTGTAGCAGACACTGCATTCATGTTATTCCATTGTAGGATTATACGTCTATACATTTTTCTGTTGATGGACTCTTGGTCTGTTTCCAGTTTGGGGCTATTGTGAATAAAGTTGCTGTGAAAATTCTTTTCTTTGTCCATGGTGTGAATCTCACTTCTCTGTATGGGTGTGTGAATCTCATTCTTAACTCCAGTCTTTTTCACTTGCTGTTCTCTTTGTCTGGACCACTTTACTTTTCAATGTTTACAGGAGTGGCTCTTTGCCACAGTTAGCTGTCAGATGGTGGCAGGAGGGGACAGGCTAGTGGCTGGAACACTTGGGGGCTGGCTGAGCACTTCTTTCTCTTATAGTTTCAGGCTCTTTCTGTGAGGTTTCTCTTTGTGTGCCGGTTTTGTCAGGGGAGCCACTGACTGAAACTGCCAGCCCTGGCCAGGCACCATAGTAACCACTTGCATGAGTTATCTTAAACAGGAGGTCCTGGTAAGGAGTGTGGAACTAACAAGCTACCACCAACTGGAAGAATTGAAGAAAATCAAAAAGAGAGAGGAGACTCCAGTCCACATGTCCTACCAATCTCCCACAATCCTTCTGTCTGGAATCAATCTTGGCTCAGCATGTGACACCAGGAAGGCCCCTGAGTCAGAGTGATTGGCCAGAGACAACCTGGAAACTAATCCCATCACCATAAAACCTGAGACTATGAGCCACATGGCAGAGCAGTTTTCTTGGTTCCCTTACCCTGCTGCTCCCTGCCTAGGGCACCCCTTCCCAATAAAGTCTCTTGCTTTGTTAGCACCTACGTCTCCTTGGACAGCTCATTTCTAAGTGTTTGACAAGGGCCCACTCTTGGGCCCTGGAAAGGGTCCCCCTTCCTGCAACAGTTTGAGCTTCTTTCCAGCAATGGTGGCCTCAGGGCAATTGGACTGCTTTTCCATGGCAGCTTTATCACCTTTTATGATCTGGCCTTGGAATCACACAGCATTGTTTCTGCTGTGTTCTTCTGGTTACAAGCAAATCACCCACCCACTCAATGTAAGGGTAAGGAAAATACATTCTAAGTCTTGACAGATGAATGATAAGAATCTAGGTCTTGATAGATGAGCATGTGGAATGGGAGTTTTGTTTTGTTTTTGGTCTTGAAGCATATGGGATCTTAGTGCCTGGACGAGGGATTGAACCTGCATCTCCTGCAGGAAGCACAGAGTCTTAACCACTGGACCACCAGGGAGGTTCCCTGGAGTGGGACGTATTACTACAGCCAATTTTTGGAAAATGCACTCAGCCATACTATCCATACTCCATGTGGTTTTTTTTTTCGTAGAACTTATTATTTTCAGATATTATTGTATTTGTTTGTTTGTGATCAACCATCTCCCTTTAACAAAATATATGCTCTAAAAGGTCAGGAACCCTATCTTCATTATTCTCTATCCTCTCATCAGTCCCTGAATGGTGCCTGTAAAACTGAATCCTTCTAAAATCAAATTCCCCTGCTGAGTTTATAATTAATCTATCGAACTGAACTTCATTCCCTTTCTTGTCCTGTCCCTGATCCCCTCAGGATTAAAGAGTGGCAAACAAAGGGGAGGACTGAAACCAGGCAGGATCCTGTAGGGCCTTCCCATGCAAAAATGTCCCTCCATGGCCCCCGTTTCTTGTTTGGAAAAAAAGAAAAAAAAAAAGACTTTAGTCTCCTGGGCCTTCCCTGAGTTCCAAAGAGCATGCTCAGGCAGTTAATGACTAGGACAAGAGTCACAGGACTCGTAGTTCCTCCAGAAGGGATAGACACAGCAATCTGGTGCATATGTTACAGTTCTTCTGCAAAAGCTAAGACTCCCACAGAGGTGGAGGATGGTGACTGCATGCTGACCACAAGCACACAGACCCCAGAGTAGTTGGAACCAGTAGACTGAGATTCCTGAAACATCACCCTGTTACCTCACCACCAACCAACTGGAGGAAGGTCCATGAGTTGCTCACACATCCTCCCATCCTTAACACTGTCTTTAAAAACCCTTGCCTTAGGGCCTTCCCTGGTGGTTCAGTGGTTAGGGGTCTGCCTCGTGATACAGGAGACAGATTCAATCACTGGTCCAGGAAAATTCCACAGTCTGCAAAGCAACCACGTGCTCTAGAGCCCATGCTCCACAATGAAGAGTAGCCCCCAATCACCACGACTAGAGAAAACCCACATGCAGCAATGAAGACACGGAGTTTCCCTAGTGTAGTGTTTGTCACATTCGCCTCACACGCAAAAGGTCCCCGGTTCGAAACCAGGAGGAAACAAGGTACGAAGACACAGCACAGCCAAAAAATAAATAACTAAATAAATACAATTATAAAAAAAAAAAAAAAACTTGCCTGGAAGTTTTTGGGGAATTTGGTGTCTCTTGAGCATGAGCTGCCGATTCTACTTGATTAAAGTCTGCAATAAACCCTCGCAAACAGTTTGCTGCAAACACTTGCTCATGTCTCGTCCACAGAAAAGCAGAGTGTGTCTTAGTCATTTACTGTTACACAACAAACTATCTGACTTAAAATTCACTGACTTAAAACAGTCACTTTTATCATTTTTCAAGAGTTCTGGGAGTCAGGGATTTGAGTAGACTCAACCCCATCACCTCTGCTCCACATGACATCTGTGGGGACATAATATCTACCACGTCCGATGTCTCAGCTCAGATTGCTCACGAAGCTGAGGGGCAAACAGGAATGGTTACATTGGGATCGCATGTCTGGGGCTTTAGCTTACTCTGGCCGATGAGTGACTGGCTTTTCTTCCATGTGGTCTCAGGTTTTCCCTCACGTGGTCTCTCCGGCAGGGGGGTCTCTCAACGTGTGTGGCTGCACAGCTCCCGGAACTTCTGCCTGGAACTCTGACTGCGTCCTATTGGCTACAGCAAAACAGGGCCCAGCCCAGATGCAAGGGGAAGGGGACACACCAGGCACGAAACCAGTAGGCATGGGTTACTGGTGGCCACGGGTTACTGGTGGCCACCAATGGGTCAGCTGGATATACATTCAAATCCTGGTTCCTCGGCTTGCTAATTCTATATCCTTGGTCTAATTTCTATGCTTCTCTTAACCACCATTACCTTCCTTATCTATAAAATAACCAGGATACAATTCCTCTGGGCAGAATTACTGTAGGCATGAATGAGAAAAACATGTATTATGCTGGACATAATCACTGCATGGGGTTTCATAGGAAGAAGTGAAGCATTAGAAAGATGTGTAGGGGACCTTCCTGGTGGTCCAGTAGTTAGGACTCTGTGTTCCCAATGCAGGAGGCACAGGTTCCATCCCTGGTTGGGGAACTAAGATCCTGCATGCCACATGGCGAGGTCAAAAAAAACAAGAAAGAAAGATGTACAAATTGTAAAATTGACATAACCGTGAGAACATAAGCTCTTGGTGACCTAAAGAAATCTTTGGGAGGATGTTAGACTTCCAAGGAGCCAGAAGTTAGAATCTCAAAAAAATTAAAAAATACAGTGATTCCAGTATGGTTCCACTGGTGAAGAATTTCTTCCCTCTCTTTTGTCCTGAATTACTTTCTTCTCTTTGCCAACCTCTTGGCTATATTTTAAATTTAGCTTTTCTCTTCTTAGCTCTCTTGTTGACTAATTTCCTCTGCCTAGTAACCCCTTGTTCTATCCAAAAACCTGAAGCCTCACGTGGTCCTTCCCATGCTCATCCGCCTTCACCTCTAGAAATCTCTTTAAGCCTCGTCCCTATAACTATGTCCTTTCTCCTGGCCTCCCGCCTTATCACTTCCACTGTGAGGCTCCTCCCCAAGGAGAGATTTCAGAGAAATGACCTTTAACCCAATGAGAGTCCCCTTCCTGCAATCTCCACTAATCTTCTTAGGTGTTAATATTTAGCCTTACCTGGTAATACCCAGGTGCCCACAGCCTCATCAGCAGAACTTTTTGAAATGTTTCCCTTGCTTCTTGCCTCTGCTCATTTGATGGGAGATATCTGTTCTGGCAAGAGGTCAGTAGAAATGACAGCTTTTTTTCAGTAGAAAGAATACACTTTGTTTTTTGGTTTTTTTTTTCTTTTCTTTTTTTGGCTGCACCGCTTGGCATGTGGGATCTTAGTTCCCCAACCAGGGATAGAACCCGCCCACCCTCTGCAGTGGAAGCGCAAGTTTTAACCACTGGACTGCCAAGAAAGTCCTGAAACAACACACTTTGAAAGTCAAAGATTTGATGACGGGGACAGAAACTGTTTCTCAGAGGTGCTCTGAGATAAGTCACAGGATAATTAGCACTTAATCAAAGGTATATGATAAATGTACAGTGAGAAAGGTGATCAGTTCTCCCCCAAATTTAGAGGGCAGGTCTAGAGAGAAACGTTAGTTCCTGCTTGTCTAAGACGCTTCCAGAAGATGGTGATCCTGCTGATCCGGGGACCACACTTAACCAGGAAATGCTACGAAGTAGACAGGAAGGAGGGACAAGCTACAGGCATCTTCCCACAACTCTGAGAGGCAGTAAGCCATGCTCCTTTTATTTCCAGGCATTTCCTTGCAACAAAAATTCCGGGCTTTGAGGACAGATAGAGCTCTCTACCCATTGGGTAGTCTTCAGCAAATCACTTAACCTCTCTGAGACGCAGGTCCTCATCTGTAAAGAAGGAGTGGGGGTTGGATAAACAATAAGGTCCTACTGTACAGCACCGGGAACTCTATCCAAAATCCTGTGGTAAACCATAATGGAAAAAAAATATATTAAAAAAAAAGAAAGTCCATGAGACTTCCCTGGTGGTCCAATGGTTAAGAATCCGCCTTGCAAAGCAGGATACATAGGTTTGATCCCTGGTCAAGGAACTAAGATCCCTTATGGTGCAGGGATAACTAAACCCATGCATGGCAACTAGAGAGGTCCCCACCCCCACACCTTAATGAAGACCCAGGGCAGCTAAAATTAAAAACAATTTTTTAAAAGGAATGTTTATATATGACTATGCTAAAACCTTTAACTGTGTGGGTCATAACAAACTGTGGAAAATTCTTAAAGAAATGGGAATACCAGACCACCTTACCTGGCTCCTGCGAAACCTGTATGCAAGTCAAGAAGCAACAGATACAACTGAACATGGAACAACAGACTGGTTCCAAATTGGGAAAGGAGTATGACAAGGCTGTTTATGTTGTCACCCTGCTTATTTAACTTATATGATCATGAGGAACGCTGGGCTGGATGAAGCACAAGCTGGAATCAAGATTGCTGGGAGAATTATCAATAACCTTAACTATGCAGACAACACCACCCTTATGGCAAAAAGTGAAGAAGGACTAAAGAGCCTTTTGACGAAAGTGAAAGAGGAGAGTGAAAAAGCTGGCTTAAAATTCAACATTCAGAAAACTAAGATCATGGCATCCTGTCCCATCACTTCATGGCAAATAGATGGGGAAACAGTAGAAACAGTGAGAGACTTTATTTTTTTGGGCTCCAAAATCACTGCAGATGGTGACTGCAGCCATGAAATTCAAAGACGCCTGCTCCTTGGAAGAAAAGCTATGACCAATCTAGATAGCATATTAAAAAGTAGAGACATTACTTTGCCAACAAAGGTACATCTAGTCAAAGCTATGGTTTTTCCAGGAGTCATGTATGGATGTGAGAGTTGGACTATAAAGAAAGCTGAGCGCCGAAGAATTGATGTTTTTGAAGTGTGGTGTTGGAGAAGACTCTTGAGTCCCTTGGACTGCAAGGATATCAAACCAGTCAATCCTAAAGGAAATCAATTCTGAATATTCATTGGAAGGACTGATGTTGAGACTGATGCTCCAATACTCTGGCCATCTGATACGAAGACCCAATTCACTGGAAAAGACCCTGATGCTGGGAAAGACTGAAGGTAGGAGGAGAAGGGGACAACAGAGGATAAGATGGTTGGATGGCATCACCAACTCAATGGACATGCGTTTCAGCAAACTCCAGGAAATAGTGAAGGACAGGAAAGCCTGGCATGCTGCAGTCCATAAGGTCGCAAAGAGTCTGGACAGGACTGAGCAACTGAACAACACGTGTACAGTGACATACATGTCATTTGTCTGCACAGCAGAGATCAGCACAACACTATAAATCAACTGTGTTGTGCTCAGTCGCTACTTGTGTCTGACTCTAAGCGATCCCTTGGACTGTAGCCCACCAGGCTCCTCTTTCCATGAGATCTTCCAGGCAAGCATACTAGAGTGAGTAACCATTCCTTCCTCCTTCCCTACCAGGGATTAGACTTGAATCTCACGTGTCTCCTTCACTGGCAGGCAGATTCTTTACCACTGAGCCCTACACGTCAATAAAAATAAATAAAATGAAAAAGAGGGTAGGGTTCATACTGGTCCCGCTGAACTGTCTGGGGGATTTGAGACACAGAATGTAGGATGGCCCAGCAGAGTGTCTGGCACAGCTAGGTCCTCAGTCAATGGGGCTGAGCCTCACGACTGTAAGGACAGAATCAAGAGACCCAAGCAAGAGCCTTACATCTTCAGTTTTTCCATGATCTTAGTGAGGATGTAGCATTGTTTTCACACGTCCCACGTTAGTAAGCAGCAGTGTTTGAGGGCGTGATCCCAGTGCTGCACCGGCTGCTCTGCTTTGATGGGTACCCTTGAGCCTCCTTCGGGCAAAATGAGGTAATGCTCTGGAGTCATGAATTGAAAGCCTCTTTCTCATGAGCTGTCACACCCTCCAATGGGAAGGTGTCTGTCATAAGATTGTTTTCCATTATAACATTCCCATGACACCTTTGCCATAGATCCTTCTTCAGTGGCAGGAAATGAAAATATTTCACAGTTCTTATGGGTGCACATCCATTTTCTTCTCCTGCACCCACAAAAGCATTTTTTTTGGGAGAATATGCGCCCCATTCCCAAGCCTCTGGCTTTCCCAGATGGCCTCAGTAAGCAGCAAGACCCGCAAATCCGTCAAAGGACTTATTCTGTTTGCTCGAACCTTCAAATTGTTTTGTGATAACCAGAGGCTGCTCTGCTGACAGACAGAAGAAAGAACTACCAGACTTCTCTCCAGAGGTTTCTGCCTGCTTTGACTGTTGCATTTACACCCACATGTTGTCTAACTCATACTGATGATTCAACGGAAGCCACTACAGGCAAAACCAGTTGTTCCATGCCAGAGAACAGCCTTCAGCTGAGCTGACTTTCTATGATGACGGTGACAACTTGATTTCTGGAGGTGAAGTTTCTAGGTTTCTCTCTCAACGGGCCTGGGAAGAGCATAGTTGTATGGTTCATTCATTACTTTATATCCCCAAGTTTATTTCTCCTACTTAAAGAGCTAATTTGTTTCACCCATGTTAAAAAAAAAAAAAATGTATATATATATATACATATATATAAAACACAAGCACATTTTCTCCTCATTTAAGCAAAATTCCTAACCTGCAGTTGCTACAGTTTCTAACTTAGATCAAAACTAGACGGTGGGAGATGTAGAGTTGTTTAAAAAGAAAGGAAATCAATGGAGTAAGGCTGGATAGTGACTTGGGGACATCAAAGATACCAGGGCTTCCCTGGTCATGCAGTGGTTAAGACTTCATCCTTCCAATACAGGGGATGCAGGTTCCACCCCTGGTCATGGAACTAAGATCCCACATGCTAAACAGTGCAGCCAAAAAATAAAAAAGTAAACATGATGCCCAAATAGTTCACTTCATTAGCTGGGAATATGTATTCACCAGCACAGTATGTATTTCAGAAACCTCCCAAGTTCAAGTCGAATTAAGATTTTTACCTTAAAGCTATTTGATACTAATCAGTATATTAAATGTTTAATAAACAAAAATAGGCCATGAGATAGACTGATTAGTTGGGAGGACACTTTAATGAAGAAAAAAATATAAGCAGAAGCAAGAGGCATGTAAATTCATTTTTTCTCCAGAGACCATACATACTCAAGAAAGTTGATGAAATCTCATTTTCAAGCCTATGCTGGGCTATGCTAAGTTGCTCAGTTGTGTCCGACTCTTTTCAACACCATGAATTGTACCTGCAAGGATCCTCTTGTCCATGGGATTCTACAGGAAAGAATACTGGAGCGGGTTGCCATGCCTTCCTCCAGGGGATCTTCCCATCCCAGGGATCAAACCGAGGTATCCGACATTGCAGGCAGATTCTTTACCATCTGAGCCACCAGGGAAACCCATATATTTACCCAAATCACACAGAGAGGTAGACAGATAGATACTGTTGGATGGATAGATGGATGGATGGACGGATAGACAGACAGATTCAAGGTGCTCTTCTCCTTCCTACAGAGACCTGTTTGTTGAGGCAGCAAACATTTCTTGAGTGTCTAACCCATGTTGGGCTCTGAAGGTGCTGGAGGCTCTGAACAAGACAAACAAGTAGCAGTCATTCATTCCACGTGCTGACATAGATGATAGTTAAGACTCTTCTGGTTACAAGAAACAGCGACTCGAGCAAATGTAACCAAAACTGGGAATTTATTGGAAAGCTACTACTAGAAGACCTACACATCCAAGTCCTGCATAGGGGGCAGAAACAGGAAATCATGGACCTTCCCTTTTGGGCAATGATGTCATTATGGGGACTCAGTCCCAACAAGTCCCAACCGCTGTGTCTTTCAGTTCAAGTTTCTGAACAGAGAAACTCATTGGCTCGGGTTGGATGAGGCGTCTATCCCTGGTCCAATCAACCATGGCCAGAATGGCAGGTTCATGTGGTTTGAACCTGCCCCAACATACTCAAGTCTTTCCAGAAACTGAAAGATTTTGTGAATAGAGCAGACACTCTAGTTAGCGTCTACATTTTGTAGCCCTAACATTTAAACAGGTTCAGGGTTATATTCAAAATATTTAACAACTGATATGCAGATGACACCTCCCTTACGGCAAAGAGCGAAGAAGAACTAAAGAGCCTCTTGATGAAAGTGAAAGAGGAGAATGAAAAAGTTGGCTTAAAGCTCAACATTCAAGAAACTAAGATAATGGCATCCGGTCCCATCACTTCATGACAGAGATGAGGAAACAGTGGAAACAGTGAGAGACTTTATTTTCTTGGGCTCCAAAATCACTGCAGATGGTGACTACAGCCATGAAATTAAAAGATGCTTTATCCTTGGGAGAAAAGCTATGACAAACCTAGACAACATATTAAAAAGCAGAGATATAACTTTGCTGACAAAGGTCTGTATAGTCAAAGCTATGATTTTTCCAGTAGTCATCTATGGATGTGAGAGTTGGACCATAAAGAAGGCTGAGCACCTTTTGAAACTGTGGGGTTGGAGAAGACTCTTGAGAGTCCGTTGGACTGCAAGGAGATCAAACCAGTCCAGGAAATCAGTCCTGAATATTCATTGGAAGGACTGATGCTGAAGCGCCAATACTTTGGCCACCTGATGCAAATAGCCAACTCATTGGAAAAGACCCTGATGCTGGGAAAGATTGAAGGCAGAAGGAGAAGGAGATGACAGAGGACAATATGGTTGGATGGCATCATCAACTCAATGGACATGAGTTTGAGCAAGCTCCAGGAGATGGTGATGGGAAGCCTGGCATGCTGCCATCCATGAGGTTGCAAAGAGTCAGTCATGACTGAGGGCCTCAACAACAGCAACAGTGACCCAGGCAGTGACTAGCCGGAGCAATGCTGTAGCCCAGAAACAGGGCCCAGGAGGGTCCCTGCTGGATCAGGCATTAACCTTGTATAGTTACGAGGCCATGAGACGATATGAGATATCCTATGTGAGAGGCCAGGGTGGCTCTGGAGAGGTGGGCCTTTGGGGAATTTTCCTAGAAGTTCAAGTGCCCTGGAATAGATTCCAAGATATAGATTTATGTGGAAGTGGAAGTAAAGTCCGATGCTGTAAAGGACAATATTGCATGGGAACCTGTAATGTTAGGTCCATGAATCAAGGTAAAGTAGAAGTGGTCAAATAGGAGATGGCCAAGAGTGAATGTTGACATTTTAGGAATCAGCAAACTAAAATGGATTGGAATGGGTGAATTTAATTCAGATGACCATTATATCTACTACTGTGGGCAGGAATCCCGTAGAAGAAATGGAGTAGCCATCATAGTCAACGAAAGAGTCTGAAATGCAGTATTTGGATGCAATCTCAAAAATGACAGAATGATTTCTGTTCGTTTCCAAGGCAAACCATTCACTATCACAGTAATCCAAGTCTATGCCCCAACCAGTAATGCTGAAGAATGCTGAAGAAGTTGAATGGTTCTATGAAGACATACAAGACCTTTTAGAACTAACACCCAAAAAAGATGGCCTTTTCATTATAAGGGACCGGAATGCAAAAGTAGGAAGTCAAGAAACACCTGGAGTAACAGGTAAATTTGGCCTTGGAAGTACAGATTGAAACAGGGCAAAGGCTAACAGAGTTTTGCCAAGAGAACACACTGATTATAGCAAACACCCTCTTCCAACATCACAAGAGAATACTCTACACATGGACATCACCAGATGGTCAATACCGAAATCAGACTGATTATATTCTTTGCAGCCAAAGATGGAGAAGCTCTATACACTCAGCAAAAACAAGACCGGGAGCTGACTGTGGCTCAGAACATGAACTCCTTAATGCCAAATTCAGACTTAAATTGAAGAAAGCAGGGAAAACCACTAGACCATTCAGGTATGACCTAAATTAAATCCCTTACTATTATACAGTGGAAGTGACAAACAGATTCAAGGGATTAGATCCGATAGAGTACCTGAAGAACTATGGATGGAGGTTTGTGACATTGTATAGGAGGCAGGGATCAAGACCATCCCCAAGGAAAAGAAATGCAAAAAGGCAAAAAGGTGGTCTGAGGAGGCCTTACAAACAGCTGTAAAAAGAAGAGAAGTAAAAGGCAAAGGAGAAAAGGAAAGATATACCCATCTGAATGCAGAGTTCCAAAGAACAGCAAGGAGAGATAAGAAAGCCTTCCTCAGTGATCAACGGGAAAGACCAGAGATCTCGTCAAGAAAATTAGAGATACCAAGGGGACTTTTCATGCAAAGATGGCCTCGATAAAGGACAGAAATGGTATGGACCTAACAGAAGCAGAAGATATTCAGAAGAGGTGGAAAGAATAAACAGAAGAACTGTACAAAAAAGATCTTCACAACCCAGATAATCATGATGATATGATCACTCACCTAGAGCCAGACATCCTGGAATGGGAAGACAAGTGGGCATTAGGAAGCATCTCTACAAACAAAGTTAGTGGAGGTGATGGAATTCCAGTTGAGTCATTTCAAATCCTAAAAGATGATGCTGTGAAAGTGCTGCACTCAATATGCCAGCAAATTTGGAAAACTCAGCAGTGGGCACAGGACTGGAAAAGGTCAGTTTTCATTCCAATCCCAAACAAAGTCAATGCCAAAGAATGCTCAAACTACCACACAATTGTACTCATCTCACACACTAGTAAAGTAATGCTCAAAATTCTCCAAGCCAGGCTTCAACAATACGTGAACCATGAACTTCCAGATGTTCAAGCTGGATTTAGAAAAGGCAGAGGAACCAGAGCTCAAACTGCCAACATCTGCTGGATCATCAAAAAAGCAAGGGAGTTCCAGAAAAACATCTATTTCTGCTTTATTGACTATGCCAAAGCCTTTGACTGTGTGGATCACAATAAACTGTGGAAAATTCTGAAAGAGATGGGAATACCAGACCACCTGACCTTCCTTTTGAGAAACCTGTATGCAGGTCAGGAAGCAACAGTTAGAATGGACACAGAACAACAGACTGGTTCCAAATTGGGAAAGGAGTCCGTCAAGGCTGGGTATTGTCACCCTGCTCATATAATTCATATGCAGGGTACATCATGAGGAACGCTGGGCTGGATGGAAGAACAAGCTGGTATCAAGATTGCCAGGAGAAATATCAATAACCTCAGATATGCAGATGACACCACCCTTATGGCAGAAAGCGAAGAAGAACTAAAGAGCCTCTTGATGAAAGTGAAAGAGGAGCGTGAAAAAGTTGGCTTAAAACTCAACATTCAGAAAACTAAGATCATGGCATCCAGTCCCATCACTTCATGGCAAATAGATGGGGAAACAGTGAAAGACTTTATTTTCTTGGGCTCCAAAGTCACTGTAGATGGTGACTGCAGATGGTGCAGCCATGAAATTAAAAGATGTTTGCTCCTTGGAAGAAAAGCTATGACTAACCTAGAAGCATATAAAAAAGCAGAGACATTACTTTGCCAACAAAAGTCTTTCTAGTCAAAGCTATGGTTTTTCCAGTAATCATGGATGGATGTGAAAGTTGGACTATAAAGAAAGCTGAGCACCAAAGAATTGATGCTTTTGAACTGTCATGCTGGAGAAGAATCTTGAGAGTCTCTTGGACAGCAAGGAGATCCAACCAGTCCATCCTAAAGGAAATCAGTCCTGAATATTCACTGGAAGGACAGATGCTGAAGCTGAAACCCCAATATTTTGGCCACCTGATGCGAAGAACTGACTCATTTGAAAAGACCCTGATGCTGGGAAAGATTGAAGGCAGGAGGAGAACGGGACGACAGAGGATGAGATGGTTGGATGACATCACTGACTCAATGGACATGAGTTTGAGTAAACTCTGGGAGTTGGTGATGGATAGGGAGGCCTGATGTGCTGTAGTTCGTGAGGTTGCAAAGAGTCAGACACAACTGAGCAAGTGAACTGAACTTATTACTGATTTATTACAGATATGCTCCCAGGGAAGGCCATTAACAAAGTGGATGAGGACCTCCCTGTCAGTCAGTGGTTAAGGAGATGGGCATCTGATCCCTAATCCAGGAAGATTCCCTGGAGAAGAGCATGGCAACCCACTCCAGTATTCTTGCTTGGAAAATTCCATGGACCGAGGAGCCTGGCAGGCTACAGTCCATGGGGTCGAAAAAGAGTCAGACATGACTTTGCCACTAAACACCAAAACATCACACAATCAGGGGTTGAGTGAATCCATAGATGCGGAACTGCAGGCTGACTATCAGACTTGAGCATCTGCAGAGTTTGGTATATGTGGGGATTCTGGAGTATCAAGGAAAGAACAAATCATGCTTTCTTCTTTTCTCAAATTTTATTTATTTATTTTTATTTTTGGCTGTGTTGACTTTTTGTTGCTTTGCTCAGGCTTTTCTCTAGTTGAGGCAAGCAGGGACTACCCTCTAGTTTGCAGTGCACAGGCTTCTTGCTGCAATGATTTCTCTTGTTGCAGAACATGGGCTCTAAGCATGTGGGCTCATCAGTTGCAGTTCACAGGGTCTAGAGGCCAGTGGTTTTGGCACAAGGGCTTAGTTGCTCTTCATCATAGGGGATCTTGCCAAAACAGAGACTGAACCAATGTCCCTTGCATTGCAAGGCAGATTCCCAAACACTAGACCAACAGGGAAGCCCCCAAATCACGCTTTCATGATAATGAAAACTGAAATTCCCACCATCCTCTGCCTGTAAACTTGAGATCCAGAAAAGCCAGTTGCATCAGGGGAATGGGTGGCATAAGTTCGAGTCGAAGTCCAAACATCTGGAAACAAGGCATAAGGCCCAGTTCTCTGACAGGAGAAGACTGACGGCACAGCTGGAGCAATCTGATAGAAATGGAACTTCCCCTTCCCATCTCTTTGTCTGCCTTCCTCTGTTCTACTCAGTTCCTCAACAGACTGAATGGGGCCACCCACACTGGGGAGGGCCATCTGCTTTGCTCTGTCTACCTATTCAAATCCTAATCTCATCTGGATATATCCTCACAGACACACCCAGAATAATGTTCAATCAAATAGACGTGAGAGTTGGACCATAAAGAAAGCTGAGCATCAAAGAATTGATGCTTTTGAGTTGTGGTGTTGGAGAAGATTCTTGAAAGTCCCTTGGACTGCAAGGAGATCCAACCAGTCAAGCCTAAAGGAAATCAGTCCTGAATATTCATTGGAAGGGCTGATGCTGAAGCTGAAGTTCCCGTACTTTGGCCACCTGATGCGAAGAGCTGACTCATTACAAAAGATCCTGATGCTGGGAAAGATTGAAGGCAGAAGGGAATGACAGAGGACAAGATGATTGGATGGCATCACCAACTCAATGGACATGAGTTTGAGCAAGCTCCAGGAGATGGTAAAAACAGGGAAGCTTGGTGTGCTGCAGTCCATGGGGCTGCAAAGGGTCAGACACAACTGAGCGACTCAACAAACAACAACAACAAATATCTGGGCCCCTTGTATCTCCATCAAGTTGACCCATAAAATTAACCATCTCAGGTGCCCTCAGGGAAAGCTTCACCCTGATCCCAGAAGGAGCTCTGGGGTGTAAGCCACACTGCATAATTCTCCTCACCAGAGGCAAGGGAGCCGGCCTCTGATACCTCAGCACCTCAGTCACTGTTTCACAGTCACAGCAGATGAGGCTCTCCTCCCCAGCATGTCTGACTCTCTGTGCCTGTGGCCGAGCAGCTACAGGTGCTGGAAGTGAAACCACCTACAGAGTCCAGTGCAGGATGGAGCCCTGACATCACCTGCACCAGTGGGGTCCAGGCAGGTTGCCAACTAAGTGGTTCCAAAGTATTTCAACTCCCCTGGTGGTCCAGTGGCTAGGACTCTGCACTGTCAACGCAGGGGGCCCGGGTTCAATCCCTGGTTAAGGAACTAGATCCCACATGCTGCAGCAAAGCTTGAAGATCCCACGTGCCACAACTAAGACCAGTGCAGCCAAATAAATATTTTTTTAAAATAATAATAATAAATCAATAAAAAGGGGGAACTCCCTGGCAGTCCAGTGGTTGGAACTTTTCACTTTCACTGCTGATGACACGAGTTCGAACCCTGGTTGGGGAACTAGGATCTTGCAGGCCATCTGGTCCTGCCGAAAAAAGAAAAATAAATGGATAAAAGGGTTGAAGTAGATGATTTTACCCCCATTCTTTTATAAATAATTTCTCCCCTAATAACATTAAGAAATGTCTTCACTGTCTCTAGACTGTGCCTAGATTTTGAGATTCAAAGATAAATAATAGATGCAGTGGATACTTGGCTTTTTTCCTCGGCTTCTAGACTCTAACCTCACTTTCCTATTTGCTGCCCCCAAAACTGGGGTCTTAGTGGAAGGTTGTGGCAGCATCGGAAAAGGAAGGTCCTTGCTGATCAGCTCCAACCCAGACTGAGCGCTTGAACCTCTGAGCTAGGGGTGCCCTCTCCTAGAGTTTGGAATTGGGAGTGAGTAATACCTGGAGGAGATGGTCAGGAAGTCACTCCTTGTGTGCAGCAGAGCTTGCTGACTACCTGCTTCTTGAGTGTGGGCTCTGTTGAGGTTCCTGACACATGGCCTGGAACCCTCCTGCAGCCTAAGGGCTACACCTTTTCCATGCCTGGCCACACACACTTGGTTCTCTATAAAATTAGCCATGTGATTTCTTTCAAAAACTCTCTTCTGAGACTTTATACACAGGTATCTGAACAAACAACTATGTTTCTGCCAAGATTTGTTCCCCAAATATTGATGAAAAGATTCATCTCTAGGCCTCTTTCTCTGTCTGGCTCTTTATCTAATACCAGTTTGTTTACCTGTGTGCCATGACCTAGTTTCTAAGCTTAAGGCTGAGTTACCCAGGTTTATTGTTTTAGGCAATATTTATGTGCATTGTTTTCTTTTGTTCTTTGTGGATAAAATGTCTTAACAGCCATAAGATGAGAATCTGAAGCAGCAAAAATCAATATCTTGAGTGGTCTTCCATCCATCTCCACTCTCAGCAGCACCCAACAAAAACATTCCAAACTGATTAGCAGACGCAAACTATTATATTCAGAATGGATAACCAACAAGGTCCAACTGTGTAACACAGAGAACTATATTCAATGTTTCATGATAAACCATCACGGTTCAGAGAAATGAACATGAAACAGAATATATACGTGTATAACTGAGTCAATTTGCTATGCAGCAGAAATTAACACAACATTGTCAACCAAATATACTTCAATAAATTTTAAAATCCCAAATATATGAAAATCTATTTGTTTTGAAGACATGCAACAAAGAAACTGAAAGAAAAAGGAGTGAAATAGGTGTGCCCAGCAGGACAGAGTCTTCCATCTTATACTTTTTTAATCATAAAAGATGAACTCATTATTATCCCAAAATTTCTTGAGGCAGAAATTCAGGCACCTGATTATTCTATAAAATCAAAGTGACAGCATCCTTGGAGAAACAGTTGCCTGGCAACTCGGAACAAAGGATTGTCTTTAGATTCCTCTGGAATCTTGTGTATCTATTTTGGTTTTTCTGTTGAGCTCATTTCCCTCCCTACAACCCCCAGAATGAACAATTTTGGAGGAAAAATTCCACTCATAAGAAAGTCTTTTTTCCTCCAGAAGGTATTTTTAAGAAGTACAGCTATCTTTACGCAGTTGAATCACTCTATTTTCAGGACTGGTACATGAACACATTAAGAAAAGAAAAAGAAAAATGCATTAACACGTCAGAAAAAGAAAAATGCCAATTGAGAGGAGGTTTCAGACTGAGATGTATGTTTTGAGGCTGAAAGCCAGACATCAGCTTTCTACCAGAAGGTATTAATTCAGAATCTCACCTAAGACCAAAGTATAATTCAGCCAGTTGAGAGATGCTTTGCAAACTCCTACCTCTTTGTTGGAGCAAGAAGAGCTGTCTGGGCAAAAGCTCTTATTCACCAAACTCAGAAGCCCTACATCTCCCCTCTTCTGAATTAACGATGCAGTCCCAGATCTTTTTTCCTGTCTTCAGTGAGATAAAGAGTAAGGTATCTGCATCCCTAATGAGTCTTTTGCTTATAAGCAAGATAACCTGAGAGACCCTATGCAAAAGGGAAACTCCTGGAAGGATTGGGATAACTCACAAAAGGCCAACCAAATAGCTTGGGAGTGGGTAGGAACCAAGGTGCTCAAAGTTAAGAGGCAGGAACCACAGAAAGGTCGAGGAGAAAAAGGCAAGCAGAATCCCATGATGAGAACAGTGAACTTCACATATCCTGGTAGTGCCCACTCAACATTCATAATCCCTGGAGAGAATGTCACATTGGCAGACTTTAGATCAAAAGACCAAGCTTGCTGTCCCAAACCAGGGAGAGGAAGAATCTCTACTAGGAGGACCTTCCGCAAACCCCTTCAGCTTCCATGACGTAAGGGCATAGATTTTATCACATACAGATGGTCCCCAGGGGCTTCCCTGGTGGTCCAGTGGCTAAGGCTCCAAGCTCCAGGGGGTCCAGGTTCAATCCTTGGTCAGGGAACTAGATCCCACATGGCGCAACTAAGAGTTCACATACCCCCAGTAAAGATCCCACCTGCTACAACTAAGATCTGGTGCAGCCACATAAACAAATTTTTAAGTTAAAAAAAAAAAAACACTGGCCACAATAGGGTGATGGGAAGGTCATTTCCCAAAAAAGAAACTCTGGTGCTATTTAGAAGGAGAATGAATGCTAAGAAGCCAAAAAAACATTTATCACAGTCTGAGTTTTGTTCCCAGAAGCAGCAATGGAGGCAGGGATTCTTATACTATTACTCTTCAAGAGACATCCTGAAGTCGTGCTTCCAGGAGAAACTTTAAGAAAGTAGGAGAAGCAGGATAGAGCAGGGAAAGAGGCTAAACAAAGATGAAGTTTCAGGTGAGGTCTAATTTCAGCCTGCCCACAGTTCTGGAACGTGAATGACGCCACAGAGTCGTGCCCTTTGAGGCGAGGGGGCTCAGTTTTTTTATCCTCATTTCAGTCAGCCACTGGCTGTACGAAGCCCTGAGGTGAATTATTAATAGCACCTCCCGGGCATTTCCCAATAAGGTGAATCCCCCCGGCCAAGGATAATTCTCCTGAGAAGGGTATCAGCTTGAGCCATTAGCAGCATCACTGGGCATAGCTGGGCAAAGGGATGCTAACACAGCAAAGGACACAAGTCTCTACTACAATCATAAAAATAAAGGCAAGATAGTTGGATTTGATTCACTGCACCCAGGGTTTCCCATCTGTACACTTGGTGCAAGAATCCTGGGACAGTCATTCATTCAGATGAAAGGGACTGATTACTTAGTGGGACTGTCTCAGTGGGGATAATAATGTAATTAACAGAAAGATACCAGCAGAGTCAGAAGAGGTAAAAATTTCTTTAATCAAAAAATAGGCAGAAGATCTAAATAGACATTTCTCCAAAGACATACAGATGGCCAAAAAGCACATGACAAGATGCTCAACATCCCTAATTATCAGGGAAAAGGAAATTAAAACTACTCAGAATGACCATTGTCCAAAAAAATCTACAAACACTACTACATATAAATTAGATAATCAACAAGGACCAACTAATACAGCACAGAGAACTTTACATAACATTCAGTAATAACCTACATGGGAAAAGAATCTGAAAAGAACGAACATATGCATATGTATAACTGAATCACTTTGCTCTATCAGTTCAGTTCACTTCAGTTCAGTCGCTCAGTCGTGTCCGACTCTTTGTGACCACATGAATCACAGCACGCCAGCCCTCCCTGTCCATCACCAACTCCCGGAGTTCACTCAAACTCACCTACATCGAGTCAGTGATGCCATCCAGACATCTCATTCTCTGTTTTCCCCTTCTCCTCCTGCCCCTAATCCCTCCCAGCATCAGAGTCTTTTCCAGTGAGTCAACTCGTCGCATGAGGTGGCCAAAGTATTGGAGTTTCAGCTTTAGCATCAGTCCTTCCAATGAACACCCAGGACTGATCTCCTCTAGAATGGACTGGTTGGATCTCCTTGCAGTCCAAGGGACTCTCAAGAGTCTTCTCCAACACCACAGTTCAAAAGCATCAATTCTTCGGCAATCAACTTTGTTCACAGTCCAACTCTCACATCCATACATGATCACTGGAAAAACCATAGCCTTGACTAGACAGACCTTGGTTGGCAAAGTAATGACTCTGCTTTTTAATATGCTATCTAGGTTGGTCATAACTTTCCTTCCAAGGAGTAAGCGTCTTTTAATTTCCTGGCTGCAATCAGCATCCACAGTGATTTTGGAGCCCAAAAAAATAAAGTCTGACATTGTTTCCACTGTTTTCTCATCTATTTCCCATGAAGTGATGGGACCAGATGCCATGATCTTTGTTTTTTGAATGTTGAGCTTCAAGCCAACTTTTTCACTCTCCTCTTTCACTTTCATCAAGAGGCTTTTGAGTTCCTCTTCACTCTCTGCCATAAGGGTGGCATCATCTGTATATCTGAGGTTATTGATATTTCTCCCGGCAATCTTGATTCCAGCTTGTGCTTCTTCCAGCCCAGCGTTCCTCATGATGTACTCTGCATACAAGTTAAATAAGCAGGGTGACAATATACAACCTTGACGTACTCCTTTTCCTATTTGGAACCAGTCTGTTGTTCCATGTCCAGTTCTAACTGTTGCTTCCTGACCTGCATACAGGTTTCTCAAGAGGCAGGTCAGGTGGTCTGGTATTCCCATCTCTTTCAGAATTTTCCAGTTTGTTGTGATCCACTTTGTTCTATACTTGAAACCAACCCATTGTAAACAAACACTGTAAATCAATTATCCTCCAATAAAATAAAAAAGTATCAGTCTTCACCAGGTAAACTGTGCAGCTAGCTACAAGATCCAGTACATGAGTTATTGGAACGAAACAGAAATGTACCTCAAGCCTCACTTTCCTACAAAAACATAACTCTTTGTCAATATAACTAGTAGTTATTAATTATGAGATAAAACAAGTTGGAAAAATATAGAACAATATTAAGAGAAATAAAATGTCTGTCTTCAAATTGAGTACCTTTTCATCTTATCCTCTTAGGCCATTAATTGCCACTTTAACCTCATCTTGGTCTCCCTATTCATCTATAAGAATATTTAACTTTCTTTTGGTTTTTCAAGTTTCAAAAATGTTTTTAGCCTGGTATAGAGCTTTTTCAGAAAATCACTTCTAACTCTTCTCCTGCTGATCCACCCAATAACCCTATTTAGGTTTTACTGGAGGAGGCAAAGTGTTAAGTGTTTCATCACCTCTTTAGTTCTAGAGGCTATAACAGAAAAATAAAGGCTCCTTAAGAAAAATAAACCATTTTTTTAAAAAAAAGGAAAAAAAAATGAAGCTTATGGATATGGTCAAAGATCTAACACTAAAGGAGAGTTAAAGGAACAAGATCATTGGAAAAAAGAAAAAAAGAAACTGACTTTCTAATGCACTGAAGAAATGCATCAGAAAAAAATATATAAAAGAAGTCTTACAGACCTAACAGAGAATTTGACAATGATTAGTGATATATGCATAGAAAACTAAGCAAACAAAAAAAAAAAAACTATTGTTAATTACAAGAAAAACAAAACTGTACTAGAAAAGAAACATAACTATGATCAACAACATTTATAATACAAATAAACAGCATTTCTCATTGATTAACAACATTAGTGAGCAAACATTTCTACATTCTCAGTGACCTAAATATAAACGTAAATAAAATCTGTCCCTGGAGGAACAGTGGATAAGAATCCATCTGCCAATGCAGGGGACACAAGTTCAATTCCCAGTCTGGGCAGATCCTACAGGGCATGGAGAAATTAGGCCCATGCACCACAATCGCTGAGTCAGCGCTCCAGAGCCCACAAGCTGCAACTACTGAGCCCAAGAGCCACAGCTACTGAAGCCTGCGCACCTAGAGCCTGCGTTCTGCAACAAGAGACACCACCGCACTGAGAAGCCCACGCACCGTAACGAAGAACAGCCTCCACTCGCCACAACTAGAGGCCACGCAAAGCAACGGAAGACTCAGCGCAGCCAAAAATAAATCATTTGCTAGAGAAATCTTGGCGACGCCTCTCTGTCTTTCCCTCTCTATTACATATATTAATATATAATATATACCTCGTATTATATGTCACATAATATATATTTTATAGGTTATGTATCATATATATTTGTTGTTCAGTCACATAGTTGTGTCTGACTCTTTGCGACCCCACGAAAGGCAGGATGCCAGGATTCCCTGTCCTTCACTATCTCCCAGTGACATCCAACCTTCTCATCCTCTGTCGTCCCCTTCTCCTATCTTCAATCTATCCCTGCATCAGGGTGTTTTCCAATGAATCGGCTCTTCACATCAGGTGGCCAAAATATTGGAGCTTCAGCTTCAGCATCAATCCTCCCAATGAATATTCAGTGTTGATTTCCTTTAGGGTTGACTGGTTTGATCCCCCTGCTGTCCAAGGGACTCTCCAGAGTCTTCTCCAGCACCACAGTTGGAAAGTATCAATTCTTTGGCTCTCAGCCTTCTTATACATACATACAAATACATATATATGTATAATATATACATACACACACATATTTGGCCATTCATGTACATATATATGGGCTTTCCTGGTGGTTCAGATGGTAAAAAATCTTCCTGCATTGTGGGAGACCCAGACTCTATCCCTAAATTGGGAAGATCCCCTGGAGAAGGGAATGGTTACCTATTTTGGTCTTCTTGCCTGGAGAATCCCATGGACAGAAGAGCCTAGCCGGCTACTGTCCATAGGTTTGCAAAGAGTCAGACACAGTTGAAAAACTAACACTTTCACACACACACATATATATGTATGTATGTATGTATATGCATGCATGTATACACACACACACACACACGATACGAGTAGTCTTCATCCAGTTTTGAGGAAAAAAAAAACATCTCCAAATATTGTCATAACATTGTCAGGCGTTCCTTGAAGAGCAAAATCCCCTCAGTTGAGAACTACTGTTCTAACCCGTTTATTACATTTTCTCTACTAAATAGTATGATGAGGATTTTATTTCTCTGACTTGAAACTGACTGATTCAGAAAGCCATAAATTATGTCAAAATTCAGTAAACAAAATATTAATATAATTATTTAGAAATATACAAATAATAAAAGAATAAACAAATTAAAGTATTAAATGCAATTGCTCCCAAAGGACAGAACTGAAGGACAGGGAGGAGTGATTTTGAACTTTTTAACATGATTTTGTTGTCTTAATGCGTACATATATAGCTGACCAGGTAGCTGATCAGGTAGAAAGCTCCAGAGACAGACTCAAAAATTCTCGTAAGAGATGAAAGAAGTGTTTATTGGCATCTTTTTTCTAATCTCATCTAAACCACACTCTCTTGCATTTTGCCCAAAGGTTAAGTGTGGCTGTCATCTAGCTTGAATCATATGCTTGTTTCTTTTCCAAGATGACTCTAATCTGCCTCCTCCCTAACTGGGTGGAGAACTGGCTTACCTGGTTGTAATTATGCAGTAGTCAGAGAAGACAGGAAAAAACACTCTGGTAAAGATTCTTACGAACACTGAAATAACATTAGAATCCCTAGATCTGCGTGTGTTGTCTCCCTCTAAAAACGAGGCAGTAGGGGAGGTGAGGGCGGTGGAGACTGCTTGGGTATGTGTCAATGCTACTTACTTTTCTAGACTGTCTTTCCCGAGTCTCCATCCATCCGTATCTCCCTCACATTGTACCCCCAGTACTAGCTCTAACTCAGCCTTGCCTCCCCACACAACAAGTGAAGCAATCCTGGGACTGAAGTTCTTATGTATTCTGTGTTAAGTCGCTCAGAGTGGGACACAGCAGCAGCAGTGTTAAGTACATACTACATTTTGTTTATCCATGCATCTGTTGATGGACATTGGATTGGTTCCACCTTTTGGCTATTATGAATAATGCTGTTATGAACTTGAGTGTACAAATAATTGTTCAAATCCCAGTGTTCAAATATTTGCAGTATATGCCTTAGAAATTGATCATACCGTCTGTGATTATTTTTATCTTTTTTTTTATGATTAGCTGTTTGAGGAACCACTACTGTTTTCCACAGAAGCTGTAACATTTTACATTCCCACCAGCAATGCACAAGGGTTCCAATTTCTTCATATCCTCACCAACACTTGCTATTTTCAGTTTGTCTTTTTTTTTTAATACTAGTCATTCCAAGCTGTATAAAGTGGTATGCCATTGTTTCAATTTGCATTTATTTCCCCACTGGTAAGTGATATTGAGCATCTTTTCTTGTGCTTATTGGCCATTTGTGTATTTTCTATAGAGAAATGTCTACTTGACTTCTTTACCCACTTTTTAAAAACTTTATCCATTTATTTGGCTGCATTGGCTCTTAGTTGCGTCATGCCAGTACTTTTTTTGCAACTCTCTGGATGTGGTGCATGGGCTCAGTAGTTGCAGCACAGGGGCGTAGCAGCTTCGAGCCATGTGGGATCCCAGTTTCCCAAGCAGGGATTGAACTCACGTCCCCTGCACTGCAGGGCAGATTCTTAGCCACTAGACCACCAGGGAAGTCCTCTTTGCCCACTTTTTTTTAAATGCCAATATAAAGTGAAGCTTTATTCTTGATGATGTGGTCAGGTATCTTGGGTCAGATAACAAAGAGAAACATCCTCCTTCACCAATTTTTGAAATTATATATTTTTCTTTTTTTGTTTGTTTTTTATTACCATTTTAAAATTATATTTTAAATTGGAGGACTGCTCCCTTTTAAATCAGTTTGTTTCTATGTTGCTGAGTTGTAGACACTCTTTCTATATTCTGGATATTAATCCCTTATCAGATATAATTTGCAAATATTTTCCCCATTCCATGACTTGCCTTTTCACTCTGTTGACAATTGTCCTTTAATACAAGAAAGTTTTAATTTTTTATAAAGCACAATTTATCTATTTTTTTCTTTTGGTTTCATAACCAAGAAATCATTACCAAATCCACTGTTATATAGTCTTTCCACTATGCTTTCTTCTATGAGTCTTACAGTTTTAGCTCTTACATTTAGGTCATTGATCCATTTTGAGTTAATTTTTGTATATAGTATAAGAAAAGGATCAAACTTCATTCTTCTGCATGTGGATATCCAGCTTTTCTCTTCTACCTTCTGTTTTAGCTTTTTATATTTAACTCTGGCTTATTTCAAAATGATTTCGAAGTTTAATATTGATTAAAGGTCTAAATGAATTTTCTTTTCAAGTTATCATGCCATCTTCCAAAGCAATATCCTTGCCTTCCTCAGCCATTATTTTGTAAGAGCTTTATTGAGATGTAATTCACCTACCATAAAATCTACCCACTTAGTGTGTACAATTCAATAGTTTTTAGTATATTCACAGAGTTGTACAACTATTACCACAATTTTAGAATATTTTCATCACCCCAAAAAGAAACTGTGCATACTTTAGCAGTCACCCTCATCTTCCCCCAACCCCTACAGGCAACCACTAACTATCTCTATAGACTTGCCTATTCTGGATATTTCATTATTATTTTGTAATAAAGAATATGTTGGATTTTTAGATAACTGACTTATTTCACTTAGCATAATGTTTTTAAGGGTCATCTATATTGTAGCTTGTATAAATATCTCATTCCTTTTTAAGAATAATTATTTTATTTATTATTATTCATTTTTGACTGTGCTGGATCTTAGTTGTGGCATGTGGGATCTAGCTCCCTGGCCAGGGATGGAACCTAGACCCCTGCATTGGGAGAACGGAGTCTTAGCCACTGGACCACGAGGGATGTCCCTCAACACTTCATTCCTTTTTATAGCCAAATAATATTCCATTGTAAAGATACACCACATTTCATTTATCCATTCATCAGTTGATAAGATATGTGGGTTATTTCCACTTTTTTGGTGCTGCTGTGAACATTTGTGTATAAGTTTTGTGTGGACATGTGTTTCAAGTTTTTTTGAGTATATACCCAGGAGAGGAATTGCTAGGTCAAATGGTAACTCTATATTTAACCTTCTGAAGAACTGCCAGACTGTTTTCTAAGTGTTATTTCTCCACATCCTAGCTGACATTTATTATTATTTTTATTATTATAGACCTGCTAATGGATACAAAGTGGTATGTCATTGTGGTTTTGATTTTCCCAATGGCCAATAATGTTAGCTATCTTTCCATGTGCTTATCGGTCATTTGTGCATTTTCTTGTACCCAATTATTTTTTATGTCTTCTTTATCATATCTATCTATTCTGTTCTTTTTACCTATCTATTCTCTCACCAGAACCATACCTTTCTTATCCTATATGTTTTAACATCTGGTAGGACTATTCTCTGAACTCCACTGTCCTTCCATTTCCTTCACTTTTTCTGAATTGTGTTGGGTCTTTTCTCTTATTAATTTATGGGGAGAACTTTAGAAACGGACACGTTACCATGCTAACAAAGGAGACAACTTTCTTGACAACCATTTTTTATATATTTCCTTACAGTATTCTGATGCCACTCACATGTGCTCTAAACATCCACGGTGACTTATACCAGAAATAGTGTACATGCAATTTGTGACTTTAAAGAAACATTATTCCAATAGCTTTAGAAAAGCAACTGACACAAATGAAGTGTTAACTTGAGTCAAGTGATACCAAGAGATAATGCCTGAGTTGAAGAAAGAGGTTTCCTTGAAATATTTCTCCTAGTTGTCCCTTAGCGAAGTAAGACTTAGTAAGCTAGTCTCTTTGCATAAATTTCAATTCCCCAGCATTTGATTAAGCATGACAACTGGGATTCTCCATGGAAACAGTGGAGCAAGATGCTACACCTTCCAAAACGCATAAAAATAATGCTCTCTTATTTGCTGCCTGGCAACAATACTCCTTGCACCTATTCACAGGGAAATTTATTTTTGCTGATTGGTATAACTTTGACAGTGAAAGGAAAGGAAAAAAAATAGTTATTTCAAGAATCAAACATTGAGAGGACAGTTTAACCTTTCCCTTCTTTTAAAGACCTGTGTGAGGTCTTCATAACTTTAAATAACATAAAAGGCATATACCACACAAAAGCATAAAGCATAAAAATATAAAGGCAGAGTGAGCATGATCAGAGAGGAGCCTTCACTAAGAATCTTTGAGGGACTTCGCTGGTGGTTCAGTGCATTAGGATTCACTTGCCAGTTTGACTCCTGGTCCAGGAAGATCCCACACACCCAGGGCAACCAAGGCGTGCGCCACAACTACTGAAGTCCGCACGCCCTAGCGCCCATGCTCAGCAGTCAGAGAAGCCACCGCAATGAGAAGCCCGTGCATCACAACTGGAGTGGCCCTGACGCGCGTAACTAGAGAAGGCCCACGTGCAGCAACAAAGCCTCAGTGCAGCCAGAAACTAACCAATTAAAAAAAGAAAAAAAGAATCTTTGAGGACAAAAGGTCTTTGATTAAGGGACACACTAGATGAAGCCCTTGAGGTTCTCAAGCAGCGTGGGTTCAAACTGCACTTCTCAGGCTTATTGACAATGGGGCTCAGTCTAAATTTCACTTACCTCCCAGCCCAGTTGGTCCCGGTGGTAGATAGTAATTTTGTTCATGATTCTCTCTTCCCTCCCCATCCTCGCTATGGCTTATCATGGAAGAGAGCTGGGGTGAGCAAAAAGTTTTGACCTTACATTTTTATACTACTTTAATATAATTGAAAAAAACTCCCAGTGAAAGATATGAAAGAATCAGTTAGAGGGAAACTAATGAACATGGTGTGGAAACCTGGTCCAGACAATGTCTATATTAAGTGTATCTATAAATACACAGAGAAGGGCTGGAAGCACAGACACCAAAATGAATGAAAGTTACAAATAGAAATTGGAATTTGAAAGAATCCTGACCTTCTTTATTTCTTTCTGTATTGGTTGAATCTTTTGCACTGAATGTACATTCAGTTCAGTTCAGTTCAGTCACTCAGTCATGTCCAACTCTCTGCGACCCCATGAATCACAGCACGCCATGCCTCCCTGTCCATCACCAACTCCCAGAGTTCACTCAAACTCATGTCCACAGAGTCGGTGATGCCATCCAGCCATCTCATTCTCTGTCGTCCCCGTCTCCTCCTGCCCCCAACCTTTCCCAGCATCAGAGTCTTTTCCAGTGAGTCAACTCGTCGCATGAGGTGGCCAAAGTATTGGAGTTTCAGCTTTAGCATCAGTCCTTCCAATGAACACCCAGGATCGATCTCCTTTAGAATGGACTGGTTGGATCTCCTTGCAGTCCAAGGGACCCTCAAGAGTCTTCTCCAGCACCATATTACTTCCCCCAAACCAATGAAGTCATTTTCCACACAAAAAGGAAAAAGAATCCTACTGACCTGCACGTTTTCATCAGCTGGCAGCCCCGAGTGCCCCAGCTTCAGTTCTTCACTACGTCTTCCCCGTTTTTTAGCTTCAGTCAGTCCGTGAAAACAATCAAGTGTAAAAGAAACAGCATGAGAGAACTTCCCTGGTGGTCCAGCGGTTAGGACTCTGTGCTTCCACTGCAGGGGGCCCAGGGTTCAATCCCTGGTTGGGGAACTAAGATCCCACAAGTCATGTGGTGCAGCCAGAAAGAAAAAAGTAAAAGAAGGGAAAAAAAAAAGAGAGGGAGAGCTCTGCTCTGATTCCAGTTCCAGCCCTTCACCTCTCTGTTAGGACCTCGGCCTCCAATCTGCAAAGGGAAGGGCTGGCCTAACTAGGAGTTAGGAAGTTATACACCTAGAGAAGCCAAGAAGAGACAAATGACGGGAACCAACAGGGCTGTGCTGGACCCAGAAGCCTGCCCAGCCTCAGGGACGCACCACTGCAGGCCCCAAGGGGCCAGCTTTTCCAATATATCCAGAGACTGGAAATCAGGTTTTTATATGAAATCTCCTGATTTTTTAATATTAGCAAATACATTTTAAAACACTTTGGCAATTCCCTGCAGGCCAAAGCAACCTCACCTATGACTCCATCTGGCATGTGGTGAGCTGACTCTGAGTCAGAAGCTCTTTAAGGTTCCTTGTTTCATGCTCAGTCCCCTCGGGTGCCATCTAGTGATGGTGACTGTCACAGATCCCGGGAAAAGGACTTTTTTTTTTTTTTTTTTTTTTGGCTACACAGCATGGCATGCAGGATCCTAGTTCCCCGACCAGGGATCAAACCCACTTCCCCTGCAGTGAAAGCACGGAGCCTTAACCACAGGACCACCAGGGAAGTCCTGAAAAACCTTTTTAAACAGATTGGTTAGAAGATAATTTATTTGTATGCCCCCAAAATTAATTTTTCTAAATGACTTCTTAAATGGCCTCTCAGGTATAATTAGAATATAATCAGATAGATCAAACTCATACATGATTAACTTCATGGGGAACTGGCGTGCTGTGATTCATGGGGTCGCGGAGAGTCGGACACGACTGAGCGACTGAACTGGACTGAACTGAACTGAACCACATTCCAGGCGCCACTCTGCTTTAAAGTATTTTATTTAATCCTCCCCATAATCCTATGAATTAAGTTCTATTACTACCCTGACTTTTCAGATAGAGACACTGAAGCCCAGAGAGATTGTGTAACTTATACGAAATCACACAGCCACTTACTGGTGGAGCTGGGATTAGAAAGCAAGCAGCTTTAGTCAAGAGGGTGTGCGCTTCTACACAGAGGCTAGATTAGGGCATCACCGCTGTAATAGTCACTTCAGCTGCAGATGACAAAAACTAAAGCAAAAACAAGGCGTGGTGGGGGTGGGAGGATTTCTGGCTGTAGGAATATCTGGAGCCCAAACAACAGCATCTCTCCCAGCTCCCCCATGCAGTTCTGCCATCTTCTGATTTGTCTAATCTCAAGAAGACACAGGACAGACATGGTACCTTCTGGCTCCACAAACCAATGGGGAAACAGTTGCTATGTAGTGAAAGGTCCTGGGGATAAAAAGGCTCATGTTTTGGAAAAAAAAATAACTGGATCCTTACCTAACATCCTTACCTAACATTTTACCTACAAAGATGAACTCCGACCAATTAAAGACCTACATGTGAAGATAAACATATAAATTTAAAATGAGAGAATACATTAAGAAGGACTTCGATGAAACTCAAAAGCACACGCCATAGGAAAAAACTGATAAAACTGATGACCTACTTATGTTCAATGAGGAAGACTACAGAAAAAGCTAATGGACAAGTAACAAGAATAGAAGACAACTGTAATGTCTAAACCGATGGGTGACTAATATCTGGGATGTACAAGAGACTCCTGTAAATCAACAAGAAGAAGAGAAGGAATCCAACAGGAAAATGAGCAGTTTATAGGAGACAAAGCAGAAAGGCTAACAAGCCTGTGCTGGAGGATCAAGCTCACTAGGAACTAGAGAAATACAAAGGAAACAGCACTGAGAATTCACTTTACATTTTTTCAGTCTGGCAAAAATTAGAAAGATGGATAATGCCACACGTTGGCTGGGACTGGGGGCATAGGGTCTTGCAGGCCCTGCTGGAAGGAGGGGTACAGACGTTCTGGAGAACAGTCAAGCAGTTTTTAGAGACATAAGAATATACATACCTTGAAAGTGAAAGTGTCAATCACTTCAGTTCAGTTCGGTCGCTCAGTCGTGTCCGACTCTTTGCGGCCCGGTGAATCACAGCACGCCACGCCTCCCTGCCCATCACCAACTTCCGGAGTTCACTCAAACTCACCTACATCGAGTCGGTGATGCCATCCAGCCATCTCATTCTCTGTCGTCCCCTTCTCCTCCTGCCCCCAATCCCTCCCAGCATCACAGTCTTTTCCAGTGAGTCAACTCGCCGCATGAGGTGGCCAAAGTATTGCAGTTTCAGCTTTAGCATCAGTCCTTCCAATGAACACCCAGGATTGATCTCCTTTAGAATGGACTGGTTGGATCTCCTTGCAGTCCAAGGGACTCTCAAGAGTCTTCTCCAGCACCACAGTTCAAAAGCATCAATTCTTTGGCTTACTGCTGCTGCTGCTAAGTCGCTTCAGTCGTGTCCGACTCTGTGCGACCCCACAGACGGCAGTCCACCAGGCACTCCCGTCCCTGGGATTCTCCAGGCAAGAACACTGGAGTGGGTTGCCATTCCCTCCTCCAATGCATGAAAGTGAAAAGTGAAAGTGAAGTCGCTCAGTCATGTCCGACTCTTAGCGACCCCATGGACTGCAGACCACCAGGCTCCTCCGTCCATGTGATTTTCCAGGCAAGAGTACTGGAGTGGGGTGCTTCAGTTCAGTTCAGTAGCTCAGTCGTGTCCGACTCTCTGCGACCCCATGAATCACAGCACGCCAGGCCTCCCTGTCCATCACCAACTCCCGGAGTACACTCAAACTCACCTACATCGAGTCGGTGATGCCATCCAGCCATCTCATTCTCTGTCGTCCCCGTCTCCTCCCACCCCCAATCCCTCCTAGCATCAGACTCTTTTCCAGTGAGTCAACTCGTCGCATGAGGAGTTGTGTCCAATTCTTTGTGACCCAAGGGACTGTAACCTTCCAGGCTACTTTATCCATGGGATTCTTCAGGCAAGAATTCTGGAGTGGGTTGCCATTTCCTCCTCCAGGGGATCTTTCTGACCCAGGGATTGAACCCAGGTCCCCTGCATTTCAGGCAGATTCTTTACCATCTGAGTCACCAGGGAAGCCATACACACACCTTGGGCTACAGCATATATCCCCAGTTATATGTCCCAAAGGAATTTTCATCCTGGCCCATATGGAAACCAGGATAAGAGTATTTATCACAGTCGAGTTTGTGCTCATGGGTAGCTGGACATGATTTGAGTGTTCAAGCTTGCGGGAGTGAAAACACAAAACACAGTCAAGGACTTCCCTGGTGGTCCACTGGCTAAGATTCCATGCTGCCAATGCAGGGGGCCCAGGTTCGAGCCTTGGTCAGGGAACTAGATCCTTCATGCCACAACTAAAGATCCTAGAGCCACAATTAAGGATCCTGCCTGCTACAACAAAGATCAAAGACCCCACATGCTACAACCAAGACCCAGCGCAGCCAAATAAATAAATATACTAGAACACACACACACACGCAACAGAGGCCCACCCAGCTGACCCAGGGCAGAAAGCAAGAGAGACCCACAGGGCAGAAGAAGTTCTATCAGGCTCTATTTGCTGTGGCAACTGCTGGAAAGATGGGTGGAAAGGGGGAAACCAGGACAGCAGGATGGGGCAGCCACCATCTCGGGTTGCCGGACTGAATAAATTGAGGTCACCTTGTTTTCACCTCTGAAAATGAACTCGGAGCCATGGATTTTTAAAACTCTTGCTTACTTATTTAAATTTGTGGTTGTATTACATGTCTTGTAGGATAATAGTTCCCCAACCAGGGACTGAACCTGGGTCCCCAGCAGTGAAAGCGTTGAGTCCCAACCACTGGATTGCTGGTGAATTCCCTAAACCTTTTATTTTATTTAAAAAAAAAAAAAGGACCAAGGGGCTCTATCCCCCTGCATGGAGAACCCACACAGAGGAATGATATATAATATCTGCACAGAGGCTCCCTCTTGGACAAGCTTCCCTAGGTGGTAACTGAATTCCCAGAATGCTAGGCCCCTGGAGCGAGGGCCTGGGCTGTGATGATCTTGGTCTTTAGTGACACTGGCTCTACCTTTCTTGTGCTTCTGGATATATAAATGAAAAGCATGAACTTGCCTGAGTTTGAATCAGCTCCACCCTTCACTAACTGTGACCTCTCTGTGCTGGAGACACTGAGTTTCTAAGACAAAGATCAAAGCACAACCTACATCATAGGTTTTTTGGTGAAGAGTCATGAGTTGGTGGTGCTGTGAGTATTTAAACAGTTCCTGGCACCAGGTAAGGGTTATAAAAGAAAAAAATACTGGCCATTGTATCAAGACTACTTGGGATCTCTGCTTCCTGGTCCAGATTAAGCTAGATCTATTCTATATCTGCAACACCAGCTCTCTCTGGTCCTAATCTACTTCCATGCTGCGCACACACGCAGTTCAGTCGAGCCAGCCTCCTTGGATGGGAGGGAAAAACTAGTGCGCGGCCAGCTCCTGAGGATTTAACAAAGCCAGAATCTGTTGCCTTTTTCAAATTCCCCCCAGAACAACATGTAATAAATACTATTATTAACATGATTCCTTTTTTAAAAATGGGGAAACTGATAAACCAAAGAATGACCTACATAATGAAACTCAAAGCATTCCCTGATATAAATCATTCCAATGCTTTCTTGGGTGAGTGTCCCAAGGCAATAGAAATAAAAGCAAAAGTAAACAAATGGGACCTAATCAAACGTACATGCTTTTGCACAGCAAAGGAAACTATTAGAAAAAATGAAAAGAAAGCCTACAGAGTGGGAGAAAATATCTGCAAAGGATGCAACCAACAAGGGCTGAATATCCAAAATATACAAACAGCTCACACAACTCAACAGCAAAAGAACACAAACAACCCAACCAAAGACATGGGCATTTCTCAAAAGAAAACCTACAGACAGTCAACAGGCACATGGAAAGATAATCCACATCACTAATTATTAGAGACATGCAAAGCAAAACTAAAATTCTCACATCAGTCAGAATGGCCATCATTAAAAAGTCCACTAACAATAAATGCTAGAGAGGATATGGAGGAAAGGGAGCCCACCGACACTGCTGACGGGAATGAAGTTGGTGCAGCTACTATGGAACACAGGGTGGAGGGGCCTCAGAACGCTAGAATTACCACATGAAGCAGCAATTCCACTCCTGGGCATACATCCAGACAAAACTATAATCCGAAAAGATGCATGCAACTCTATGTTCACAGCAATGCTATTCACAGTAGTCAAGAGATGGAAGCAACCTAAACGTCCATCAGCAGATGAATGGATAAAGATGTGGTACACACACACAATAGAATACTACTCGGCCTTAAACAAGAATGGAACAATGCCATCTGCAGCTGCACAGATGCAACTAAAGATTATCACATCAAGTGAAGTCAGACAGAGACAAAGGCCATATGACACCACTTATGTATGGAACCTAAAACATGACACAAATGAACCATCTATGAAACAGAAACAGACTCACAGACATAGAGAACAGACTTACAGTTGCCAAGGGCGGGGGGTGGGGGAGGGGTGGACTGGGAGTGTGGGGTTGGCAGATGCAAACTATTACATACAGGATGGATAAACAACAGGCCCTACTGGATAGCACAGAGCACTACATTTATGTCCTGGGATAAACCACATGGAAAAGAATACATGCATATAAATGACCATGAATGTCTCTGGGGCTACTGGTTCTCCCAGTATCTGAACCCACCATCACCAGGACTACCCTAAAAGGAAATCAAATGACGGGCTTACTAAGATATCAAAAGCATTGTTTTCCATTTCCAAAGTTGTACTTCTTCCAGTCGGTGCTGAGTGGGGAGGAAAAACTAGCATTAACCTCTTCATTAGTCAATCCTCCCCGACCAGCCTGATTCAGCCCCCTAAACAATAGATATAATTACACCGAACAATTCTGTGTTTGTTTCCATGTCTAGACACAGAGCTTGCGTTTGAAAACAAAAGAGAACAGAAAAAGGAAAGCACCCTGCTGTTTTTTAATTCTTTGTGTCAAACTCTGCTTGGATGCCTTTCTTGTGATCAGGAGATATATACTCGGAGTACCAGGCCTTTAAAAAAAAACAAAACCTTTTTATAGAGGGATTAGTATTAATTTAGGATAAAACAATATATTTAAACAGCCTCTAGTCTGAGTAGAAAAAAGTCATTTTAAACCTTACAAGATTCAGAAAATGATGAATGGGGACTTCCCTGGTGGTCCAGTGGGTAAGACTCCACAGTCCCAATGCAGGGGGCCTGGGTTCGATCCCTGGTCAGAGAAGTAAATCCCACATGTTGCAAGAAAGATTTGGTGTAGCCAAATACAAAAAAGAGAGAGGACAAACCACTGGTTACCAGTGAGGAGAGGGAAGGGGGCGGGATAAGATACAGAGAGGGGATTAAGAGGTACAAACTACTACTAGGTATAAAATAAATAAGGCTTCAACAATTTATTGTATGGCACAAGAATATAACTAGTATTTTTATAATAACTATAAATGGAGCATCACCTTTAAAAACTGTGAATCACTATGCTGTACACCTGAAACTTATTTAATATTGTACATCAACTATGCCTGGGGGAACTCCCTGGCAGGCCAGTGGTTAGGATTCCACATGTTCACTGCTGTGGCCCGAGGTTCAATCCTGGCCAAGGAACTAAAATCCCACAAGTCTCAAGGCACAGTCAATGATCTTTTTTATTAAATTAAATTAAAAACAATTATGCCTCAAAAAAATTTTTTTAAAGAAAAAGAAATGGAGGCCTAGAAGAAAATAGCAGTTGTTATATTTGCCACAAACAAGGGCAACCATGTCTCAGGCACTGCTGGGCCGATGCTTTTGACCTCATTGCCGCCTCTGTCACTATGTTCCTTTATTTCTACATGAACTCTGACCCCTCCCACTGACCTGTCCCTTTTCATTTCCTAATGTCATCAATTTTTTTTTTTATGAAATTTGGGAAATTATATGAAGGAATAACGTATAGCTAAAAAGCTAGTATTTTTATGATTAACTTTTCTGTCAATGGAGGAAGTAGTGGCATGTAAGGGGGGAGGATCTGCAATTTCACTGCCTAAGTTGCAGCTGTATGACCTTAATAAGGTCATGGCAGTTTTCTCATCTGTTAACAGAGATAAAAGTAATCTGCCTTACAAATTATGACGGTTAGATAAGAAAATGCACATTAAGTATTTAAGAATACCTGGGATTTAGTAGGTAGCTTCACATCCAGTAATTTGGCAGTGGGGGAGGGGAAGAATGGCTCAGTAGGTAGTATTGACAGCTGACACATTAGTATGTGCCAGGCCCTATTCTAAATGCTTTCCATATTTTAATCCAATGAAGTAGTGCTATTCTTATCCACATTTTACAAATGAGGGAACAAACAGTAAAATTAAGTACTTCCCTCAGTTCATGGAGACAGTAAGTGAAGGCACTAGAGTACTAGTGCTAGAATACTAACACTAGACTACTAACTCAGCTCAGGTGATCTAGCTCCAGAGACTTCATATAGCTAAGCTCAGCCACTGTAATTTTAATTGCTAACCTCTGGATAAAGCCAAAGCCTTATGTCATTTCTGCATTGTGCCTATGAATTACTATCTGAAGATAAACCTGAATTTTATGATCAGAAAACAAAAATTGTTTTTAATCCCACAAACCAGAAACAGGTTAGCCCTCAGTATCTTTTCACACCTTGTTGGTTTCTCACTTTCTATTTTCTCTCAAAATAAGCAGAATACAAACCAGCACGATATGCCCACAGTAGTTAGCTTGACTGCTATCTCTCACTGAAACTAACCTGTCAATCTTCCCCTCTCTTTTCCCTACTTTAAAATCCTCTGCCTTCTGTAATATCCTTCTGGGGACAAAGTCCTTCAGAATGTCCAGTGTCCAGCACAAACAGAGCCTTGACACACACTGGAGGCTGAAAATGCTTTGAATCAAGAATGGTAGGGGCATGAAATGCAAATCAAAAGCACAGTGAGATAGCACCTCACACCTGTCAGAATAGCTGTCATCAAAAAGACCATAAATAACACGTTGGCGAGGATGTGACGAGCTGAAATTCTTGTACACTGTTGGTGGGAATGTAAATTGGTGCAGCCGCTGTGGAAAACAGCATGGAAGTTCCTCAAAAAGCTAACAATAGAACCACCATTATGATCCAGCAAAACTGCACTCCTGGGGGTATATCTGAAAAAAATGAAAACACTAGTTCGAAAAGACATATGTACCCCAATGTTCATAGCAACATTACAGCCAAGCAATGTTGGAAGCAAACTAAGTGTTCATTACAAAATGTAATGGATAAAGAAGATTTGGTGTATACATATAATATATATGCATATATAATATAAACTATATTATATAATTATATATTAAATACAATAAACATTATGTTATAATATAAATTATATATGCATAATATATTATGCATATATTATATATATACAATAGAATATGACCCAGCCATAAAGAAGAATGAAATTCTGCCATCTGCAACAACATGAATGGATCCAGAGGGCATTATCCTAAGTGAAATAAGTCAGACAGAGACATATACTGTATGTTATCACTTACGTGTGGAATCTAAAATATAAAGCAAACTAATGAATATAACAAAACAGACTCACAGATATGGAGAACAAACTAGTGGCTGCCAGTGCGGGGGGGAGAGGCGAGAGAGGGGCTGGAGGTTAAGAGATACAAGCTATGATGTATAAAATAAACAAGCCACAAGAATATGCTGTAAACCGCAGGGAATATAGCCAATTAGTTTATAATAACTTAAAATGGAGTAAATCTATTAAAACTTTAAATCACTACGCTGTCAACACCTGAAACTAATATAATATTGTAAATCAGTGAAGCCCCTCAGTGGTGTCCAGCTCTTTGTGACCCCACGGACTGGAGCCTGTCAAGTTCCTTCGTCCATGGGATTTTCCAGGCAAGAATTCTGCAGTGGGTTACCCTTTCCCTCTCCAGGGGATCTTCCCAACCCAGGGATCAAACCTGGGTCTCCCACATTGCAAGCAGACTCCTTACCGTCTGAGCCACTAGGGAAGTCATTGTAAATCAACTATACTTCAACTAAAAAAAGAATTTCCTAATGGTGGGGAGAGGAAATAAAGCAAGTCTTGTCTGCTTGCAAGTGCACAGGACAAGCTACAGAGAGAGCTGGGTCTGGTTTTCCAGCATTTGCTGCAGCTGAGTGAAGTTCAAGTGCCACGGTCACCACAGGAACTTAAACAGTAGCCAAGAGCCAGAACAATCAAAGTGACCCACAGGAGAAATTACCTTGACGTACCTGCATGTGCTTGACTGACTATAGGAACAGTCTTGGCCTCCTTGTACACTAAGTCCCCTACATAGGAACCTTCAAGTTGCAAGATTTCAAAGATGCAAACTTGCATCTGGTTTCAGCAAGGAACCAGAACCCCTGCCAGTAACATCAGGCATGAGTGAAACTGCAGCCTGAAGACCCTTCAGCTCTACCATCACCCACCTCTTCTCCCTCCTCCAGGCAATAACTCTTCTTGCCTGTTCACTTGATGCCAGCCCCTGGATGCCAGGTATTATAGTGTCTTACTGTACTTTTCAAGATATTGCACTATAAGGTTAAAAATGCTTTCTTTTTTGTGTGTGTGTTTCATGTATTTTTGTGTGAAAAGTATTGTAAACCTATTACAGTATGCTACTGTACAGTCAATTGTGTTAGTTGGGTACCTAGGTTAACTTTGTTGGACTTACGAATGCATTCTTGGAATGGAATCCATTCATATGTAGGGGACTTACTGTACCGCCTAAGCAAAAGGACTTGCGGTCCTATTGTTCTTCCCCCTGTTTTATTGATAAACGAAAAGGCAAAGGTAGAAGGCGTACTCCAGGTTGGCAAAGCTCTGAGACTGAACCACCTGGATTGAGGAAGAAAGGAGGAGGAGACATTCGGTCGGCATGCACCAGGGTCTGTGGAGACGCAGAGAGAAACAAGTCACAGAAGAGACATTTCTACAGAAAGACAGTGGCTAATTCAACAAATATAGACTGAAAGAGCAGAGTGACAGGTCACAGCCAGACTCACTACATAGTTACTTGTGTTTATCGTTCAGCCAAGCTAGTGAAATTCACATTGGAACTGGACCCACAATGTTTAAACCTGACACTCCAAAGGGAGGTATCTTGGTCAGCTCACACATCCTCAAAGCAACTGGTCTTCAAATGCTGAGCCTAAACATACAATGGTATAACTTGTGGTGGGGTGCCACCTAGTGGTCAGCGGTAAATTTATGTTTTCAAGTTAGTTAATAGAACTGGACATGGAACAACAGACTGGTTCCAAACAGGAAAAGGAGTACTCACGGCCGTATATTGTCACCCTGCTTATTTAACTTATATGCAGAGTACATCATGAGGAACGCTGGGCTGGAAGAAGCACAAGCTGGAATCAAGATTGCCGGGAGAAATATCAATAACCTCAGATATGTAGATGACACCTCTCTTATGGCAGAAAGTGAAGAGGAACTAAAAAGCCTCTTGATGAGGGTGAAAGAGGAGAGTGAAAAAGTTGGTTTAAAGCTCAACATTCAGAAAACTAAGATCAAGGCATCTGGTCCCATCACTTCATGGGAAATAGATGGGGAAACAGTGCCAGACTTTATTTTTTGGGGCTCCAAAATCACTGCAGATGGTGATTGCAGCCATGAAATTAAAAGACGCTTACTCCTTGGAAGGAAAGTTATGACCAACCTAGATAGCATATTAAAAAGCAGAGACATTACTTTGCCAACAAAGGTCCATCTAGTCAAGGCTATGGTTTTTCCTGTGGTCATGTATGGATGTGAGAGTTGGACTGTGAAGAAAGTTGAGCACCAAAGAACTGATGCTTTTGAACTGTGGTGCTGGAGAAGACTCTTGAGAGCCTCTTGGACTGCAAGAAGATCCAACCAGTCCATTCTAAAGGAGATTAGTCCTGGGTGTTCATTGGAAGGACTGATGCTGAGGCTGAAACTCCAATACTTTGGTCACCTCATGCGAAGAGTTGACTCATTGGAAAAGACCCTGATGCTGGGAAGGACTGGGGGCAGGAGGAGAAGGGGACGACAGAGGATGAGATGACTGGATGGCATCACCGACTCGATGGACATGAGTTTGGGTAAACTCCGGGAGTTGGAGATGGACAGGGAGGCCTGGCGTGCTGCGATTCATGGGGTTGCAAAGAGTCAAACACGACTGAGAGACTGAACTGAACTGATTAGCTATGTGAAGTTGCTTCAGTTATGTCCAACCTTTTGTCACCCTATGGACTGTAGCCTGCCAGATTCCTCTGCCCGTGGGATTCCCCAGGCAAGAATACAGGAATGGGTTTCCATGCCCTCCTCCAAGGGATCTTCCTGACCCAGGGATTGAACCCGCATCTTTTACGTCTCCTGCACTGGCTGGTGGGTTCTTTACCACTAGCGCCACCTGGGAAGCCCAGGATGTAGGTACATGAACTTGTCCCAAAGGTCTAAACTCACTCTGTCCAATACAGCTGTAATGAGAGCCACATATGTGGGAGGTGTATGGAGAGTCAGGGACCAGGTTCAAGGCCAATTCTGAGGTTGAGTGTGATAAGATCTTGGAATAGGCGCAGCAGTGGCTGTAGACACGGGCATAGTTTCCTCAAGAATGGACGGTGAAAGATGCTGCTAGGTTTTGAACCGGAAGGCCTGCACCCAGGCTGCTGATTAGGTCTAAGGATCTGGTGAATGATCCCCGAGACTACGAGGCACTGAGCCTTCTCCTGCATCCACAGCTCTGAGTTGAGGAATGTCACGGACCAGGCTGTGTTTACTGAGGTTCGGCAGGGTGATGACCAGTCATGCTGAGGGTGCCCCACAGTGAAATCCCGTAGGATTTAGCTGCTGTGTTGGTGAGAGTCACCTGGCCTAGCACATCCCAGGCTGATACACACACACAGAAGTCTAGGCCTAGGAGGGCCCGTTGACTTCCTGGAGGCTGAATGTGAGCCTGGATACCCAGACGTTCCCATCTGCACCCCACTCCACCTCTAGCACACACATCTACAGTGAGCTTGCACTTCTCTTCATCCCACAGAATGCTGCTGATCAACTGGTTTTCTGACTGCTGAGTTCCTTCTGAATCCCCCAGGTATATAAAACACGTTGGGTTTGCCCAATGAATGACTGGGCTTGGCTTTCCTTCCCTTGGCGCCAACTACTAACATTCATCAATGTGGCCAACAAGCCCGCAGGAGGAAATGAGGCTGTCCGACGTGCGTTTGGCACAACAGCCTCCTCTCCATCACAGAAGGTCCAGGGACATTTAAAACAGTTGTTTACAGACTTCCCTGGTAGTTCAGTGGCTAGGACTCCTAGCTCCCAGTGCAGGGGGCACAGGTTCGATCCCTGGTCAAGGAACTAGATCCCACACACTGCAACTAAGAGTCTGCATGCCACAGCTAAAGATCCCACATGATGCAAGAAAGATCAAAGTTCCCTAGTGCCACAACTTGGACCCGGTGCAGACAAAGAAATAAACATTTTAAATTAATCAGTTAAAAAATAAAACGGTTGCTTAACGTTACCTTTTAACTGGCAATGGCCGAGCAGTTCTAAACACAAAGAAAGAACATGAAACAATTCATAACAGGGATTTACGGGTGCTGACCTACCTAATAAACTGGGCATTGCTGAAGGAGGCTGACTGGAGCGACAGACAGCAGTTCTGGAAAGAAAAATGACCATGGAGAGAAGTCTTGTTTAACTTACCTAAAGAGTATCCACACTTGGCTTTTCTTCCATCGGCCCCTTCTATTGACAAATTGTGTCTGCACAGCTACTGTGCAATGGAAGACAAGGTTCATGTGTAAAGATGTTAGTTGTAAGACTGGCTGAAATACCAGCCAATATCTCAATGATCACGTCAAGGATTTACTAGATAAATCAGGACACAATTATATCATAGAATATTAAGTAACCATTGAGGAAAAGGTAGAGAAAACAACAAAACAACAAAAAAGAACAGTTTTTAAAACACTGGATGAGCACGCGTGCTAAGTCGCTTCAGTCATATTCGACTCTGCAACCCACCAGGCTCCTCTGTCCATGGAATTCTCCAGGCAAGAATACTGGGATGAGTTGCCATGCCCTCCCCCATGGGATCTTCCCAACCCAGGGGATCAAACCCACGTCTCTTATGTCTCCTGCACTAGCGCCACCTGGGAAGCCCAAACACTGAACATCAGGTGATAAAGGACAGTGATCCCTGTGGGACAGGAAACAAACAGAACTCTTAATAGGACCTGTCTGACTCCTCCCTGCCCCTCATTCTCTCTGCTCAAGCCACAATGAGTCTGTGTTCATCTCTCACACTCGGTAGGATCCCTCCCACCACAAGCCTTTGCACCTGCTCTTCCCTATACCTTGTTCATTTCTACCTTTCGGGTCTAGCTTCTTCAGGCTTTCTCTGAGTCTCCTGACTCCTGGACTAGGTCACATCCTGCACAGAAGCACCCTTAGAACAGTATTTTTCTGCTCCTTCTGCTTCTCATTTGTTATAAAATATTACATAATACACATGAACATACACATGAACACCAACACATTAGCCCTGATGATATCACAATACCAACATTTCTAACATAAACTTACAGTTTTCATTCTATGTTATTACAGGATTTATGTAGGACTGTAAATAATGAAATAATACATTTAGATGACACAAGCAAAAATCAAATCAGATTTGTTCCTTAGTTTCATTCAGAAACTGAAGCAGTTAGGATTGGCATTATGTGATTCAGCATTATGTTTATGAGCATTATGTTTCAGCATTATATTATAGAACATCCAAATGAACAATGAATAAATCTTGCATGCAACATACACACAAATACAGTCTGGAACTGGCATGTAGTGTCTAAGATATCATTAGGAATGCAGGTTCTTTAAGCTTTACACTCCTCCACCCCGAAGACCTTGGCTTCAGGGTCTAAGATAGCTGTTAAGAGTTCCAGCCATCACATTTACAATCCAGACAGTAGGACGGAGAATTGGGAGAGAAGAGAAAAAGACATGCAACAACCTTTTAAAGCAGTCGTTATGTGATTATACCTGGCTGCCAGGGAAAGTAGGAGAAGGGAGTGTTTGACAAGTGAAAATTACATACTGTATGACTTTGGGTTTTTTGGTTATATTCAATGTTTTATTTTTTACTGGAGTATAGTTGATTTATAATGCTGTGTTAGTTTCTGCTGCTGCTGCTGCTAAGTCACTTCAGTCGTGTCCAACTCTGCGTGACCCCATAGACGGAAGCCCACCAGGCTCCCCCGTCCCTGGGATTCTCCAGGCAAGAACACTGGAGTGGGTTGCCATTTCCTTCTCCAATGTGTGAAAGTGAAAAGTGAAAGTGAAGTCGCTCAGCCATGTCAGACTCGTAGCGACCCCATGGACTGCAACCCACCAGGCTCTCCCGTCCATGGGATTTTCTAGGCAAGAGTACTGGAGTGGCTTGCCATTGCCTTTAGTTTCTACTGTACAGCAAAGCAAATCAGTTACATACATACCCACCTTTTTTTAGATTCTTTCCCCATATAGGTCATTACAGAGTATTGAATAGAGTTCCCTGTGCTATACGGCAGGTCCTTATTCATTATCTATTTTATACACGATAGTGTGTATATGTCAATCCCAACCTCCCAATTCATCCATCCCACCCTCCCCTGACTGTATGACTTTGGAAGATGAACGCGTTTGGGGCAAGTGGCTCAGAGTCTCTACTTCAGACATGTTCACATCTTACATATTTTTAAAGGTGGGGGAATGTGCGATTCTCAGGAACTTAAGATACTGATTACCAGGGGTAAGTGGTTGGAAAAGGGTAAAAGAGAGGACACTGGGGAATGGGGCAGTGCAAGTGAGGCAAGGGCTGCACTCTCTGAGGGTGGCTTCTTGTTCTAGAATCATGTAACGTGGGTTGGGAGGAACTGAGAATGACTAGTAAAGGATACAGGGCTTCTTTTGAATATGATGAAAATGTTCTGGAATTAGATTGCAGGGGTGATCGCACAACTTTGTGATTAAAAATCACCAAACCATGCACTTTAAATAGATGAATTGTGGGACTTCCCTGGTGGCCCAGAGGCTAAGACTCCGTGCTTCCAATGGAGGGGGCCTGGGTTTGACTCCTGGTCAGGGAACTAGATCCTACATGCCTTAGCTAAGGGTTCACATGCCTCAAATAAAGATTCCAGGGGCTGCAATGAAGATCGAACATCCCGCATGCTGTAACTAAGACCCAATGCAGTCAGATAAATAAAAATAAATATTTTAAAAAATAATAAAATAAATAAATAGATGAGTTGTATGGTACATGAATTATATCTCAATATAGCTACTTAAAAAAAAGAAGCAAGGATAAGCAAAGAAACTAAAGAACATAAAGGTATATCTAAAACACATACACAATACAACAGCTAAACCAGGGATTGAGAGCACACTTCTGCTTCATACCAGTGCTTGCTTAGTTGCTAAGTCATGTCTGACTCTTTTCGACCCTATGGACTGTAGCCCTCCAGGCTCCTCTGTCCATAGGACTCTCCATGCAAGAATACTGGAGTTGGGTTGCCATTTCCTCTTCCAGGGAATCTTCCTGACCCAGGGATTGAACTGGCATCTCCTGAGTCTCCTGCATTGGCAAGTGGGTTCTTTACCGTTGAGCCACAGTAGAAATATAATAATGGACAATCATCAGGGCTGTGTGGTCCCACTGGTACACGTGGAATAATTTTGATTTCAAGAAAATGAAGGCATGCAGTTGATTAAAACATACTGAACATATGAATTATGAATAATTTTTTAGAAAAGAAATAGCCATAGAGATTGTAGGGATATCAACTGACTCCTTGGAAAATTGATAATTATAGGGAAAGAACTAAGCATTCCTCCTGCCTTTCTGATATACACTGAATTTCAGTGTAACCAAATATCTCTGTGGACAAGGGAAAGGTTTTCAGTGAGGAAGAATTCTAGCCATGGCAACAACTAGGGAAAGGCGAGGGAGATCCTAGGGTGTGAAATCTATGGATTCTAGTTAGGAGATGCAAGAGTGTCGAAATTTGAAAATTGTTTCAACTATTAGCGAAATAACTGATTAATACCATGGTCACTCAGTTCAGTTCAGTTCAGTCGCTCAGTCGTGTCCGACTCTTTGCAACCCCATGAATCACAGCACGCTAGGCCTCCCTGTCCATCACCAACTCCCGGAGTTCACTCAAACTCATGTCCAGCACTTCTGAAATCATTAGGGAAAAGGCTGACAGGAAATGTATAAAGATCAGGCTGGTACTATACAAACCCAAGGAACAATGTTTTTAAAATTTTATTGGCCATGCTGCAAGGCTTGTAAGATCTTATTTCCCCAACCAGGAATCAAACCCAGGCCCTTTACAGTAAGCTTGGAGTCCTAATGGCTGGACTGCCAAGGAACTCCCTAGGATCAATCTTTTTTTTTTTCTTTTAATTTTTTAAATTTATTTTTTAATTGGACAAAAACTGCTTTACAACGTTGTGTTGGTCTCTGCTGTACAGTAACACAAATTAGCCATAATAATACATAGGCCCCCTCTCTCTTGAGCCTCCCTCTCCCCCTCCCATCCCTTTAAGTCATCACAGACTGGGCAGGATCAGTCAGATTCTACCAGACTGGGCAGGATCAATCTTAATGTCTCTCTCACACACACACACACACAAATGAGATAGCAGGACTTCGCTGGTTACCCAGTGATTAAGACTCTGCACTTTCAGTGCAGAGGACGCAGGTTCGACCCTTAGTCAGGGAACTAAGATCCCACATGCCACACAGTATGGCCAAAAGCTAGACTAAACTGAACTGAACTAAACTAAACTAAGATACACATTGAAAAAAAAATGAGACACTTCCCTGGTGGTAGTGGTTAAGAATCCACCTGCCAAGGCAGGGGACATGGGTTCGATCCCTGGCCCAAGGTGATTCCACATGCTGTGGGGTAACTAAGCCCATGCACCATAACTGCTGAGCCCAGGCCCTAGGGCCCATGCTCCACAAGAAAAGCCACCACAATAAGAAGCCTGTGTACTGCAAATAGGGAGTAGCCCCCAGTCACTGCAACTACTGAAAGCCCACGTGCAGTAACGCAGACCCAGAGCAGCCCAAAATAAATAAAAATTCTCTTAAATGAGATAGTGAATATCATAAACCTCCAGACAGTGATGCAGAAAGTACACAGCACCACCCAGGAAGGATTCTCAAGGGGAACAAAAAAAATTGAACCATAATATAATCAAGCCTTTAAAACTGATCTCGGGCCAGCTACCAGGGAAGATGGCTCAGTGGTAAAGAATCCACCTGCCAGGGCAGGTGACACGGGTTCAGTCCTTGAACTGGGAGATCCCACATGCCCCGGCGCAACTAAGCCCATGCACCACCATTGAGCCTGTCCTCTAGAGCTCAGGAGCCACAACTACAGAAGCCCAAGGGCCCTGCAGCCCATACTTCACAAGAGAAGCCACCGCAATGTCGTGTCAGTCGTGTCCAACTCTTTGTGACCTCACAGACGGTAGTGCGCCAGGCTCCTCTGTCCACGGGATTCTCCAGGCAAGAATACTGGAGAGGGCTGCCATGCCCTCTTCCAGGGGATCTTCCAGACCCAAGGACTGAAACAGCGCCTTTTATGTTTCCTGCATTGTCAGGTGGGCTCTCTACCACTAACGGCACCTGGAAAGCCCCAGTGAGAAGCCTGCACATCACAATTAAAGAGTAGCCCCCACTTGCTACAACCAGAGAGAAGCCTGAGCAGCAGTGAAGGCCCAGCACAGCCAAAGATATATAAATAAAAATTTTAAAATTACAAAACTGATCTCTAGGGCACAGAAAATGCTAAGCATAAAGGAAGCAATACACCAGATCTCAAAGGAGGGATCTTATATTGGACTCTAATTTCATTAACCAGTCAATGAAAGAAAAAATAAAAGGGGAGGAAACTGCTCTAGATTAAGAGAAACATAAGACTTAAAAGACTTATAAGAAACACAAGAGACATAACCAAATAAAAGGGATCTTGTTTGATCCTGATTTTAAACAGAAATTATAAAAAGAGTATTTTTATACAATAGAGGAAATTTGAGTACAGCTTGGTAATTGAATATTAAGGAATTATTTGAAATTTTGTTAGATGGGATAATGGCATTGTGGTTAGGCAAGAAAGTATTTGGATATTCCTTTAGAGGTTGCATATTGAAGTGTTTAGAAGTGAATGGGTATGATGTCTGGGTCTTGCTTTAAAATATTCCAGCAGCAAAACATCAGAAAAGAGTAGACAAAACAAGTCCATGATGAGATGAAGCTGGAGGTGGACACACAGAATCTGTTACATTCTCAGCAACATCCCACCTTGCAGTGTGCAGTCTAGAGGAACTCTCATAACCACGCACACGGGCAATGGTGGTCTCTATGGCTATGTTTGTACTTTTTTGGTTGCACCTTTTGGGTTAGCCAAAAGGTTCATTCGGGTTTTCCCGATAAAATGAAAATTGGAAATGACTTAAGAGTCTTGTCCGTAAAAGACAAATCTGCTAACGTGATGAGACGGTCCTGTCAACAGTCATTTCCTCCTCCTCTCACTTAATAAAACCCCGATTTTATTGATCCCCCACATCAGTGTTTTGTGGATGCATCGCAATGAACCCAAGGCACACACTGGACTCTCTTTTGCCAGTAATTGATCCAGCAGTGGGCAGGCAACCGATTTGACCAAGGAGAACTAAGGGAAGATTTTGGTGAGAGGCTTCTGGGGACAATTCACTACTGCATTGATTCTGAGACACATTCTTTCATTTCTGAAATTGTCAGGCTTCTCACAATCAATCTGTCAGAGGACTGCTGTGGTATGTGTGTCATTCCCCATGTGTGTGCAAACTTGATCCGAAAGCCTACTGGTTTGTGACATCTTCTGGTAAGATCCAGAAAGTGTCAGAACTAAAATGTACAGAATGGGACTGCTAGAGATAACTGGTGATTCTGTGAGGAGACTGCTGTCCTGCCAGTGTTCCTGGGAGCACAGAGAATGATGTCTTGGGGAAGAAGACAGACAGGGAAGGCACTGAATTGAAAAGTAAAGTGGGACTCTGGTGGGAAGATGTTCTGAAAATGCCATAACTAATTTATATCATTTCTATTTTCTTGTTTTGTATGCTCAAGAGTAACATATAATATTTTTAAATTTTATGTTTTTGTCTCAAAGAGGTATTTTATAAGCATCAAATAAAAATTCTAAGGGATAAGAAAGCATCGCTGCTGCTAAGTCACGTCAGTCGTGTCCAACTCTGTGCGACCCCATAGACGGCAGCCCACCGGGCTCCCCCGTCCCTGGGATTCTCCAGGCAAGAATACTGGAGTGGGTTGTCGTTTCCCTCTTCAATGCATGAAAGTGAAAAGTGAAGTCGCTCAGTCGTGTCCGACTCTTAGCGATCCCATGGACTGCAGTCTACCAGGCTCCTCCGTCCATGAGAGTTTCCAGGCAACAGTACTGGAGTGGGTCGCCAGTCAGTTTAATTCTCGACACTCCTGATTTTTAATAACAAATTGATAGCATCTTGGGTTTGATGAAACGTGGTACCTACTTGTTAGAGAATAAAGCTAGAAAAGGAAAATGCTTTGCCCTCTTTGTCCGCTTCCTGCTTTGGGTACCAAGATAGGCAAGAGTACGATGCTCAGAGTTACGGTGGCTATCTTGGGACCACAAGAGGAAGACAGACAGAATCCCAGGGATGCCAAATTGCATCTTGACATTATGAGTCACTGACCTACCACTGGAATAGTCTATCTACAGAGTATTCATCAGTGAGATAATTAATGCCTTTTCCTGTTTTTTAGTTTTTTTAAAAAAATTTTGGCCACGCTGGGTGGCATGTATGATCCTAGTTCCCTGATCAGGTATCAAACCCATACCACCTGCAGTCCCCCTGCAGTGGAAGCATGGAGTCTTAACCACTGGACCACCAGGAAAGCCCTTTATCATTTATGAGTCTTTTACGTAGGGATCATACCACCAAACTATACCTAAGTGACAATGATTTGGTAGAATACTGAACAGTAGTTAAAATAAACTATACATGTTGTTTAATATAAGTATATATTACATGTTTATGATATACTTTGTATAAATATTATATATTATGAATATATATTTTTGCAGTTTCAATCCCTGGATCCGGAAGATCCTCTGGAAGATGGCATGGCAACGCACTCCAGTATTCTTTCCTGGAGAATCCATGGACAGAGGAGCCTGCTGTGCTGCAGTTCTGGGGTTGCAAAGAGTTGGACACGACTGAGTGAACTGAACTGATGAATATGTATTTAAATTTTTAAAAATGCAGTGTTGGGTTAAATAGTTTCAGAATGGTCCTATCAGTGTGATGTTAATATAAAGTTGAATGAATGAAAATAAATGTTTTGTATGTATATATTATGTTTTAAACATGGACTTTAGGGACACATACCATCTTTAGAGCAGTGGCTACCTCTGGGAATGGAGTAAGGGAAATAAAATCAGGAAAGGAATATAAATTGGACTCATCGATGGACATGAGTTTGAGTGAACTCTGGGAGTTGGTGATGGACAGGGAGGCCTGGCGTGCTGTGATTCATGGGGTCGCAAAGAGTCGGACACGACTGAGCGACTGAACTGAACTGATACCAGTGATGACTTTCAAAAGAAAATGTGGCGAACATTGACACTAGTCAAATCTGAGTGGTAAATAAACATTGTAACATATTCTGTACTTTCCTATGTTCTAAAATCTCTCATCATCATGATCAAATTTTAATGACTCAATTTTTCCATATTTATACTTGCAATAATATTCCAGAATTCATGTTTCAGAGAGTAATAAAAATACATTTAATATACTTTTTCTTCACTTGTAAATTGGGAATGTCCTCAAGGAGAAGAAACCACTGAGTCACTAAAAAAATATTCTATCTTGGAAGTTTGACACAGAATCAGATATTGGTAATGTTGGCACAACTTTGTGAATATACTGAAAACCATGAAATTGCACATTTTATTGGGTTGGCCAAAAAGTTTGTTCAGTTAATAATGCATTGTTCAATAAGGGTCTTGGTGAAAATTAAAATGCGCCTTTTTTACTTAATATCAATAACCTCAGATATGCAGATGACACTACCCTTATGGCAGAAAGTGAAGAGGAACTCAAAAGCCTCTTGTTGAAAGTGAAAGAGGAGAGTGAAAAGGTTGGCTTGAAGCTCAACATTCAGAAAACAAAGATCATGGCATCTGGTCCCATCACTTCATGGGAAATAGATGGAAAAACAGTGGAAACAGTGTCAGACTTTGTTTTTTTGGGCTCCAAAATCACTGCAGATGCTGATTGCAGCCATGAAATTAAAAGACGCTTGCTCCTTGGAAGGAAAGTTATGACCAACCTTGATAGTATATTAAAAAGCAGAGACATTACTTTGCCAACCAAGGTCCGTCTAGTCAAGGCAATGGTTTTTCCCGTGGTCATGTATGGATGTGAGAGTTGGACTGTGAAGAAGGCTGACCGCCGAAGAATCGATGCTTTTGAACTGTGGTGTTGGAGAAGACTCTTGAGAGTCCCTTATACTGCAAGGAGATCCAACCAGTCCATTCTAGAGGAGATCAATCCTGGATGTTCATTGGAGGGACTGATGCTAAAGCTGAAACTGCAATACTTTGGCCACCTCATGCGACGAGTTGACTCACTGGAAAAGACTCTGATGCTGGGAAAGGTTGGGGGCGGGAGGAGAAGGGGACGACAGAGAATGAGATGGCTGGATGGCATCACCGACTCTGTGGACATGAGTTTGAGTGAACTCCGGGAGTTGGTGATGGACAGGGAGGCCTGGCGTGCTGTGATTCATGGGGTCGCGGAGAGTCGGACACGAGTGAGCGACTGAACTGAACTGAACTGAAGTGAACTTTTTGGCCAATCCAATAAAAGGGTGGATTTCATGGTATGTGCTCATATCTGTTTTAAAACTTAGATGCCGAAAAAAACCCCAAAACAATGACCTCTTATTTTTCATGCTTCTGGGGGTTGACCGAGCAGTTTTTCTGCTTCATATGATGAGAGCCAGGATCACTCACCTGACTGCATTGACCTGACAGCTGGTTTGGGTTGGAAGGTTCAAGAAGGCTTCATTGTTATGTCAGGATCCTTGGTGCTGGCTGTCAGTTGGGGCACCTTGGATCTCCTTCCCATAGTCTTTAGCAGGACAGCCTCGCAGGATGGCAGGTGAGTATAAGAGCAGGAAAGTGGACGCTGTCATGCCTTCCAAGGGCTAGAACGAAAACTGGCTCAGGATCACTTCCGCATTCGGGTGGTCCAAGCACGTCACAGCTCATCATCAAAGAGGGGGGAAGAGCAGCCTGTGTCAATTGGGATGGGAGGAACTGTTGGTAACCACCCTTGGAGACAGGCTTTCACAAGTGGCGAAGACCACAGAGGTTTGAGGCACTGCAGGTACACAGTCATACCATCACTAGCTGGACGTGAACTGACTCGTCATGGATGGTGACACAGCAGAGACCACTGACATTCTCCATCTCCCACTTCTGAGTTAACACTTCTCCCTCTCTATAAACGAGGGAGAGCTGCCAATATTGAAAGATGAGAGAGACAAGACCCGAGATGTCTTCAATACAGGTGAATTTCAGAAACTTTAAAGCTGAATGTAGAGGTTAAGGTAACAGTTGCTTATAGTCTTGTTACTTGGGAAAGTGGGTTAACATCTAGGCCTCATTTTCCTGATCTGTGAAATGGATAAGGACCCACAGGGGGGACCACATGTGAGCAAGTGAAAACTGGCTCTGCTGACAAGCCTGGAGACTAAGAAAGTGAGACACAATTCTGCTCGCAGAACGTCCCCAGCTGGACATACACAGCTCTCACATGATATGAACATGTTCAGAGAAGCTTATGCCATGATTGTTGTGGCAACAAGACACAAACAAAGCCCTCCACAAGCACAACAATGATGGAACACCTCCTTCTTCTGACATGAGTGGTGCTGCCCCTTGACCAAGGATAACTCCAGCCTTGCTCTAATCCGCCTTCCTCCTGGATAAAAACTAAGACACTGGAACTCTGTCTGCTTCCTGAATGCATCCACTTCCAAACTGCCAACCCCCCAACTTCCCTAATCCCTCTTTAAAATCATCCGGCAAGTGCCCAAATTCTATTAATTTCCTGCTAATTCCTTTCTTATTGAGAGGCTCCTCACAGCAGCAAGATCAATAAACACTTCAGGTGTCATTTTATGTGAGTTCTAACATACTCATCAAAAGACATACTAGAATATTCATATTGGCCTTATTGCTGCTGCTGCTGCTAAGTCACTTCAGTCGTGTCCGACTCTGTGTGACCCCATAGACGGCCTCCTACCAGGCTCCCCCATCCCTGGGATTCTCCAGGCAAGAACACTGGAGTGGGTTGCCATTTCCTTCTCCAATGCATGAAAGTGAAAAGTGAAAGTGAAGTTGCTCAGTTGTGTCCGACCCTCAGCGACCCCATGGACTGCAGCCCACCAGGCTCCTCCATCCATGGGATTTCCCAGGCAAGAGTACTGGAGTGGGGTGCCATTGTCCTCTCCGGTGCCACAGTCCATGGGGTTGCAAAGAGACATGACTTAGTCTTAGAGACTGAACAACAACAACAAAACAAAGTATAAATACCAGGTTAGGCATAGACAAAATACCCAACTACTCAGCGATAAATGAATACCTCAATTATGATATATTTGCGTGATGGTACATTACATAACAGTGAGAAACTAACTTCGCTCAGCAACATGGACGAATCTTGTAAGATGGAGCAAAAGAAGCCAGATTCTCAAGAAAATGTACTGTGATCCACTCTTATTAAGTTTGAAAACAGGTGACTAATCAATGGTGTTAGCCATCAGTTAGGAAGCACCCTGGGCGGGGGATGGGAGGAAGCTCCAGGGGGCTTGGGCAGGTGGGTAACCTGTCGTTCTTTCTCTGGGCGCTAGTTATGTGGATACACTGAGATGATGAAAATTCAAAACTCAGTGTTTATGCTTTGTGTACTTCTCTGTGTATATGTTAATATGAGTTAGGTTTCTTTTTTTTTTAATGGGCAACCATGTTAAAGGGACACGGAGCAAACATGAAAAAGCTCCCAATTAACAAAGCTGAAAAATTTGAGCAACAAAATAATGTAATATTGGGTTATAACCACAATATAAATTAAATATCCATGTAAAGAGGATGTGGTTTATATAAGCAATGTAATACTGTCCAGCCATAAAAAAGAACGAAATAACGCCATTTGCAGCAACATGAATGGCTAGTCACTTATGTGGTCTTTCTATTACCCTAGTCTCACCATGAAAAAACTGTACAGACCCGAATCCAGGTCCATTCTTCAAAAGTCCTGACCAGTACTCTTCAAAGCTGTCAAAGTCATCAAGAACAAGGAAAATCTGAGAAGTGATCACAGTCAAGGATAGCCTAAGGAGGGAGCTCCCTGGCGGTCCAGTGATTAGGAATCGGATGCCCGCCTAGGTTAGATACCTGGTGAGGGAAACTAAGATCGCACAAGCCGCCGGGCACAGTCCAAAAAAAGCCTAAGGATACATGAATAAATTTAACGTGGCATTTTGGACAAGATCCTGGAACAGAAAAGGAACACTAGCTGAAAAAAAATTTTTTTTTAATTTTTTAAACGCTGAATTTAGTTAATAATATACCAATCGAGGTGGTTTCTCATATGTGACAGACGTACCTCAACTAGGTGAGGAGTACAGAAGATCTCCAAGTATCATCTGCAATTTTCCTGTAAATCTAAAACTTCTAAAATAAAATGTTTTATTTTGCTTTCAAACACGGACCCGCAACTGGGCTTTCTCACAAAGCTGTGAGAAATTACTACAGGTGTACAAGCCAAGTGCAAGGCTCAATGCTTAACACATAGATATGAGGTGTAGTTGTGGTTTCATGTGAAACAAGGGACAAGAACTCGAATACTCACCAATCATTACCAACTGTTACCAGTGTAAGCGCAAGGGGCCCTGCACAGCCCAGCCCAGCCCTGCACAGCCCAGCCCAGCACGGCCAGCACAGGCGCAGACGCGCGGGAGCGCGCACGCCGGCCGGCGGGGGGACGGGGGGGCGGGGCACCGAGGACGCTGGCGTGGGGCGGGGCCAGGCGCAGTTCCCACGCCGGCCGCGGCGCCCGGAAGTCATGTGTCTGGGGGCTCCGCGGGGCGGAAGCCGCGCGTAAGTGGAGGCGGTGGCGCCGCCCGGCTAGGGGACGCTACTGTTGCTGTTGCTAGACGACGCGAACTAGCCTTCGTCACTTCCTTAGCCCGCCGTCTGCCCACTCCCCAGGCCGGAACCCAGGGGCCCGGAGCCGGGGTGGGCGCAGGCTTGTCCTCCGACGTCCAGAACCACAGCCAGCTGGGCAGCTGGAGTGGAGGCCACGCCACCTGCAGGGCAGAATCCGAGCCGAGGCGGGAAGATGGCTGCAGACAAGCCTGCAGGTGAGGCGCGCGCGCGCGGGAGCGGCGGGAGCCGCGGGAGCGGGCAGACCGTGCGCTCCGGCCGCGGGGCCCCAGCTGGGGACTTCGGGGCCGCTCTCTCTGGGGCGTGCATTTCTCTCCCTTAGACCCTCCCTCGGCCGCCGCTAATGTGAGTCTTTGGGCCTCAGGTCCGGTAGTTTCTTACCAAGTGCAACGTGAAGCCGCTTCTGGTCGCCTTTGCCTTGCTCTTCGAAATTTCTCTGGTTTAAAAAGCATGAATCTAGATGGCCGTTTCACAGCTTTTCGACTTCCCACTGGGGAAGGCAGAGCAAGGAAAGTTCACCCGGAGACACAGCTGCTGTGATGCCCGTGGCTCAGGCTACGACACTTACCTGGGTGGCTTCAGCCACACCAGCCTGCCTGTGGTCAGCGACGTCCTGTGTAATTAACTTTGTCGAAACCACTTATTGAAATAGACATAACGTTGTCGTGTCTCACCTCGGTCTGTGCTCTCTAGTGCCTTGGTATTTAGAGCCTTTTTCCTTCTAGTTCATCAAGATTAACTGATCTCGACGGTTTTCTTTATGGATTACTACTCCATTCCTAGAATCTTCTCCATTGAGGAATATAAAATTCTTTCCTGCCTACCCCTGGGACAGTCTTGACACTGTTCTCTGTGGCATCCATCCACGTTTTGTTGAAAGGCGCTTAAATTACAGGTTTTAGAAGTGGTCGACACAAACTTTTTACGATAAAATTTATATGTTTTTTAAGAAGGAAAAGAAACTCTTAATGTGCTCCAGGATTTTTTAATTAGATCCTGATCTCAATAATTGACAAACTGGATTTGAAATTAAAGTGAGCCAATCGTGATACATGCATGTGTGCTCAGTTGCTCTTCAACCCCATGGATTGTAAATTTTCCAGGCAGGAATAGTGGAGTGGGTTGCCATTTCCTACTTCAGGGGACCGTGCATATCCTAATACAGGTACAGATAAGTAAAATAGTTAGAGCATCTCTTCAGTAACCTAAAAAACAAGAGAAAAGATCTAGAAAGTGGGGCTAAGCATTTAGAGCGTGCTAGAGAATTTAAGGTAGGCTGCTCAGGAAAAGCCTCTTGTGAGGTGATAGTTGAGCAGACACCCCAGTGAAATGGAGTGAGCCTTATGGAATGGGGAGGGGTGGGTTGAGAGAAAGTTCCACGTGGGGAATAAGCTTGGCCTGTCCAAGTCTGAACCAAGGGGACCTGCGTGTTGTTGTTCATTTGCTAAGTCACATCCTACTCTTTGTGATTCCATGGACGGTAGCCTGCCAGGCTCCCCTGTCCTCCACTCTCTCCCAGAGTTTGCTAAAATTCTTGTCTGTTGACTGCAGAATGCTGTCTAACCGTTTCATCCCCTGCCGCCCCCTTCTCCTCTTGGCTTCAATCTTTCCCAGCATCAGAGTCTTTTCCAGTGAGTTCACGCTTCACATCAGGTGGCCAAAGGATTGGAGTTTCAGCAACAGTTCACCAGTGAATATTCAGGCTTGATTTCCTTTAGGATTGACTGGTTTGAATTCTTTGCAGTCCAGGGGGCTCCCACGAGTCTTCTCCAGCACCACAGTTTGAAAGCATGAATTCTTAAGCGCTCAGCCTTCTTTATGGTCCAACTCTTACATCTCTACCCGTGACTACCAGAAAAACCATAGCTTTGACTATACATTCCAGTCTCTCACTGCTTCCACTTTTTCCCCTTCTATTTGCCATGAAGTGATGGGACCAGATGCCATGATCAGTTTTTCGAATGTTGAATTTCAAGCCAGCTTTTTCACTCTCCTCTTTCACCCTCATCGAGAGACTCTTTCTTTCCTCTTTGCTTTCTGCCATTAGAGTGGTATCATCTTCATAACTGAGGTTGTTGATACTTCCAGCAGTCTTGATTCCAGCTTGTTATTTCATCCAGCCCGGCATTTCACACGATGAACTTTGCATAGAAGTTAAATAACCAGCGGGGCAATATACAGCCTTGTTGTACTCCATTCCTAATTTTGCATGTCAGTTGTTCCATGTCCAGTTCTAACTGTTGCTTTTTGAGCCGCATGGAGACAGTTAAGGTGGTCTGGTAATCCCATCTCTTTAAGAATTTTCCACAGTTTGCTGTGATCCACACAGTCAAAGGCTTTACCAAAGCAGAAGTTTTTCTGGAACTCATTTGCTTCTTCCATGTGCCAAAGAACACGGACAATTCCATCTCTGGTTCCTTTGCCCCTTCGAAACTCAGCTTGTACATCTGGCAGTTCTCAATTCAGGTGCTGTTGAAGCCTAGCTTGAAGGATTTTGAGTATTACCTTGCTAACGTGAAATGAGTGCAATTGTACAGTAGTTTGAACATTCTTTGGCGTTGCCTTTCTTTGGGATTGGAATGAAAACTGATCTCTTCCAGTCCTGTGGCCACTACTGAGTTTTCCAAATTTGATGACATATTGACTATAGCACTTTAACAGCATCATCTTTCAGGATTTGAAATAGCTCAGCTGGAATTTCTTCACCTCCACTAGCTTTGTTCGTAGTGATGCTTCCTTCCTAAGGCCCACTTGACTTCACACTCCAGGATGTCTGACTCTAGGTGAGTGACCACACGATTGTGGTTATCTTAGTCATTATGACCTTTTTTGTACAGTTCTTCTGTGTATTCTTGCCACCTCTTAATCTCTTCTGTTTCTGTTAGGTCCATACCATTTCTGTCCTTTATTGTGCCCATCCTTGCATGAAATGTTCCCTTGGTATCTCTAGTTTTCTTGAAGAGATCTCCAGTCTTTCCCATTCTGTGGTTTTCCTCTGTTTCTTTGCATTGGTCACTTAAGAAGGCCTTCTTGTCTCTCCTTGCTGTTCTCTGGAACTCTGCGTTCAGTTGGATATATCTTTCCCTTTGTCCCTTGCCTTTCATTCCTCTTCTTTCCTCAGCTATTTGGAAAGCCTCCTCAGACAGCCACTTTGCCTTATTGGATTTGTTTTTCTTTGGGATGGTTTTGTTCACTGCCTCCTGTACAGTGTTACAAACCTCTGTCCATAATTCTTCAGGCACTCCAGATCTAATCCCTTGAATCTATTCATTACCTCCACTGTATAAGAGATTTGATTTAGGCCATATGTGAAAGGCCTAGTGGTTTTATCTACTGTCTTCATTTTAAGCCTGAATTTTGCAATAAGGAGCTCATGATCTGAACCACATTCAGCCCCAAGTCTTGTTTTTGCTGGCTATATACAGAGTCTGCATCTTTGGCTGCAAAGAACATAATCAGTCTGATTTTGGTATTGATCATCTGGTGATGTCCATTGGTAGTCTTCTCTTGGGTTGTGGGGAAAGGGTGTTTAATATGACCAGCATGTTCTCTTGACAAAACTCTGTTAGCCTTTGCCCTCCTTCATTCTTACTCTATGGCCAAACTTGCCTGTTATTCTGGCTTTGTCTTGACTTCCTACTTTTGCATGCCAATTCCCTGTGATGAAAAGGACATCTTTTTTTTTTTTTTTTTTTTGGTGTTTGTTCTAGAAGCTCCTCCGTCCCTGGAATTCTCTTGGCAAGAATACTGGAGTGGGTAGCCATTCCCTTCTTCAGGGGATCTTCCTGACCCAGGGATCAGTCCCGGGTCTCCTCCGTTGCAGGCAGATTCTTTACCATCTTAGCCACCAGGGAAGCCCATAGGTCTTCAAAGAACTGGTCAACTTCAGTTTCTTCAGCATCAATGGTTGGGGCATAGACTTGAGTTTTTATGATGTTGAATGGTTTGCCTTAGAAACAAACTGAGATTATTTCATTGTTTTTGAGACTGCACCCAAGTGATGCATTTTGGACTGTCTTGTTGACCGTGAGGGCTACTCAGTTTCTGCTAAGAGATTCTTGCCCACAGTGGTAGATGGTCATCTGAATTAAATTCGCCCATTCCCATCCATTTTAGTTCACTGATTCCTGAGATGCTGATGTTCACTCTTGCCATCTCCTGCTTGACCACGTCCAATTTATCTTGATTAATGGATTAATTCCAGGTTCCTATGCAGTATTGTTCTCTACAGCATCAGACTGTACAACCACACACATCCATCAGTTCAGTTCAGTCGCTCAGTCATGTCTGACTCTTTGCAACCCCATGAATCACAGCATGCCAGGCCTCCCCATAGCTGAGTGTTATTCGCATGTTGGCCCAGCCACTTCATTCTTTCTCAAGCTATTGGTAATTGCCTTCCGCTCTTCCCAAGCAGCATGTAGGACAGCTTCCCACCTGGGGGGCTCATCCTCCAGTGTCATATCTTTTTGCCTTTCATACAGGTACTCATGTCCATGGGTTCTCCAGGCAAGAATACTGGAGTGGATTGCCATTTCCTCCTCCAGTGGACCACATTTTGTCAGAACTCTTCACTGTAACTCATCATCCTTGGTGGCCCTGCACGGCATGGCTCATGGCTTCATTGAGTTACAAAACCCCTTCACCGCAATAAGGCTGTTATCCATGAAGAGAAAGGTGACCAGCATATTCCTTCTCAATTTAGGACATTGTCTCTCCCCCAGGTTTACCATTCCTACTTGTCCATATCAGTGCACTTGCCTGGAATGACCTTTTTAGCTCTGAAATCTATCTAGTTTTCAAGTCTTACCTCTGTTGTTCTTCTACTTAATCATTCTTTGGTTCACCAGAATTGAGTGCCAAGCCCTGCCTTTGATGTTGAAGAAATGGATGTGACACAGTCCCTGCTTTTGACGATCTGCTCTTCACTCTGTTAGAGACAGCCCTGTAATAGTGACACTTCCATTTGGGAAGAGCTGTGTAATATGTGTCACAGAAAAATAGGGTTTAGAGTGATTGTTGCTTTCATTGGTTTAAGCTTATAGCCCACACTGTAGGAAACTTCCTGCCTGGATAATCAGGTTGACTTTGTATTAAGTAGGTGAGGATAGAGTTAAAACAAAACTGGAAGCCCAGAGACTGAAACCACCTTATGTTGTGAATTAATTTATTCAGTAAATATTCACCGGTTTAGCCTACTCTGCCAGGCACTGCAGTCTCTGTCCCCATGGAGCTTGTTCAGTTCAGTTCAGTCGCTCAGTCATGTCCGACTCTTTGCGACCCCATGAATCACAGCACGCCAAGCCTCCCTGTCCATCATCAACTCCCAGAGTTCACTGAAACTCATGTCCATCGAGTCGGTGATGCCATCCAGCCATCTCATTCTCTGTCGTCCCCTTCTCCTCCCGCCCCCAACCTTTCCCAGCATCAGTCTTTTCCAGTGAGTCAACTCGTCGCATGAGGTGGCCCAAGTATTGGAGTTTCAGCTTTAGCATCAGTCCTTCCGATGAACACCCAGGACTGATCTCCTTCAGAATGGACTGGTTGGATCTCCTTGCAGTCCAAGGGACTCTCAAGAGTCTTCTCCAACACCACAGTTCAAAAGCATCAATTCTTCGGCGATCAGCTTAGCTTCTAATACACATGAAAGGCAGATAAATATGTAAACAAAATAAATAATTAGGATTTCAAGCTGTGATAAATTGTGAAGAGGGACTTTCCTAGGGATTCAGTGGTTAAGAATCCACACTTCCTCTCCAGGGAGCGGGGTTCCATCCTGGCCAGGGAACTAAGATCTCACATGAGGCATGGTGTGGCCCCCGCCCCCCAAAAAAAATGTGAAGAGAAAATAAGAGGATAGAGGATAACTGAGAGCAGGGATCCTACTTTGAGTGGATCGATGAGAGGAGGAAGGTCTCTCTTAGAGACGACATTTGAACAGACCCTGACGATAAAGAGCCAGCGGGCCGAATGGGGGAAGAAGGATACAGGTGGGACGAGTATCCACTGTGCAGACCCCTTGGACAGCAGGAAGACCCCTGGAGCCTAAGCACCGTGAGGACAAGCATGTTTGTCTGTTTAGTCGTGGGCTGCCTCTAGCTCCTAGACCAATAGCTGGTGTATGAAAGCACTCACTTGTTCATAACCTAGTAAGCACAGGAAGCATGGCAAGAGGCAAGATTAGAATTGTGGCAGAGGCCAGCTTCTTCCAGCCTTATGCAGGCCATGGAAGAAGGTAGAATTTCTTTCTAACTAAAGAGGAGCCTTAGAGATTTCATCAGGGCATCCAGGATCTTTTAGTGGCAGCGTGTGAGATCTAGTTCCGACCAGGAAGAGAACCTGGGCACCCTGCCTTGAGAGCTCGAAGTCTTAGCCACCAGTCCATGAGTTCATGTTTTAAGTGAGCCAGGTAAGTGATGGAGAGTTAGGAGTCTGGGGTGTGAAATCAGACAGCCTAGGCTCATCCTGCTTGTGCTACTTGTTATTTGTGTGACCTTGGGCAGATTTTAAGAAACCGTTTTTTTAAGCCTCAGTTTTCCTGTGTGGAGAAAGAGAATGATTATATCTACCTCACAGTTTTGGAAAGGGGTTAAATGGGCTCAACTTAGGCCCTGGTTTTTAAAAATGCTGACTAGTATTACTTTAGGGTAGGGGTTGATGGAGAAGCGGGGCAGGTGTGAGAATCTTTAAAGGAGTGAAATTGGCAGAACTTAAGGATGACTGGGAATGATGAACATGAAGCCTTGCTCCTTGAAAAAGGTTCTAAATTGAGCCTGTTTCTTCATTTGTAAAATGGGGGGTCCACATGAGTTTGAGTGAGCTCCGGGAGTTGGTGATGGACAGGGAGGCCTGGCGTGCTGTGATTCATGGGGTCGCGGAGAGTCGGACACGACTGAGCGACTGAACTGAATAGTCTTTTAATTTATTCGTAATAGCTTCCTGATTTATTTACTTTACCTGGTTATAGCTTGTGACGATCAGCTGAGGTGAGGTGTGTGTTTGCTGATTCCGTGAAAAAGGGAAAGACGGCCAGATGAGTAATAGGAAGTCAGGAGAAGAGTATTTAAAGATGGCTTTGAAATCTTGAGCCAGGATGACTGTAAAAACGTCTAGATCACATGAATGGAGCTGGTGGCCGTCGTATAGAGTGAAGGAGGTCAGAAGGAAAAAGACAAATATCATGTATTAACGCATACATGTGCAATCTGAAAAAATTGAGATAGACGATCTTATTTGCAAAGTAGAAATAGACACACAGTCATAGAGAACCAATATATGGACACCAAGGGGGATGGAGGAATGTGGGAGGAACTGGAGACTGGGGTTGACATATATCACTACTGATAGTATGTATAAAACAGAGAACTAATGAGAGCCTAGCACACAGCACAGGGAACTCCACTCAGCGCTCTGTGGTGACCTGTGTGGGGAGGCAGTGCAGAACCAAGGGGATATAAGTATACGCATAACTGGTTCACTTTGCTGTACAGCAGAAACTGACACAACGCTGTAAAGCAGCTGTACTCAATAAAAGTTGGTTTTTTTAATGGTAGGAAGAACAAAATGAGAGAACTTTAAGCCAAGGCTACTTTTATTTTATTTGAAACACTCCCAACATTTTGATTGTTATTAAGTATATAAGGTAAAAAATATGAAGTCCTCTATCACTTCTGCCCAGTGTCACACTGCAGGTAACTGAGTCTGTGTGTTCTTCCAGACTGTCCAAGCTCACATCAAATATATATTCATACACACACACACGTGTCTGACTCTTTGCGACCCCATGGACTGTAACCCTCCAGGCTCCTCTGTCCGTAGAATTCTCCAGGCAAGAATACTGGAGTAGGTTGTCATCCCTTCTCCAGAAGATCTTCCCCACCCAGGGATTGAACCCCAGTCTCCCACATTGCAGGCAGATTCTTTACCACCTGAGCCACCAGGGAAAACCATGTATATGCGTATATGTATGCAAAAGAAGAAAAACTGTGCAATACTGTCTTGCCATTTGCTTTTTTTCAAGGTCCAATAAGGAATCTGTGTTTTTTTAAACCTTTTTATTTTTTAATCAAAGTATAGTTAATGGAGTCTGTATATAAATTATCTTTAAGTGACCTACATAGGATATTTTAAGTGTTTTTAACACTTAAGAATTGTCTTATAATTCCAATTTAAAATGTATGATTGAGTAAATAATTGACTTAAGAGTTGTGATTGTAAATTGAAGCCTTTCTATATTATTGCATGCACGTAATTAAAGAGTCACTGTTTTCATAAGCTTAATTTTTTAGATTTATAAGCTATTTGAGTTCTTAGGAAATTTTGTATTTTTAAGTCAAAGGTTGTTCCTAAAATGGGTTATATTAAATTATTTAAAGTGGTTAAAATTTTATGTTTGAAAGTGTGAGTGAAGTCAGACATTCATCACAGCCCTTTAAAATGAAAACTCCAAACAGAGTGAGATGTCTCAGTTGAATGTAAAAGTTTGAGGAAAAATCTCAGCTTTCTGAACTCATGATTTGATACGTATTAATATCTGAAAACCAGAGTGAATCTGTGCCCCCAAACGACTCTCAGGTGTGAAAATAAACATGCTTATCCATGCTCGTAGTGTTCTGCTTTGCCCGTCTTCTCCAGGGTGTGCCACTGTTCCCGGTGCTTGCTGCTCTGTTCTTTATCTCTTCCATGTCCACGTCTGTAGCCTTGCTGGTCACATGCTACTCCTCTGAGCTGTGGAGAAGTCAGCCATCGTATGTAGGGCTTTGCTAAGACAGCTATACTTTGTCCAGTGATAGAAAAACACATGTGAGGTTTGTGAACCTTAGCTGCACGGTGGCTTTGGTAAACCTGAATTATTTTTCTTTGAAATGGCATCCTTCTTATTTAAAATTTTCCGTCACAAAGGCGTCAGCATTGTTTTGCAAGTATAGCAGCAGATTTCTTTAGGCCTTCATTTCTTTTGTCTTGGGGGAAATTTTTCTTTCCTTGAACCTCATTGGAGCTCAGTTTGGAAAAGGGTAACTTGTATGGAAGATCCTCCTCCAATCAGATTTGAATTGTTAACATTCTGTACTGGAATCTGTCTGGGCTTTCAGTTAACGGACTTTTTCAGTTTGGGGAAAGTGGTGTGTTTCTTTTCTACTTAGTTTAAACTTAATTGTTTGGTTAGAAATGAAGCCTGTTGGCTTAAAAAGCGTCAAGGTTTGTGTGCCAAAGAACTCTGTACGCCTCGATGGTCAGCCCTGTTCATTAGGCCAGAGTAGAAGGAAGGTCAGTCTTATGGATGAACGGTCATATACTCTTTCAATTGGCAACGGAGACTATTTTTGGACAAATAAAGACACATTGTGGAATTATGTGCAGACGCTTTCTGGTAAGATGTCAATTACCTCCAAAATGAATGTTTTAAAGACTGTTCCTTGGAGAAAACTTGAAAAGTGCATAAAGATAAGGAAAATAAAAATAGTAATCTCATTGAAGTAGTATTTTTTTCCCTTAAGTTTTATCTTGAAGTAAAATAATGTAGGTAGAATAATGCTGGTTAGTTAACATGGAGGAGGCTGTTTATGAGCTCAGTTCTCTAAAATGTCTGTTTCAGAGTCTCTTGTCAGCCTTAGAGTCTAGCTTATCAAAGTGATTCTGTCCCTATTTAGAGGATTTTAGGATATTTACAATTTCTAGGGGCTTCCCTGGTGGCTGAGTCTCCTGCCTGTAGCGCAGGAGACCTGGGTTTGATCCCTGGGTGGGAAAGATTCCCTAGAGGAGGAAACAGCAACCCACTCCAGTGTTCTTGCCTGGAGAAACCCGTGGCCAGAGAAGTCTGGTGGGCTTGTGGGCTACAGTCCATGGGGTCGCAGTCAGACACGACTGAAGCGACTAAACCACCATCACCACCACAGTGTCTAGAGGATAATGATAGCAGTGGCCACATGAACCAGTCTGCTTCTGGCGAAAAGTTGCAGCTTAATTCTTCAGTGCCTTGGTGAATTGTCTTGTGTTTCCCTCTGCCCTGTATTTATAAATTACAATTCATAAGTGACTTTTGGACCCAGAAGCCCTGTTAAAGAATGCCATCTAAGGTAGAGAGGCTGTATTTTGGAAGAAGCTGTGGAGATAACTTGATGGCAAACTAAGAATTTGGGGTATTTGGTTTCAATTTAGTGTACTTCTGTGTGAGGGGAAATACATCAGGTTTCCTTTAATAATTTTTTAAAGTATTAATATCTACGTTCATTGTTAATATGTTGACTATACCTAGAGTTGAGGTTCCATCTCGATCTAAACTCATACTTTGCATTTTGGGGATCCTGAAATCCTATGTCCTTATTTTTACACATTCTAAAGAAATTGGTCTTTACTGTAATGGTGCACTTGAAAGTTTTGCCGGGCAGGTATATTGATTGTGTAAGCAGTTGACTTAACAGAAACTCTTTGTTGCTAGCTTTTTAATGAAAAAGCTGTTTGACAGAGTCTTCTCAAACCAGTGAGCTCTCTTCATCAAACTATTAGTTTTTCCTCCCTGTTAGGACTCGGTTCTTATCTATCTGTTTGCAAAGTGGAAATGAAATACTAATTTATGTAACTTTAATTATCAGAAATAACACTTCTTATAAACCCAAATACCAGAATACTTTTTTTTTTGGTAGTAGATCTAAGTCTTAGATAAGTTCACAGGTTGCATTTTGTTTTAAAGTATGTGGTGATTCTCAAGAGTATTCAGTCTAATAATAGGGGTTTCACAGTGATCTAAGGAGCTGTTCACACTAAATCTAATTTCATTGTTTATTTGTATATTTAAAGTGCAGAGATAAGTATTTTGTTGAAGAAAAAAAAGGCACAATGGAGTCCTTAGTTGTTCTGTGTTAGGGAAAGTGGGAAGGAAGCTAATATTTAGTTACATCTCTAAGCAAAGAGATAGGTGGCCAAAGGGAGACTAGACTGGAAATGTGGCTAATTTTAAGACATGTGTTTTCATTGTACTGTGATGATAGGGAAACTGGAGTCTTTACTAACTGCTGTTATGTGCCTGGCCAGGGCTTCCACATGCTTATATAACACACCAGCGAAGTAATGCTCAAAATTCTCCAAGCTAGGCTTCAACAATATGTGTGAACCAAGAACTTCCACATGTTCAAGCTGGATATAGAAAAGGCAGAGGAGCCAGAGATCAAATTGCCAACATCCATTGGATCATTGAAAAAGCAAAAGAATTCCAGCAAAACATCTACTTTTGCTTCATTGAGTATGCCAAAGCCTTTGACTGTGTTCAGTTCAGTTCAGTCGCTCAGTCGTGTCCGACTCTTTGCGACCCCATGAATCACAGCACGCCAGGCCTCCCTGTCCATCACCAACTCCCGGAGTTCACTCAAACTCATGTTCACAGAGTCGGTGATGCTTCAGTATGGATCACAACAAACTGTGGAAAATTCTTAAAGAGAGGGGAATACCAGATCACCTTACCTGCCTCCTGAGATCTGTATACAGGTCAAGAGGCAATAGCTAAAACTGGACGTGGAACAATGGATCAGTTCCAAATTGAGAAAGGAGTGCCTCAAGGCTATATATTGGTATCTTGCTTATTTGACTTATATGCTGAGTACATCATGCAAAATGCTGGATTGGATGAAGCACAAGCTGGAATCAAGACTGCCAGGAGAAATATCAATAACTTCAGATATGCAGATGACACCACCCTTGTGGCAGAAAGTGAAGAAGAACTAAAGAGCCTCTTGATGAAAGAAGAGAGTGAAAAAGCTGGCTTAAAACTCAATATTCAAAAAACGAAGATCATGGCATCTGGTCCCATCACTTCATGGCAAATAGATGGGGAAGCAATGGAAACAGTGGCAGGCTTTATTTTGCGGGGCTCCAAAATCACTACAGATGGTGACTGCAACCATGAAATTAAAAGATGCTTGCTCCTTGGAAGAAAAGCTATGACCAACCTAGACAGCATATTAAAAAGCAGAGACATTACTTTGCCAACAAAGGTCCATTTAGTCAAAACTGTCATTTTTCCAGTGGTCATGTATGGATGTGAGAGCTGGGCTATAAAGCCGAGCGCTGAAGAATTGACGCTTTTGAACTACCGTGTTGGAGAAGACTCTTGAGAGTCCCTTGGGCTGTAAGGAGATCAAACCAGTCCATCCTAAAGGAAATCAGTCCTGAGTATTCATTGGAAAGACTGATGCTGAGACTGAAGTTCCAATCCTTTGGCCACCTGATGCGAAGAACTGACTCATTGGAAAAGACCCTGATACTGGGAAAGATTGAAGGCAGGAAGAGAAGGGGAATATAGAAGATGAGATGGTTGGATGGCATCACCGACTAAGTGGACATGAGTTTGAGCAAGCTCCAGGAGTTGGTGATGGACAAGAAGCCTGGTGTGCTACAGTCCATGGGGTCAGGAAGAGTCTGACATGACTGAGCATGAACTGAGGGCTTCCTAAAATCAGCTCTTTTGACACTGGGTTCTTTGACATGCTCCTGGAAAACAATTTTGTAGGCCATTATCAAAAAATACCAGGACTTCCCATGTAGTTCAGTGGTTAAGACTCCACACTTCTGCTGCAGGGGGCACAGGTTTGATCCATGGTCAGGGAAATAACACCCCAGATGCTGAGCAGTGCAGCCCCACCAAAAAATGCCCATGTCATAAGTGTACCTATGGTTTAATGAATTCTCACACATCCAGAAGCAACGCCCCCCGCCCAGCCCCACCACAGTCTCCATCTGATAGATCTTGCAGTCAGTCAACTAGACCCCTTATTCTAAACCTTACATTAGTTTGCCTTAGTTGCAACATGAGAACTCTTAGTTGCAGCTTGTAGAATCGAGTTCCTCCACCAGGCCTGAAACTCAGCCTGCTGTATTGAGAGTGTGAAGCCTTAGCCACTGGAACACCAGGAAAGTCCCTAGGCGGGCATTTAAAAATAAAACTTAAAAATAGTGATCAGTGATCATTATAAAAATTTAGACAGTTTTTGTCAAATGCAAGTTTGTGTGCCTGAGGCACCGTGAGGCCAAACAAACCAAGATGTCAGAGTTTGGAGCAGGAAAAGGTTTATTGCAGGGCCAAGAGAGGAGAATGGGGAAAACCAAACTCCCCCAACAGTTTGCAGCACAAAGTTTTTGTAGGCAAAACCTGGGTTGAGAGCTGCAGGGTTTGTGGCTTTCCTCTGATAGGCTGGTGGTGAGGTAACCAGAATCTGTGCTTAGCCTGAAGTTACCATCCTCCATTTGGATAGGGGCCTGAGTTCCTGCAAAAGAACTCAGAGATACATATATTCCTTGAGCAGGAACCAGGACCCTGCCTTGCTGTTTCTCGACTGCTCCATCTTCTCTGTTTACTGTTTGACTCTGCCCTTTGAACTTAAGGAACATGCTGAGGCTGAAGCTCCAATACTTTGGCCACCCCATGCGAAGAGTTGATTCACTGGAAAAGACTCTGATGCTGGGAGGGATTGGGGGCAGGAGGAGAAGGGGACGACAGAGGATGAGATGGCTGGATGGCATCACCGACTCGATGGACATGAGTTTGAGTGAACTCCGGGAGTTGGTGATGGACAGGCTTGGTGTGCTGCAGGTCTGTGGGGTTGCAAAGAGTCAGACATGACTGAGCGACTGAACTGAGGAGTCTGAAGCTTTTTCCTACAGGCAAGAAATGGGACAGGACGCGGGGCGGGGGGGAATGAGGGGGGATCAGAAAGTTTTGTATCCAGGAAAGCACCATAGAGCCCTCCTGGGTCTCACAATTAAGAGCAATAGGAAGGAAAGTAAAATCTCTCTTCTGTCCCACTCCCTGAAGATAATCACTAAAAACTGGATGTTTATCCTTCCAATTTTTACTGTATATATTTTCAGAAATAAGTATCTGTGTATGTATTTTTATAAAACATGGAGCTCTGTTGTATAAAACTGTTTGCAGTCTGCTGCTTTTATTTAAGATGTTGAGGATGTTTCTCCATGTCAACACATTGTAGGGACTCAACTTTTAACAATTGTTCAGTGTGCCATTGTATTTCTATACCACAGTTTACTTAGCAGTTTTCTTAACTGAAGGGTGTTTATTTCTAGACATTCACTATTATAAACAGTGCTGCAGTGAGCATCTTTGGGTATTTGTAGAGTGAATACCTGGAAGTGGGGTTGTTTGGTCAAGACGCTGTACATAGACAGGTATTGGTGATTACTTCCCAGGAGGTCTGACCAGTTTACACTCAGACTCAACATGTGTTGTACTTGAGTAGCTTAAAACTTGCATTAGCTGAGGTTTTTGCATTTATTTTTTAAATAAAACTAATTTTTTTTAATTGGAGGCTAATTACTTTACAATAATATATTGGTTGGTTTTGCCATACATTGACATGAATCCGCCCCGTGTGTACATGAGTTCCCCTTCTTGAACCCCCCTCCCACCTCCCTCCTCCCCCTATCCTGCCTCCAGGTCATCCCCGTGCACCAGCCCCGAGCATCCTGTATCATGCATCGAACCTGGACTGGTGATTCGTTTCACATATGATAATATACATGCTTCAATGCCATTCTCCCAAATCATCCCACCTTCACCCTCTCCCACAGAGTCCCAAAGACTGTTCTATACACCTGTGTCTCTTTTGCTGTCTCGTATACCGGGTTAAGGTTACCATCTTTCTAAATTCCATATATATGCGTTAGTATACTGTATTGATGTTTTTCTTTCTGGCTTACTTCACTCTGTATAATAGGCTCCAATTTCATCCACCACATTAGAACTGATTCAAATGCATTCTTTTTGATGGCTGAAAAATACTCCATTGTGTATATGTACCAAAGCTTTCTTATCCATTCGCCTGCAGATGGACATCTAGGTTGCATCCATGTCCTGGCTATTATAAACTGTGCTGCAATGAACATTGGAGTACATGTGTCTCTTTCAATTCTGGTTTCCTCGGTGTGTATGCCCAGGAGTGCGATTGCTGGATCATATGGCAGTTAATAGCAAATGAAACAACTGACAAAGAATTAATCTCCAAAATATACAAGCAGCTCCTGCAGCTCAATTCCAGAAAAATAAATGACCCAATCAAAAAATGGGCCAAAGAACTAGACAGACATTTCTCCAAAGGAGACATAAAGATGGCTAACAAACACATGAAAAAATGCTCAACATCCCTCATAATCAGAGAAATGCAAATCAAAACCACAATGAGATACCATTTCACACCAATCAGAATGGCTGCTATCCAAAAGTCTACATGCAAAAAATGCTGGAGAGGGTGTGGAGAAAAGGGAACCCTCTTACACTGTTGGTAGGAATGCAAACTAGTACAGCCACTATGGAGAACAGTGTGGAGATTCCTCAAAACTAATTTTTAAAACAGTAAATTGTAGGGCAGAAATAATTGATATATATGGAAACTTCTGTTAAGGAAGCTTTTTAAATGTATTAATCCTGGCTTTTCGATTTCTACGCCTGTGAAAGTCTTCATTGCCTGGTAATTACCTATGAATTCTTATCAGTGTCATTTTCTCATTGTTACTACATTCTAACGATTATAAACTTCTTGAAAGCATCTCTCATGTACTTATAAATTCTTTGTGTCTCTAGCGCCTGGAATAGGTTCTTGAATATGTGAGATTTAGGGTGTATTGCTGGGGTGGGAGGCAGATCTAATTCTTTTTTTTAAAACAGGAGTTATTTGTTTTTCTTTCTTTTTCTCTGGCTGTGCTGGGTTCTTCGTTGTTGCACGCAGGCTTTGTCTAGTGGCGGCTTGTGGGCTCTAGAGCACTGACCGAGTAGTTGTGGTGCCCGGGCTTAGGTGCCCCGTGGCATGTGGATTCTTCCTGGACCAGAGATCGAATCCATGTGTGCCATGCATTGGTAGGCAGGGAAGTCCCAGATCTGATATTTTGAAGAGATATTTTAGCCTGAATGTCCTAATGGACAGAGCTGTAATCCTTATATAAGGATTTCCACAACAAAGGGAGACATTTCTTAAGTTTTTGAAAGAATGCTTCATTCCTCACTTACAACATTAGTTAGCAAACTTCCCTGGTGGTTCAGTGGTTAAGAACCTGCACTTCCAATACAGGGGGCAGGGTTTTATTCCTGGTCGGGGAACTAAGATCCCACATGCCGCATGGCCAAAAAATAAAAATAAATACAAAAAATACTAATTATTCATTGTAGTTGAGAAAGGTCTGACTTTGGCAACTCCAGGAGGAAGAAGACAATTAAAAGGAAAACTCGGGACACGTTCACTGGACAGCTGTTAATTCTAAAGAACTATCAAACTTGTGTATTTGCAGATCAGGGAGCAGAGAAACACGAAGGGACAGGTCCGTCCTCTGGGATCACTGATCAAGAGAAGGAGTTGTCCACCAATGCTTTCCAAGCTTTCACAGTAAGAAATGGTTTCTCTTAATCTGTTCCATTTTTAGAATCTGTCAAGCATGAATATTTTCACACTGAATTTATGATCTTTGTTCTGTACTAATTTAAGAGTTAGCTTCAGAGAGTAGGTTTAGGTTTAAATTTCTTTAATTTTAGAGTTTAAATATCGTGAAAGGAATGGGAATAATCTGAGCCATTGCCAGGTTTCTGTGTTTCCAAAATCATATCACAATTTTTTAATTGATGTCACTATTACTTCATCTAGTGACTTTAGTATATTTAGGGGAATTATATCTTTGTAAAAACTTTTAAATAAATGTGAATGAAATATATTTGGAAATGAATGTAAAGTTCTTAAAGTTAGTAGGTGATTTTGTTTGTGTATTTTTGTTTTAGGCTGGAAATTACGATGTCTGTCTGCAACATCTTGCCTGCCTACAAGATATAAACAAAGATGATTATAAAATAATTTTGAATACAGCAGTAGCTGAGTTTTTTAAAAGTAACCAGACAACAACAGATAGTTTGAGACAAACACTTAACCAGCTGAAGAATCAGGTAATACCATACATGAATTTCATTATAAAATATTGTGGTGCTCTCTATGAAATGAAATTAGGTAAAATTAATGTGACTTTTTATTTGATATTAATAGCACAATTTCTATTGTATCTGCAACATTTGTATTAGTTTTATTTTTATACAATTCATTTTCTAGGAAATGAAGGTATGCTCTGTGATTTTACTTTCTGTTGGGTTTCAAACTTGAACAGAATAAGCTGATATACAAAATCTGAGCTTTGGAGTTATGAGAAAGAATTAGAAATATATGAAAAAGGTAGCTGCTGAGACTATAATCTTACTTATAACTGAAAGATCTGATTATTCATATCAAATTGTTTTAGCATTTTGGATCAGGAAATGATTAATTTTTTAAATAGAAGATATAATTTATTTGTGGTTTGGAACCTGCCTTGGGTATTGGTCTGGTCATAATAGCATCACAAGGTTAGCCCTTTGATACTGAAGAGGGCTGGTGGCAGACCTTCAGTGCCTACCGCACAATAAGACCTTATGTAACTAAGAATCTCTGTCGGACGTCTCATTTATTCTTCCCAGTAGCCCGATGAGGTAGCTACATTTTTTTTCTTATTTAATAAACTGTCCAAAGAGACAAAGCTTTTATGTAATAAGAGCTGCATGAACCCAGTTCTGTTTTCTTTTGAGCCCCCATGCTAAATTCATGAGTTCCACCATACCATAGCATGTGTGCGGGCCCGGTCACCCAGTCGCATCCCACTCTTTGAGTCCCCATGGACTGTAGCCCACCAGGCTCCTCGGTCCATAGGATTTTTCCAGGGAAGAATACAGGAACAGGTGGTCATTTCCCCCTCTAGGGGATCTTCCTGACCCAAGGATCGATCAGGGATCCTGCTACTAGAACTCGTACCCCCTGGAGCCCGTGCTCCACAGTGAGAAGCCCCCGCTCTGCGATTGGGCAGTAAGCCTCGCTTTCTGCACCTAGAGAAGGTCTATGGGCAGCGGTGAAGACCCAGCACAGCCAGAAATTTACAACAAAGCCTATAGGTCCTATTGACAGTGTGGGAGATTTTAGATTAAAAATGTTGACCTGTGTTCCTGCTTATTCATTCAGATTCTTGCACCTTTACTCTTTATTTTCTTACTGTTAGGACATAATCTCCTTTGATTGTTCTGTAGGTACACTCAGCTGTTGAAGAAATGGATGGGTTGGATGATGTTGAAAACAGCATGTTGTATTACAATCAAGCAGTCATCCTATATCATCTGCGGCAGTATACAGAGGCCATATCCGTTGGCGAAAAACTTTATCAGTTCATAGAACCTTTCGGTATGTCATCTGTCAAGAAATTTGCCTATCTCCTCATACTTACAAAGGTCTGTGATACTTGTGTCTAGATAACCTAAATTAGAATCCTTTATGAGTGTTTAAAGAAAGAAAAAGCAGTGTCAGTTTATCTTAATGGTTAGAAAAAATAAAAATTCTATCACTTTTAGATGAATCTAGGTTTTTCTTTAACATCCTACTGTTACCCCGTTTTTGAAGATAACTGTTGAAAATGCTGTTTCTGATTGGAAAGATTCACTGATTTTTTTTTTTTTTCTTTGCTCTTTAAACACTGCCTTTGTGTACCTGATCCTTTCTTTCTTGACTGCTATACTAAGGAAGGAGTGTTTTGAAAGTGAGGGGGACAGGGTAGTGTTTTATTTCATATATTGCCCAATTGAAATTCTTGTAGGTAATTATAGAGCAGATCATATAGAATACAATTAGCCTTTTGTTAACTAGCTTACAGTCACCAGCCTCAAATAAGTGATAAGAAAAGTAAGGACCACTGCTCGGTGGTGACCAGAATGGGACAGAAATCCAAAAAATAGGGGATACATGTTTAAGTATAGCTGATTCACTTTGCCAAACAGCAGAAACTGACACAACATTGGAAAGCAGCTATGCTCCGATAAAAACTAAAAGTGAAGTGAGGATACGGAAAGAAGAGGGAGTGATAAAGCAACAGCAGGGCTGGACTGAGAAACGTGTGGAGAGGGCTGTCGGCTTCCAGCCTGCGAGCAAGCAGCTTTCAGGTGTCTTGTTCTCTGCAGGGTCTTTCTTTCAAATTCAAAACCCTAGTGTTTATTCTTGATTTATAAATCCCTGATTGCTGTTACGGTCACTGTAGGACAGATGCTGCTTTGGGAAGATTCCAGGTCCCTGTGCTTTTGGCTGGCTGGACAGCTCTCACTGTGGCTCCAGGGAGGCCTTTTCCAGGCACCCTTCTGCCCCTCAGCCCTGAGGACACCGGGCCTGGCAGACAAGGCAGGAGTGGTGAAGGATTGTGTGACTGGGGACCAGATCCTTTGCCCTGTAAAGCTGGGAATCACAGTTCTACTTCTAGGATGGCAAGGATGTGTTTTCTCTCTAAAGCTGGTTTTTAGAATTTCTGAAACAGTTGTCATCTGTGCTGGGTGCTGTACTGTGAGCGCATTATAACAGAAGGGGATGACAAAGGGTAAGGTGGCTGGATGGCATCACCAACCAAATGGACATGAGTTTGAGCAAACTCCAGGAGATAGTGAAGGACAGGAGAGCCTGGCATGCTGCAGTCCATGGGGTCACAAAGAGTCAAACACAGCTTAGCAGCTGAACAGCAAACACCAGCTCAGTATTCAGATCCATTTTCCTTCTTTGAAAATTTTTTTTACTTCATCACTTGCCTCTTCATACAGTATAAATTTATTGAGCAGATGCTGTTTTGGAGTCGGAAGATAATAGTGAAAGCAATCAAGTCTTCACTTTCATTAAGTTTGTCTTCTAATGGCAGAGAGAGCAATACAACAAATATGCATTATGATGTAGTTAAATCCTGGGAAGAAAGGCTAAAATGGGGTAAGAGGATTGACTGGGGATGTCATTTTTAGATAAGGTAATTGAGGAAGGCCTGGAATAAGACAGTATTTGGAAAGTGGCTTGAGTGAAGAGGAGAAGTAAGCCCTGCAATTGGCAAGAAAGCATCAGAGCCAGAGGTTGTAGTGTATGCAGAGGCCCTGAGGTGGTAAGGCCCCGGGGAGTGAGAAGACGGTGTCAAGGGGACAGGAACAAGCGGGAGCCCGGAGAAGCAGCACAGAGCCAGCACTGTGGCCGGGGTAAGGAATGGCGGGTTCTCAGCTGAGGTGGGCAGCCCTTCTAGACGTGTGACCTTTGCACGTCAACTGCATCGCTTAGTCTTAAGTGGATTCCACCGTGGCCGCTGTGTAAGCGCAAGCCTGGAATCAGGAAGGCTTGTCAGGCCCAGGATCGCACCCAGGCCCCATCACTGGAAGCATGGTGTCCTCACCCCTGGACCACCAGGGGCTTCCCCTGAAATGTTCAGTTCTTGATTATAGCAGCCTTCTTTTCTTTTTTGGCATTTAATGAGTTTTTATTGAAGTATAGCTAGTTGCTTTACAGTGTTGTGTTAGTTCCTGCTGTACAGCAGAGTGAATCAGCTGTGCTTATATCCCCTTTTCTGCATTTCCTCCCCATGTAGGTCGCCACAGAGCACTGAGTGGAGTTCCCTGTGCACTAGGCTCTATTTAGTTCTCTGTTACACATGGTAGTGTATAGGTGTCAGTCCCAGGCTCGCAGTTCATTCCGTCCTGCATTTTTCCCCTCGGTGTCCGTATATCCGTTCCCTCTGCCTGTGTCTCTTTCTGGCCACCTTCTTTTAGTCCCCCTCCGTTTATCTTCTCTTCCGAAAGGAAAGGAGAATGGTGTCATGTCATGTGCCGGGTCATCCCTGCTCTCTTCACTGGTTCTTCCTTGGAAGTTTTGTCTTTGCGTTTTCCGCCTGTCTGTCTCAGCTTCCGGTGTACCCCAGTCTGCACCTGTTTCTTTTGTGTCTCCGATCCCCTTGTTCTTTTCTCTATCTCAGTGCCTAGGAAGGAAGTCTGTTTTCCTAGAGTCACAGACCATTTTCGGGTTAGAAGGAACAAGGGATCACCTGGTCCACCCCCTACCGTCAGGCACGTGAAGTATTGTCTCCACTTTTCAGGTCAATCAGCTGAGTTTGAATAGTTCCATGATGTGCAGAGGCTGTACATCTATTAAGTAACCAGGCTCTGGAATTAGGGTTTCCTTCTACCTAACATAATACTCCTCATTATAAGTGCTGATACTTGGTAGATACTTTGCCAAAGGAATTTCAGGCACTAGAATCCCTGATATGTAAGGCCTTGAGAAGCCTAATAGGATGACATAGTTGATACTGCACTTGGCTTTCACACATGGCTCTGGGGAATGAACACTCCTTTAGGTAAAAGACTCAGGCTTTGCTTTTTAGAGCTTTCTGTGGGGGGGAATGGTCTGAGATATTATTTTGGATTGTGACTTTTCTTGTTTTTCCTTTTTTTCTTTTTTGCCCCCCAGAAGAAAAATTTGCCCAAGCAGTGTGTTTTTTGCTCGTAGACCTGTATATATTAACGTACCAAGCTGAGAAAGCTTTACATCTTCTTGCTGTTCTAGAAAAAATGATTTCACAGGGAAACAATAACAAAAATGGAAAGAATGAGGTGAGTGTTCTGAGGTGATCAGACTATCATGTAAAGTATGTTTAGTATCTGTGGTTACTAAGTATTATTTTAATAGGTTTATTGAAATATAATTCACATACACAGAATCTATCATTTTAAAGTGTACAGTGCAGTGGTTTAGGGTATACTCACATAATTGTGCAACCATTACCACTATCTGAATTCCAGAACATTGTCTTCACTCCAGAAAGAAACCCTGTACCTATTAGAAGCCATTCCCATTCCTTCCTTCCCTCCTTTCTCTCTGGGCTTCCCTGGTGGTCTGCTTTCTTTCTTTTTTTAATGATAGCTGTGCTATTACTTTTTTTTTTTCTTTGGCTGCACTGGCTCTTAGTACTGTGTACAGGCTTTCTCTAGTTTCAGTGCTGGGCTTCTCACTGTGGTGGCTGCTCTTGTTGCACAGCACAGGCTTTAGTATTTGTGGTGCATGTGTTTAGTTGCCTCACAGCATGTGGGATCTTCCCAGACTTTGGATTGAACTGGTATCCCTTGCATTGCAAGGCAAATTCTTAACCCACCAGGAAGTCCCAAAGTAAGTTTTTTCTTTTTTTTTTATAAAAGATTTATTTATGTTATTTTTAGACTGTGGTGGATCTTCATTGCTGCGTGCAGGCTTTGTGTAGTTGTGGTGAGTGGGCAGGCTTAGTTGTTCCAAGGCATGTGGGATCTTCCCAGACCAGGGATCAAACTGGTGTCCCTTGCGTTGCAAGTCAGATTCTTCACCACTGGACCACCAGGGAAGCCCACAGAGAAAGTTTTTAAAGAGGGAATGACATGATCTGTTCTGTGTTTTAGGAAGATAATCAGTTTTGCCCAAGTAATATCCTTGCTTTTTAAACCTGGCCCATCATTATACTCAACTGTGAGCTTCTGAAGTTTCCCACCCAAATGGGACCTGGGATTCAGAATTTTGAGAATGTTCTCTAGGTGATTCAGGTTAGCTCACTTGTGAGTCAGTGATTTCAGTTACGGTCAAAAATATTTAATCTTGGTTAACTTTGTTTTATCACCCTACAGACTGGCAATAATACCAGCAAAGAGGGATCTAATCATAAAGCTGAAAGCGGAGCACTAATAGAAGCTGCAAAGTCAAAGATACATCAGGTAGTGTAAAGGTTAAGAGGAGTTATACCTGACATATATTTACCTGTAGTTATGAATGATGAAGGATGTGATCATTGAAAACAGTAAGTAATTAAAGGCATGTATGTTTATTGGTTTTGAAGTATTAAAGTTCAGAAGCACATTTATCTAAGTATATTTTGCTTACGATGATAATGCAGTGTTATTTCTTTTAATTCTCTTTAGAAAATTGAGAGAAATGGCCCAGGAATGTATTGGATGATAAAAATCAGTTTGTAGAATTTGAAAATTCATTATTAGTTAGCCATATACAGTTAAGGATTGATACGATTTTTGCTTGGAACTTAGATATAAATTTCATTCAACCATGTTTTAGTTTTTATAAGTGTATTCCAAGAGAGAATTTTTTTTAATGTATATTCCAAGAGTACAGTAAAAATAGACTAAGATAATAAAAAAAAGTTTTTTTAAACCCACTTTGACAAGTACCTGGTATAACTGTGTTGCGACTAGATTGGGTTTAATTTTCTTAACTAGAAAGTAAAACTTTTTCAGCATGTGTAAATCCACCACAGTTCCTACATACTAGTGTTTTTCTTTTGACAGTATAAAGTAAGAGCGTATATCCAAATGAAGTCCCTAAAGGCATGCAAAAGGGAAATCAAGTCCGTCATGAATACAGCTGGGAATGTAAGTTTCTTGACTTTTCTTTTTTTTAATTAGTAGCTTTTATGTCCCAAATTTTCTTATTTGCACCATAGGTATTTGTCAGTTTTAAGTAACTTACGTTTATTGTAGTATATATATACTGCCGGATATAAACCTTTATGTTGAGTTGTGAGCTACTGATCATCTGTGTCTATAATTTATTACAGTGTTTTTCCCACTTAGAACTGTAGCAAGCATTTCCCCCTTAGTATACAGCTGTCCAGAATTCTGTGAGTGGTTTATCACAATTAACATTTACTGTTATTAGATACTGTAGTATTTTTTTTTAGATTATACCCAAAACATTTTTTTTGTGTGTGTGTGTCATAAAGTTTTATTAAAGTATAAAGGAGATAGAGAAAGCTTCTGACATAGACATCAGAAGGGGGCAGAAAGGGTACCCCCCTGCTAGTCTTCAGCTGGATGTTATATAGTCACTGCTGCTGCTGCTAAGTCACTTCAGTCGTGTCCGACTCTGCGTGACCCCATACACGGAAGCCCACCAGGCTCCCCCGTCCCTGGGATTCTCCAGGCAAGAACACTGGAGTGGGTTGCCATTTCCTTCTCCAGTGTGTGAAAGTGAAGTCGCTCAGTCCTGTCCGACCCTTAGCGACCCCACGGACTGCAGCCTACCAGGCTCCTCCATCCATGGGATTTTCTAGGCAATAGTACTGGAGTGGCCAAAACATTTATTAAAGGTAAATAATTTGGTTGTTGCCCAAACCTGCCCCTTCCAAATGATCTTTGGCTCGACAGTACCTTCAGTTTGATTGATTCTAGAGTATTTTGAGTTAAAAATACCCCTTCCTTTCCCTCCACTCCGACTGATAAATAGCCTTAAGACAATAAAGAGACAGAAACTTTCAGGAAAACTGTAAATTAAAAGTGTGAAGTCATAAAGAGAAACAGTTTATAGTAGGAAAAGTTCAGGAAAGTTGACTCTAGAAATCTCAGGCAGGATCCAGATTAGCCACTGGGTCGGTTTCAAGGGATTTCAGAGAACATTGTAGCCCAGACCTGAGGGATAGACTTGAGGCTATTATCAAGTCTTTTCAGGGAGAAAAGACATTCCCTTTCTTAGAGAATATCATCATCAAAGGGGAGAGATGAGCAGGAAAATAAATCATTGTTAGTCATACCCACATCAGGGAAAACTTCAGGAGCAAGTTTCAGGAGAAGCGAAAGATGGTCTTTGATCCAAAACACGATTATTTTGTTGTTGAAATAATTACTGTTGAAAACAGGCATTCTGTTAGGAAATTTTTCCATCCATGAAATGACACCTTTTTCCCCCTGCTTGGAAAAGCATTTAATTATTTGTACCTTGGGTTCTAATGAAGGTGTATTTGTGTCCTAGAAGATAAGGGAGATCATCGGTCTATCACAATCATTAAGATGAAGGACCTAGTTCTGTTAAATTGGCTTTCAGTTAATAGTATAATAGATGAAGACGGTTAGTGCTGTCTGTTTGCAGACTATTTGCTTATTCATATGGTGTATGTATTTTTTTAGGTAGATATTTAATAATTTAGTTTGTAAAGTGCTGCCTGCCAGGTTTCGTTGTTTTAGATTGTGAAAACAATAGGAAAGTCAGAGACTGTAGTTTTCATGACCTTGACTTAACGTGGTTTGGTTATGCTGTTAACCACATGCCAGAGCAGTGGTGTGATTATGATCTCGCATTAGGCATCTGAGAACAAACTGTAAGAAACTTGTGTTTTCTTTACAGTCTGCACCTTCCCTGTTTCTTAAAAGCAATTTTGAGTACTTAAGAGGTAATTATCGAAAAGCTGTGAAACTGTTGAATAGTTCAAACATTGCTGAGCATCCAGGATTCATGAAAACAGGTAAAAGAAAATTGTGAAGTTTTGGTGTTTTCTTCCTGATTCTTCTACGCCTTGTTGCTTTTTGTTTTTCCTAGGCTGCTATTCAGAGTGATTTTTGCTAATTTTTTAAATGAAAATATTTTTTATTTCTGCTGCAGAAAATTCCTAGAATTTTCTTTATTACTTGTTTCCATTTTAAAAGATGCCTCACTTCTACTTGTCTTTCACCCCAGGTACTCTTTCGCTCGTTTTGGTTTTAATACCAGCTTAGAAATTGTGTCCAAGGCATAACGACTTTGGGCTTTTGCTTGGGGAAATGAGAGACCTTTTAAGGAAATGAGATGATTTTACTTTTGCCCTTCCCTCACATAAAAGCAGTGATATTATGAAAGATTTTTTTAGACCATTATATCAAAAATACTTTTATAAATTAGGAATTTACTTACTGCTATCTATTCTTTCCTTTATTTCGAAAGCCTTAACAAATTGCTTAATATTAATAGTAAAATGAAAAGTAAAATTTGCAGCTCTCATTTAAATTCATATCGTTGCTGTTTTATGGAGAAGGAGGAAGAAAATCGGTTTATTCAAGAAATGAGGTTAAACAGTGAAAATATTTTGGACTAAGTTTAGAATGCAAAGATGAATATTTGTTTCATCTGACATTCTATTTAGACCAGTGCACAAAACACACATGTAAACACACACGAACCTTCCCCTGTTCACCACTTCAGTGGAGTCATAAAGGAAAGAAAAAGGCGGTGTTTTCCATTACAAGTTCTCTCAGGTACTCTGCTTATTCTGAGGACCCATGCCTAATTCTGCTAAATTTTTATTTTTCATGTTTTTATTGTCATAATTTCCCCTTAGAGACCCTCTAGCACCCAAACTGAAATGGTCTCTCAGACTAAAAAGGTAATACACATTGCAGAAATTTTACCTAGGATTGTCTTGACACTGATTTCAGAATTTATGTTGTCAGTCTTAAAATGGAGCTAGACATGTAGTTGACTAGTCAACACTTACAATCTAATAGGAAAGATTTTATATATAGTTGTATACTTTATGTATTGATATTTTTCATTGTATTTATTTTAAAATCTTTAATTTGCTTGCCATATATAAAATTCATTGTTTGCTGCTAATAAAGTAAGCCTATTAGAGAAGATCTGGGAATAGAGTTTTTCTTAAATTGTTCATAAAGCCACCCACAAGAAACAAACTCCTTTAAAACATATTTCTTACTCTTTTTTTCTTCAGCCTAGCTTTTTTCTTTCTTAAATATTATCACTGCTTAATTTTAAGGTAAAATTTAAATTAAAAATAAGTTAAATTTAAAGCAAAATGAAGCCGGCCTTTCATTTTTAGCATTAAGCATTGAATGAATATTCTGATTATTAATTTTATCAGTCTAGTTTCCTGTTTTATATCATTGAAAAAAAGACAGACTGTCAGCAAATTGTTTAGGAATGTTTGGGAAACCATTTGCAAAAAGAAAACTGAAGCTTGGATTGCTTTCATTACACCAAAATAAAATCCAGACACATGCAGGATTAAAATGTAAAAATAAAATCATAAAGACAACAAAAGAAAACTTGGATGACTATCTTATTTTTGTGGTGAAGAAGCCTTGATTAAACATTATCCAAAATCTCAGAACCATACAGTTTAGAAAAGATGACTAAGCTTGACCACATAAAAATATAAAGCTTTTTATGATTAAAAACATAAGCATACACATACACACACTCTAACCAACTCACCAGACAGATGACAAGCTGGCAGTGGGGGGTAATAATTGAAACACATGGGACAGAAGTTTTCTATAATATACACACTAGCAGGTAACCAATAGGAAAACATCTGTAACCAGATCTTTTAAAGGGGCTAAGAACTAGAAAGAGACAAATGTACAGGATAAGAAATACAAATGCCCAACTCACACAGGAAGGTAGATGCTCTGCCATCATCATATTTAAAGAAATGTGAATGGAAAGAAGAGTGGAGACAGAGTTGAACAAAACAAAGCAGGATTTTACACGTTCTGTTTACATGCTCTTTAATATACTTCTATCGCTTCTATAACTTGCGTCTTTCCTCCCAGAACTGTTGCGTGGGTGCAATTTGTAATTATTATGTTACTAATAAATGCTTCTTGTCTTCTGCATTTTTGAATCATTTGCCTGTGGTTATTAAAAATGAAATCAGAAAAAGGTAAACAGGCTAACAAAATCAGTATGCTAAAAAAAATCAATATGCTAGATTTATTTATCACCTTTAATAAGAGATTTTAAGAGAAAGGAGTTTACAGAATTTTCAGATGTTTTCCTAAATTTCAAATGCCTTGTAAACTGTTCTCTAATGTCTGAGTGCCATTGATTATAGAATTAACTCAGGCCCCAAAAGCCTGATTCTTGTCGGATGTATATCAGCAGTGAAATCTGTGGATAAATTTGTGTTTTTCTCAGGTGAATGCTTGCGGTGCATGTTCTGGAATAATCTTGGTTGCATCCATTTTGCCATGAGCAAGCACAATTTGGGAATTTTCTACTTTAAAAAGGCTCTCCAGGAGAATGACAACGTCTGTGCCCAGCTCAGTGCAGGCAGCGCTGATCCAGGTAAGCCCGCGGCTGGGGGCCAGTTTGTGTTTCACTACTCAAGGAAAGCATGATTTCAGAGAGCAAGTATCTGGTTAAAATGCCCGTCATGTGTCCTTACATACATGATCCTACCCCAGAAATTGACTCCAGATTTTCAGTAGATATTGCTACTTTGTGTAGCAAGGTGTTAGGAATAATAATCAAAAAAGCTACATTCACTTTTTCATGGATTTGAAATACCAATAATCTCAATGTGGTAATGTTATAAAGCAAAGTATTTTCCTAAGATTTCTTAACTCTGCCAAACTAGGTTTTTTTTGGTTTGTGTTTGTTTTTTCTTTTAACTTCATTTTGGCTGCTCCAGGTCTGATTTGCAGCACTCAGGATCTTCTCCATTGCAGCATGAGGTATCTCTTTAGTTGAGGCATGCAGGATCTAGTTCCCTGACCAGGGATCAAACCCAGACCCCGCTAACTTGGGAGCGTGAGGTCTTAGCCACTAGACCACCAGGGAAGTCCCTAAAGTAGTTTTATTCTTCCCTTTTTTTTTTTTTCTTCAGGGGGTTTCATATGTGATACTGTTGGCAGCAACTGACAATCTTTAAGCAGATTTATGAAGTTTATTCCTTTATATTCTTAGTATATGGATCCTTGATCTGAAATCCTTAAAATCAGGCAATTGTGTTGCTTAAAGATTATTTAATTGATGAAAAATATATCCAAAAAATCACACATAGTCTCTCTCTGTCCTTTTTTTTTTGTCACACCACATGGCTTGTGGGATCTTAGTTCCTCGACCAGGGATCAAACCTGGGCCCCAACAGTGAAAGCGCCAAGTCCTAACCACTGCCAGGAATCCCTCCTCTTGTTTTATTACAGCTTATGAAAGAAAGGAGAAGAGGAAGGCAGAGGAGGAGATAGTTAGATAGCATCACCGCTTCAATAGATATGAATTTGAACAAACTCCAGGAGATAGTGAAGGCCAGGGAAGCCTAGCGTGCTGCAGTCCATGGGGTCACAAAGAGTCAGACACAACTTAGCGACTGAACAGCAACAATGAAAGTTAGAATAAGTGAATGAACACTAGTCATTGTGGGTATAGTAAATTTTTGTTTCCATAGTAAAGTTCCCTAAAACCCTAACATTAGCTGAATACTTCTGGTTAAGAAAATACATGATGATAAAATGACTGTGATGTGCTTAGTCACTCAGTCTTGCGTGGACTCTAGCCCACCAGGCTCCTCTGTCCATGGGATTCTCCAGGCAAGAATACTGGAGTAGCTTGCCACGTGCTCCTCCAGGGGATCTTCCCAACCCAGGGGTCAAACCCAGGGGTCAAACCCAGGTGTCCCGCATCGTCGGGGGATTCTTTACCATCTGAGCCACCAGGGAAGCCTGGCTGAACTGACAGTGAAAAGGAGGGGCGTCTTCTTGCAGGCGCCGAGTGTGGAGAGGGAGTGTAAGGCTCATTGGGGTGAGAGAGGGTCCTGTCTCTGCCTTTGCCTTCCTGGAACATGGTTGCCTGAGGAGCTGGCACATGGGAAGACACGTCTCTGGCTCCATGAGCACAGACAGCTGAGATGCCTCTGGAGGGTATTTGTTGGGTTGGGGGTGGAGATATCATCATGGCGGGGGGTGTTTACACCTTCAGATTGAGGATTGGGCTCCTCAGTGTCAGACAAGGCAGTGATTGAATACTCAGTGAAGAAATGTTTTCAGCAGAGCTGCTATTTTAAATCTAATGATTTGTTCTCATCTGCTTTTTATCATCAGGCAAAAAATTTTCAGGAAGACCTATGTGTACATTACTAACCAACAAGAGGTATGAGTTGCTGTATAACTGTGGGATTCAGCTGCTTCACATTGGAAGGCCGCTCGCTGCATTTGAGTGTCTGATTGAAGCGGTTCAGGTTTACCACGCAAACCCCCGGCTCTGGCTGCGGCTGGCTGAGTGCTGCATTGCTGCCAATAAGGGAGTGAGTCTCTATCTTTTTGAACCCCCACCCCCACTTGCTGCCCCCTCTGCTCGCTGACCCTCAGGGAATTTGTAAAGATAGTCTTCCGTTCCTTATCAGTTGGACAAAATTTAGTTTCGTGAAGTCGTGTTTTCACTTTCTGGCTCTTAGTAAAGAATGACCACATGTGTCGGCAGTCATGTTGAAAAGTTGAAGCCATTCAGAGGTCGTATCTGTTGCAGCGGTGGTCTGCTAGCTGCCAGGGCAGCGGCCACGCCGTCAGCTGGCGTGAAAGTGCTGTATGCACCCAGTGATTAAACGAGGACTGCTGATAACACGGCAAGTGTGGAAAGAACCGTGTTATGCTGTGTTTCCTCCAGCGCCCGCGGTTTACTTCTGATTCAGTAGATGTTGTGGAGTTAGTGGATTACCAGACGTTTTCTCTCTGACACGCGTCCATCCACAGTGGTTATGGGAAATAGACCAGTTTACACTAGCGTCCATGCCTAGATTATCGCCAAACAACAGGTGATGAAAGCCTTTTGAATCTCAAGTTGGGGAGGGGTAAGTGGGAGGTGGGGGAAGACAGGTCGTATCAGATTCACCAGCTGTCTGTACCACCCCGTCTCCTAGCCACCCCCGCCCTTGCTAGGCTCTAGGGGGTATGGCATCCAGAGGTTTTGCCTGGCATGTCTGCCATGGGGAGCAGCACTTCCTGAAAAGCAGCTACAGGAACTAAAGGGATTAAAGAGGTGTGTCTGCCTGGCAATTGTCACACTTGATACAAGCAATTTGATTTGAGTTTGCCGCCACTGGGGGAAGAGGTGAATGTTGTCTTTGAAATTCTTTAGTGGGTTATTTCATTGTACTTTTCCTTCCTATCAAGAGATAGCTTTCTTAATGGTTAATTGTTAAATTAACTGATAAACAATTCTAGGTATAATTTATTATGTTTTTTTTAAACAAAAGGGATCTCTAGAAATTGCTTTTTCTCTTCAATGAGATGAATTTAGTGTTGGAGACTCTAGTGAGGTTTAATTATTTTCTTTTAAAATGACTTATTTTTAGAAATATTGCTTTTAGGATTGTCTGTCTTCTATGGATTTCATAAGGTTTTTTTTTTCTCTACTGTTTTCTTCTAGAAAATTGTAAATTTGTAAATTTTTTTAAAATGGCAAAAACGATTTGGTTGTGGAAGCCTGGTGGATACCAGAACACTCATAATCCTGTGCTACTAACAGGAAATTTGCCGTAAATAATTATCTGTCTTTGCACTTGTCCTCCTCCTAGAACCTGAGGTAAAATCAGCCCCAAAATACTTTTGAGTAACATGAGAGAAGAAAATGCCAACAGGAGAAATTATGACCTCCAAATAAAATTGTGTAACGTGTCTTAACTTCCTTGGGACAGAAGGGCTGCTGGACAGTTTTTCTGTCCGAACATAAGCTCGCCTCTCAGTAAGCAGTAGCTCGGTGGCACCAGGGAGGCAGTTTTCTCCTCACTGTCCGTGCGTGTTGTTGCAGACACCTTTGGCAGCTGCAGGGTTCTTCTTTACCTGAGCAACATATACTATATACAAGAAAATATTTACTAAATAAAAAATATGGACTCAATTAGAGTATTTAAGAGAAGACTACTTAAATCACCAATACCATTGACTCTCCTGGATATGTGCCATTTATTTTTCTGAGTTCTGAAAATTACTTCTTGAGTGTGGTTCCTGCCAAGCCACTATAAAATTATGAGTATTTTAATCACATCATATTTTCCATTAAGGCTATTCTGGCACACGCTCTGACTGTTACTGTCCTATTGAACCTGTGGTCTGTTTTGTGGATTTTTAGTCCCATCCAGATCTAGCCGTCTGATCAGCTTCTACAGCCTTAAGGATCAGGGAAGAGACTATGGGCAAGCTGTTGAAAGTTTATCACCCCTGCCAGGAAAACAGGTCAAAGAGAAGGCCTTCTAATCGTGGTTCGGAACATCTACCCTTTCTTTATTTTTCACTAGTATTCTGTAGCTGCCTCCTCAATAAAAAAAAATTAGTTCCAGTCACTCAGGCACTTTTATTGTATTTTTTGTATGTCATGTAATTCTTTTTTTTTTTCATGTAATTCTTTCTAAAATGAACATACATGTAAATCCTTGCTTTGTTAAAAGTCACACGTATATGGAGGTAGAACCATGAGAAAGTTGTATTAGGGAGCAAGAAGTAACAGCACAGAAAAGACGTGTTGAGAGGTGGACTTTTTGCAGGGCAGAAGTTTATCTCTGCAAGTTCATGTGAGTTGCCTCCAGTTTGTCCCTATGTACGAGAATCTGCAGGACTTTATAAAATGCAGGTAAATCAGAGACTTAGCATGAACGGGGGGACGATGAAGGAAGTTGGCACCACCAAGCTCCTGTATTGAGATTGTATATCATAGTGAAGTATCCTAAAATATTTCTGTATGTGCTGGTAGCTTTTACTCTTTTCAGTTTAATGTTTCCAGGGCTGTAGGATTTTAATTTCCTGGAAGGTAAGAATCGTGCCTGTGATAAATTTTGACATATGTAGCTTGTTTGTGTATGTTTTTAACACTGTGATTAATACTTGCAGTTAAGAAGGGAGAGATGTGTGTTTTAGGAAGTGGAACTGCTTCCCTTCTCTCATTCACTGTGATTCTGTGGCTCTTAACTTTCTTTAAGAAAGAAAATGCCCGAAGTGCCCGTCATATCCAGCACGGTGCCTAGGGCACAGACTGGCCCAAATAAATCGTTCTGAATAAGCACTTGAGTCATTCTTTTCTATTTTAATATTCGTTTCCATTATAGTTTTTCATGGGATAGTGAATATAGCTCTGTCTGCTGAACGGTAGCACCTTATTGTTACTGAGTTGCTCTTGCTTTGCTGTTTTGCCTCAGGTTTATCTCGGCGCTTATACTGATGAAGTGTGGTGTATGTCACCGACTTTTAGCCTCATGTACTCTTTTCAGTACCAAACATTTATCACCCAAAACTCCACACAGATGGATCTTAAGAAGGTTCTTAGAGTAATTGCGAAAGGTCCTGGGTTATTTTTCATACCTCATCTTACAGTTCCATTAAATTAATTAGAAATGATTTGTGTTTTGTAGACTTCTGAACAAGAAACAAAAGGTCTTCCAAGTAAAAAAGGAATTGTACAGTCTATTGTTGGTCAAGGCTATCATCGTAAAATAGTTCTGGCATCACAGTCAATCCAGAATACTGTTTATAAGTAAGTATTTTGCAAAGAGAAACTATTTATGTTTAATACTATTTCATAATAGTGTTATTTATTTTAAAATGTGGTTGGAAACTCATAGGAGGAGCCACTTTGTCACTAGATTTTATTGCTGCTTCAACAAATAGACTGCTATACACAGGTCAGCAGCGAATGTTATTTCAAACACGATGTTGGTTTATTATATCCATGGGTGTTGAGGTTGTTGCCCTAAGAAACCCTGGTCTATTCAGTGCCATTATCCAGAATGTCCAGAAGAGGGCATCTTGTTGTTTCCTTTTTATATAGTTTATCATTGATGCTTTTCATTTAGTTATTATTTTCTCATAGTCCCAAAAGCTAATTCCTTAGGACTAGGAGAAAAAAGTACTATTACATATATCAACAAAAGTAATATAAAGCTGTCTCGTTTAGAACAGCTTTTCAGTTGAGCAACTTTTAAATATGAACATCTTTATCTCTTACAAAGATTCCAATTGGAGTTGCCACTATTTCTAAAGTAGTAGGCTTTGTAAAAACATTTCTACTTTTCTCTTCTGTCCAAAGTAAAATTGTTCACTGCCATTTAAAAGTTTTCCCAAAGTTTCAAAAACGTATCTGGCACACAATGTTTTGCTCTTTATTTCAACAGTAATACAGATTTCTTTCAAAGATAAGTTAAAGCATCACTTCCCTACCATTTTAAAATTGTTACTCCTTTTCACTTTTTTCTTCTTAATAAACCTGATTCAGCTTGATATATAAAGCCAACAGAAAATTATATAAAATCTCAACAAAGTTATAAGACCTATAACATTACTTTTTCAAAAGGTAACTGTAAGATATTTTCAAAAGCTAACATCAAGCAAAACAAAGCTCAGATGTGAAAATCTACTTTTGCCCTTCTTTCCCATTCTGATTGTGTCTGTCCTGGCCTTCACTGCAGTTTTTACTGTCTGTAACTCCTTTGTTAGATTAACACTGACATTGCAGGTGTCCGTCAGGTTGTCCCTGAGGTCCCACTCCAGTAGAAACAGCGTGGTGTATAATGTGTGTACTTACAGTCTTCTGTTTATGCTGTTTCCATTTTATACATTACTGCACTGGGCTATTGCTTTGTTGCACTTTGCAGATGTTGCTTTTTTTTTTTCCTTAGAAATTGAAAGTTTGTTACAGCCCTGAATGGAGCAAGTCTGTTGGCGCCATTTTTCCAATAATAGCTATTCACTTTGTAATCTCTGTGTCACATTTTGGTAATTCTTGGCACTTTCTCAAACTTTTTCATCATTATTTGTTATGGTGATCAGTAATCATCGATGGTACTGTTGCAAGAAGATTTTGACTCACTAAAGGGTCATGAGTAGTTAGCATTTAACAATATTTCTTAAGATACATACATTGGGTTTTTTTTTAGACATGATGTTGTTCCAAACTTAATAGACCACAGCATAGTGTAGGCATTCCTTATATATCCAGTGGGAAACCAAAAAATTTGTGTGACTTATTTTATTGTGATACTGTCTTTATTGTGGTGGTCTGGACCCGAACCCATGATGTTCCCAAGGTATGCCTGTATGATATTTAGGCTTTGGATTCCTTAGCATTCTCTTATAACTCCTTGTATTACCATTTCTATCTGTCCTAGGGCAAAGCCTTTATTATTTAGTTACATTGGTTTTATTCCTGGTAATAGGGAAGTCTTATTTATGGTTGTCATTTTGTTAGCTGACTTGGGTTTGTTATTTTCAGTGATGGACAGTCTTCAGCCATTCCTGTAGCCAGTATGGAGTTTGCAGCCATTTGTCTCCGAAACGCCTTGCTGCTGTTACCTGAAGACCAGCAAGATCCGAAGCAGGAAAATGGATCTAAAAACAGTAATCAGCTAGGTGGCAACGCGGAGAGCAGTGAAAGCAGTGATGCTTGCAGGTATTCCGACCGCTTTGACCTCCCTCGGTCAAGTCTGCGGGGCTTCTGTCCAGTAGATAAGTTCCTAAAATCTGCAGCCAGAATTTGCGAAGTTTTCTGTTTTGAGTAATAGGAAGTATGAATGTGTAAGTATTTCTGGGAAATTCCCTGGCGGTCTAGTGGATTCCACGCTTTCACTGCTGGGGCCTGGGTTTAGTCCATGGTTAGGGAACTAAGATCCTGCAAGCCACACAGCGTGGCCAAAGATATATGTGTGTGTGTGTATATATATATTTTTTTCTTTTTCTACAAGAGAAAAATAAGGTGAAGACTAAGTGAGAGAATCTTGAAAGAGAAAAGTAGAAAGTAAGCTTTTCGCTGCCATGAGGAATCATTGCAAGAAATCCTGTTGCTGTCAGAGGTGGCTTTTTTAAAAAACCTTTATTAAAATAAATACTTAAATCCCTAAAACTTCTCTTTTTTTTTATTATTTTCTGACTTTTCTTTTAACATACTGTAAACCACTGACCTTCAGGATATTTCTGTATATTTCTAATTTTCTACATTAAATGAAATATTATGCCAATCTATGGAAATTGGGGGGCTTCCCAGGTGACTCAGTGGTAAAGAATCAACACAAGTTCAATCCCTGGATTGGGAAGATCCCCTGGAGTAGAGAATGGCTACCCACTCCAGTATTCTTGCCTGGAGGGTTCCAAGGACACAGAAGCATGGAGAGCTACATTCCACAGGGTTGCAGAGTCAGACACGGCTGAGTGACTAAGCACCGAGTGCACAGAAACCAGGAGAATCTTCCTCATAATGGAACAAGCACTATTATATGTAAAGAGCTCCTTTTACATGTGGCTCCTTTAAACTCGAGTCTTCCATCTCAGCATCTTTTCTAAGATGCTAAAAATGCAACGTTTATTATGGAAAATTTGGAACAAAAGTTGTGGAATTGTTTTCCCTCCATCAAGGGGTTATGCTTTACTATAGTTGGTAAAAGACAACTAGAAGAATGAGAAATTTCTGAAAATACTGGAATGGTTTTCTTTTTATAGTAGAGATATTGTTTTCTGTTACAGATTTTTTAAAGTGGTAGGGAAAAGAAGCTAATACATGGTATAGCTTTTTTTTTTTTAAAAAATTTCCTGGCTGCACTGTGGAGCATGTGGGATCCCAGTTCCCCAGCCAGGGATCAAACCTGTGTCCCCTGCATTGGAAACACGGAGTCTTAACCACTGGACCACCAGAAAAGTCCCTATGCTACAGCTTTAACATGTTAGTGATACTGCATGACTAAGTGTTTTTCAGTTTGATTCTTGCACACTTGTTTCATAAAAAATTCCATGAGAGTGGGGATAGGGAGATGAAACTTTATCAATATATTTGATTACTTGTGCTCTTCATAATTAGGACTCTATCTTTATTTTAGCAGTAAAAGCCACGATGGAGACAAATGCATTCCAGCTCCACCTTCTTCCCCGTTGAGAAAACAGGAGTTAGAAAACTTAAAGTGAGTATCTAAACAAAATTAGCATCGCATTGGTCCTTTATTTTGTTAATATTATGAATTGCATTGATTAAGTGTCAGATATTAAACCAACCTTTCAATCTTGTGATTTAACCCTACTGGGCAGGATGTATTACCTTTTCAATTGGATTGAATCTTTTATGAGGAGTGTTTGCTCCCATGCTCACAAGGAAAGGTGGTCCATGCTTTTCATTCCTGTAGATGTCTTGTTTAGGTTTTAGTTTCAGGGTTATACTGAACCTATGAATGAGTTGGGAAGCGCTTCCTCTGTTTTCTGAGAGAGTTTATCTAATATAGGTGTTACTCCTTCCTCAGATGATTGATAGAATTCACCAGTAAAACCGTCTGGGCTAGGGTCTTTGTGGGAAAGTTTCAGTAGTGAATTTAAGTTCTTCAGTAGTTAAGTGCTATTCAGATTTTCTGTTTTCATCTCTGTCAGTTTGGGTAAGTTATATTATTGCCCATGCAGATTTATAAACCCCATTATATTTGCTTTGAACAGTCATGTATATGTTAAAAGAAACAGAACAGTCTTTTATGTCTCACTACATGAGTACCATTTCCTGATGATTCTAATTTTTATGTAAAATCATTTCCCTTCAATCTGAAGATCTCCCATCATAGTTTTTCCTAAGGTTTTATGTTGGTTTTTTTCCTTTTTAAATCTAAAATTGTCTTCATTTCATCTTCATTCTTGGAGGATGTTTTCATTGAATAAAAGTACTTTAGATCTTGTTCTTGTTTTCAGTCAGCTTTTTCAAGACGTCACTGCATTATCTTCTGGCCTCCAGTGTCTGATCTCAGCCGTTGTTATAGGTGCCATTTTTCTGTCAACATGGATTGTCTGTGTTTCATTCAGCAGTTAGACTATGATGAGTCTGAGTGGGGTTTTCTTTGTTTTTAACCTCCCTTGGTGTTAACTGACCTTCTTAAATCTATAAATTTATCTTTCAACAAATTTGAGATATTTTTGACCATCGTCTTTTCATGTTTTGGAAATAGGATTAATGGTTCAGCATCTCTTTAAGAATGATTTCAATAATAGGACTGCAAATTAAAATGGAAAGAAAGAGCCATCATTGCTTATGTTTTCACCTACTAAGTTGCAAAAAGTGACAAGAGTACAGTTGAGACATTTATATATTGCAGGTAGCATTGTAAATTTTTGGAAAGCATTTCATTTAATCACATTCTCTTCAGCAAACATTAGTGCTAATCTGGTGCTAGCTGCAGGAGAATCAGAGGTAAAAGAAAAGGCCCTGCTCTTAGAAGCAGATGGCAAACACTTAGGAGAAAATGGTATTACTTAGTAGGCTAGTTACCAGGTGGTGAGATTTGGGGTCCTTTCTTCCTGTGATAATTTGATAACCCTAATAAGTGGGGAATGACTTCACTTTAAACTTTTACATTTCTTTCAATCGAAGGTGCTCAATCTGATGCCACAGTTTATTGATCACCTATATTACTTTTACTGTGAACCTCCTGTTGGTAGGATTTACTGTTTTATTAAGGAAATTGATCTTTATCATTTGTCTTATAACACTGTTTCTGGTATTTAGTTATAAAACAGAGTTTCATTTATTAAGTATCGTATTTATCAATCTTTACTTTTTTCCCCCATTTTGTGTGGTGGTAGAAAGTCCTTCTTGCCTCTAAGATTTAAAGAATAATTTAGCCACATTTTCTAGTACTCTTTGTTACACTGTCACAACCACCAATCTAAATTTTTGTTTCATCTAGAATTTATTTTATATAAGCTTAATAATGTAAGGTTCTCTCCATGTTTCATGTAATTTTACATAGTACATTGATTAATTTCATTTACCTTTCCAAATAAAGCTTTGGACAGACCTATAAAATGCTAAGATTTGTGTCTAAATAGTTTACAGTTACATTTTTATAAAATAATGCATATGTGTGTCTGCATGTGTGTCTGGAGGGGTCTATGTCAGAACCTTCTTAGTGGTGGGATAACTGATGATTTTTATTTTGTTACTGGAATATTTGTGTCTTCCAACTTTTAAAACATGAAGCTACTCCATTAATCTTAATGAATCTCTTTGGAGGAAAGACTGGCCATGTTCCCTTTTCTGGTCATGTATCATCAGATCAGTGATGGCATGGCATCGCTGTCAGTGAGCTTAGGGCTCCAGGCACCCTGTTCAACAAAGCAGCAGTTGTTTTTTTTTTTTGTCTGCATTGGGTCTTTGTTGCTGCCCGTGGGCCTTCCCTGGTTGCAGCGAGCAGAGACTATGTACTAGTTGTGGTGTCTGGGCTTCTCTTGTGGAGCAGAGGCTCAGTAGTTGTGGCGGACAAGCCTAATCGCCCAGACCAGGGATCGAACCCATGTTCCCTGCCTTAGCAGGCAGATTCGTAATCACTGAACCACCAAGGAAGTCCAAACAGCAGCTTTTTATCTCTTTATTCTGTCAAATTCCCACTTTGCTGTAATATAACCTCTCTTTCCTGGGCTATATATATGTGTAAATTCCCACTGCATCTTATTTTTGGGAAGAAAGCATTAATCTTCTGATTATATGAGGAAAATCTAAACTCTCAAATTTAGTTAGAAATGAGTTGGTCATTTAAGGTTTTACAGCAGCGGTTTTGGTTTTTTTTTTAACTTAAAGGTAATTAAATGTTTTTCTCCAAAGTTGTATTTAAATTTTCTTGAATTATTTCTTGTATGAGTCAGAAGATAGCAAGAAAATAAAAAATACTTTGACAAATTATTAGTGAAACTGACAAAATACACAAAAGAATATAGCTATGGAGTGAAATAAAATGAAATTTTAAAAAAAATTCCAACCATATAGCTAAAATAAACTCACTATATTGGATTTCTGTCCTGAGTGGAAATGTGAAAAAGCAAAGCAAATTAAGTAAAGCTAGTCTAGGTTTGGTATAAAGTGAGCTGATGTAAAGGGGTGGATTGTAAATTTCAGTCAAGGCTGTATTTGGGAAAATGCTTTAAATTTGCCCCAAAAAATGTACAGTTTTTTCCCCCAGTATGCCTACTGTTTTCTAGAGATGTATCTGTTTATGGAGCCCCCCACATTTCGTGTTTACCTCAGGGTTCCTCTGTCTTTGATAGGTTGCTTTGCAGGGTAAAGAATCCAAGAAGGGAGAGGCTCGGCAGTGTAAAGTGAATCTCGGCTAGTCTCCGCCGTCTTTGCTCTCCGGTGGGCGGCGGCTGACCAGCGTCCTCTGTGTCCTTCCAGTGGGATTTCTCATTACCGTCCCAGCATGCGTATATATATATATATATGGATGGATGGATGGATGGATTTTTACACTACAGCCGTAGCCTTCCACACTGCTCTGTACCTTACTTTTCGCATTGGACAGGGCGTCTGTAGCTCTGTTTACAGAGCTCGGTTTCATTCTTTCTAATGGGTGCATACAGTTGCATTATATGGATATGACAATCTATTTAACGTTGATTTGTATTTGGTTATAATGTTATCAGTCTTTGCTGTTATAAATAATGCTGCGGTGACTCTCATTGTACACAGTTAAGGGGAATCCTTAATGGTGAAGGTATTTGCAGCAATATTTAAGTTGGATTTAATTTTTACAAGTTTATTTGAATGAGTGCTAATCTTAGGGTCGCTTTATGTGTGCATGTAATTTAAGACGTTTCTGATTCCACACTGGTTGAACAGCTACAGAGTTGCGTGATTTAAATTTACCTTCTGTAAGTGGTACTAAAAAAGAAAAGAGTATGTGCAGGGTGGCGTTCATCCTCTCCGAGAGTGTTGTGCCTTTCACAACTGTTTGCTTTCCACACATTCTAGCAGGAGGATTGGTGGTTTTCAGAGAAAAAAAGATTCCTTCCCTATTTTTGTAGAAAGGGACAGAGGGTCTCCATAGGGAATTCCATCATCATAAAGTGAAGGAAGATGGGTTTGCTGGTACATACTAACCTTTTTTTCTTATGGAGCAGATGGGAGAAGGGAAATGGAACAAGATGGAAGGAGCCTTAGGGTAGATTTATAAAAAGAACCGCTGGACAGGACAGTAGTAACCGTAATGTGGAGACAAATGGTGTGGGGGAAGGAGTCGTAAAAGATTTGTGTCGTAATTTTCAAAGCTGTAAAAGCTCCCACCATAGTTAGGTGTGTTAGAGAGCAGTTCTGTGGCAGGAGCCAGCTGTCTTCTGCAGAAAGGAGGAGCCTGAGCACACTGGTTCTCCGTTGAGATCCTGAAATTGTCAGAGATTTTTATCTGTTTCTGACCTGAATTCATTTATGTGATTGGGAACCTGTATGAGGAGTGCATAGTTTAGTTTTTATGGACTATTATATTTGACCCCTCTGTGCTCTAATACCCAAGACACCAATGCAAAACCTCATTTCCTCTTTTCCAGCATAACTAATATGCAGTAAATTATCATGACTGTTCTAATGACCACTTCTTACTGTATGGATTCAGACAGAGCTTCTTGACTACTTTCCTTTTTTTATTTTTTTTTTCATTTGTACATGAATGAAGATGGTTCCCAAAAAAATCATTCTGACCAAGTTACAGGTATGTTTTCAGAAGGCATAGGATACCTGAAGCAATTGTGAGATTCTGTATTAAAATCAAGGTAGCTTTCAGAAAAATATATTCTCAAAATGAAAACAGAAATTTGTCCTCCAAGCAGGAAAAAGTCTCAGAAATTAATAGTTTAATCATGAGGCTTGGATGAATTTAGAGATAGTGATACATTGGGTCAAGAAGGCATGTATGTAATGGCACTGTAAGAATATTCCTTTATTCCCTGAACCACTCAAAGCAAAGCCATTGGTTTCATACGGTTAAGAAAACACATGCGCAAACACTCAGTCTCACTCCAGTCTTGACTTAAATAAATGCTGTGACATATTTAAATGATGAAAGGTGATTCTATTTCTCAGTTTTTGTCGGAGAGAAATGAAAATTTGTCCACGTAAGAATTTTAAAGCAGCTTTACTTTTGATAGACAAAAAATAGAAATAGCCTAGGCATGTATCAGTGGGAGACTGGCTTAACTAAATTGCCGGCTAGGAATTCCCTAGTGGTCTGGTGGTTGGGACTCCAAGATTCCATTGCAAGGGGCAAGTGTGTGATCCCTGGTCGGGGAACTAAGATCCCACATGCCACTCAGTGCAACCAAAAATTCTTTTTAACAAAAATAGGGACTTCCCTGGTGGTCCAATGGCTAAGACTCCATGCTCCCAATGCAAGGGGCCTGAGGTTGAGTCCCTGGTCAGGAGACTAGGTCCTGTATGCCGAAAGTAAAGATCCCACATGCCCCAGGTAAGATCGAGTGAAGCCAAATTAATTGTTTTTTAATTTTAAGAAATAAATTACAGGCTACTCTGTATATTGGAATACTACTCAGCTGTAAAAAGGAACAAGCTGCTGATGCACTAGTCAACATGATGCAAATCTCAAAACATTTTGTTTCTTCTTTTACTCGGTGTCAGGTCCATACTGTATGATTCTGTTTATACCACTTGTACAACAGGCAGAAGCTGTATAACTTACGTTCATAGAAATGAGAATGGTGTTTGGGGAATCTTTCTGGGGTGCAAGAAATATTCTGTATCTTAATTAGACTGGCAGTTACATGTACATGTTCAAACTTACCAAACTCTACATTTAAGATGATATAAAAATCATACCTAACTTTAAATGGTTTAAGAAATATTGAAAATTTTCAAAATTCATATAACTCTGAATATATTCTTTCCGTTCCATTCCGTCGCTCAGTGGTGTCCAACTCTTTGCGAACCCGTGGACTATAGCCTAACCAGGCTTCTCTGTCCATGGGATTCTCCAGGCAAGAATACTGGAGTAGGTTACCGTTTCTTTTTCCAGGGGGTCTTCCCGACCCAGGGATCGAACCCGGGTCTCCCGCATTGGAGGCAGACGTCTTTGGGGAAATACAGTTAATTATTAATGATTCATAAATGGTCAGTTTCTCTGACATATCACTCATAGGGTGACATGTGGAAAACTTGGTGTTTTAACAGCAACAAAAAACTCTCCATGTATTTTATGTATTCCTTAGACCCTGAAGCCTCAGTATCTAGAATCACAGTCACTCATCACTGGGCCCTGAGCGCATGGGCCATGGCTGGTGAAAGGTACATAGTTCAGATGTATGATACACACTGATTTCAAAACTTCTAAAACTGTAATATATGTCAGTAATGTTTTATATTGATTATGTTGAAATGACATTTTAGATATTTAGGTTAATTTTAAAATGTTGAAATTAATTCCACCATTGTTTTTTGTTTTTTTTTAATGTGTCTACTAGAAAATATAAAATTACAGTCATGGCCCCGATTATATTTCTCTTGGACAGTGCTGCCTCTAAGGTTTTAGAACCATTTGAAGTGTTTATATTTTTTGATACGTGGTTTTTACCAGTGTGTGATAGTGTTCCTATGCCAGTTTTCTCACATGCCACAAAATTTAGCCGAGTGTCTCATCAGAAGAATTCATCTTTAGTGTTGTATGAAAGGAGAGAAGGTTAGCACTCCCCTTGACAAGGATGGAAGAGGCTCTCGGGCCTGACAACACGCATACAGTTAGGGCATTGCCATCTACTTCGTGGCATCTAACCGCTGTTTTTAAGAAAAGAAAAATTAAAAAAATAATAAATAAATAAAAAAGAAAAATTCATCTTTAAAAGGCTTAACTCCCAAATGACTATTATAGTGCAAAAACACGTAGAGGGTTGATATTTTGGCCATATGTTTTGATTTAAATATTAATGTTGCCACGTGCAATTGGGAGATAATGATACACACTATACACACCTAATATAAGGGTTAACTTTTTACACTATATACACCTAATATACGGGTTGACTTTTTTTAAGTCAAACATTTATTGACTGTCACTGACAAATTGGCTTAGCAGTAAAGAATCTGCCTGCAGTGCAGGAGTCAAGGGTTAGGGTCTTCCCTGGGTCACGAAGATCCTCTGAAGAAGGAAATAGCAACCCACTCCACTATTCTTGCGTGGAGAATCCCATGGATGGGGGAGCCTGGGAGGCTATAGTTCATGGGGTTGCAGGGAGTCGGACAGGAGTTAGCAACTGAACAACAAAATAACTGATAACATATTTTTAAAACAGCTGTATTGAGATATAATCCACATACCACACAATTCACCCGTGTAGTGTACCATCCCGTGATTGTTGGTTTATTCACAACATTGTGCAGGCATCACTGCAGTCAGTTTCAGAACCCTGCACCCTCTGGCTGTAACCCCTTTCTCTTCAGTCCACTCCCCAGCCTTCATCAGTCTGCTTTCTGTCTCTCTAGATTACCTGTTTCGCACTTTCCTGTGAATGGGATTATGTAACATGTGGGTCTTATGACTGTCTTCTTTCACTTACAGTAATGTTTTCAAGGTTCATTCAAGTTGTAGCCTGTATCAGTATTTCATTCATTTTGGATTGTTTTCATCTTCAGGCTACTAGGAATAATGCTGCTCTAAATATTCATGTCCAAGTCATTGTGTAGACATGTTTTTATTTTTCTACCTAGAAGTGGAATTGCTGGGACCCATAATAACTATTTAATTGTTTAAGGAATTACCAGACTGTTTTGTAAAGTGGCTGCACCATTAACAATCCCACCAGCAGTGTATGAGAGTTGCAATTTCTTCACATCCACACCAACACTTGTTATTCATCTTTTTTATTGATACATTGTTGTGGGTATGAGGTGGGTATCTCACTATGGCTTTGATTTGCATTTCCCTGAAACCTAATGATGTTGAGCATCTTTTCATGTGCTTATTGGACATGTGAATCTTTTTCTTTAGAGAAATTTTTATTGAAATCCTTTGTCTCTTTTTTAGAGGGGTTAGTTGTCTTTTTTATTATTGAGTTGTAAGAGTTACTTATATATTCTAGGTCCAGGGTCCTTATCAGATATATGACTTGTAAATATTTTCTCCAATTCTGTCTGTTGTCTTTTCGGGTTTTTTGCAGGTGTTTTTGAATCTCAAATATTTTTCATTTTGATAAAGTTCAATTTATGTTTTATTATTTTATTGACTACTTCTCGTATCATATCGAAGAATCCTCTGCCAAATCCAAGGTCATGAGATTTACCCCTATGTTTTCATCTAAGAGTTAAATAATTTTATTCAGCACTTACATTTAGGTCTTTGATCCATTTTGAGTTAATTTTTGTATGTGATATGAGGTAAGGGCTCAACATATTAATCCTTTTGCACAGAAGTATCTTATTAATGGGCTTCCCTGGTAGCTCAGACAGTAAAGAATCCACCTGCAATGTGGGAGACCTGGGTTTGATCCCTGGGTTGGGAAGATCCTCTGGAGGAGAGCATGGCAACCCACTCCAGTATTCTTGCCTGGAGAATCCCACGGACAGAGGAGCCTGGCGGGCTGCAGTCCATGGGGTGGCAAAGAGTAGGACATGAGTGAGCGAGTAAGCACATGTTGCTAACAGTAAAGAAAGAAGCCCACAAGGCCAGTCACATTAGCGTTCGGTCGTTGCGTGGTGTTTTAGTAACTGCCACGGGCATGTACAGAGTCTCACACAGCATGCGTTTCAGGGCATCGTTGTTAGGCATTCTGGGCTTGTGACATTGGCGAACTTTTAATTTCTAAAGAGAAATTAGAGGCTGCCCTAGAACCTGGAAAAGGGTATAACAGAACTGGAAAAGGGCAAGAAATAATGTTGGGGCCAATATGGGAAATGTCTTTATGAGAAAATGGGGGCATACAAATAAAAACGAAATTTCAATTTGTCTTTTTCTTTTTTTGGCTGACACACAGTTAATTTCAATATTTCTTTCTTTTTTTTTTTTTTTTTTTAGTAAGAGGCTCAAAATGGATAAAAGGAAATGTTCAGACCAAATTTAACTTGGCCCAGTTATTCCACAAGTATAAATTATGGGACCTTAATTAGTTCTTATAGACTTCTGATGTGACACCCAATGAATTATTTCCTATTCAGTTAAAAGGGACCTCCCATGGCCCACTGTTTATAAAAGAAGATGAGCCAAACAAATGGTGGATAACATAAATATCACAGGCAGTTTTAGTGTACTTAAGGAATCCTATTTCTTTTGGTCTTAGCCAAGTACTTCTATTGTAGTTGGAGAAACATACCTAAAACAAGATCATGGCTAATAATCTCCTGACTCTCATTTTGCTCTTGTTAGGGACTTAGCCCCGATTCAGTCTTTTAACTGGGTCTGATCCTACGGAAACGTGTTCATCTAGTAAACTCTTCCAGAAAAGGGAACCTGCCTGTTGGATCCATCCTTCATCTTATCAGCAGCTTGTCTTCACATAGCACGATTCACATCTGAGTCCCAGGACCCCATTTAGATGAATGGTGATCAGATTAATCACAAGCCAGGGTTCGGATAATTCTTCAGTGGTCTCCCACTCTGGAGAAACCCCACAGGGCTCCTGCTGACATTGGACAAATCGTTTAACCCATTTTGGCCTGCCTTTCTTCTTCCGTCAAGTTGGATTGTGTGATCTTACAGTCCTTCCCGTGCATCAGATGCTGTGTCTATGACGGTTGCATTTTATTTGCTGCCTGGGGTAGGACTGGATTCCTTGAGATGCTAGATTTGCTTGAAGAGGAAAACTTCCTCAGCTTTTTTGAGCTGGCCCTCTCTTGGTATTGGATTTGGAATGTGTTTATCAATAAGGCTCTTAGTAACAGAACAGTTATTAGAAAGCAGTGTTTACAGAAGACATGAAGCTTTAAATTTTAAGAGCTGGAGTTGACAAGTTTAACATTTTCTAGATTTCTGTAGATAAATGGAAACAATTTGAAATGTACATTTAAAAAAATTTTAAATCCAGTACCATATTCAATTTGTTAGAAGAAATTCTTTATAGGATATTTTGAGCCAATTTTTCAAATAATGTGTGTCACGAGGTCACTTTGTGAATTTATTTACCTTTGACAAATGGTGACTGACTGGGCTTACCCGCCTCTTTTGATATGGGTTGAGCTGTTTGCCAGCAAAGGTCCATCTAGTCAAAGCTATGGTTTTTCCAGTAGTCATGGATGGATGTGAGAGTTGGACTGTAAAGAAAGCTGAGTACCAGAGAATTGATGCTTTGGAACTGTGGTGTTGGAGAAGACTCTTGAGAGTCCCTTGGACAGCAAAGAGATCCAGCCAGTCCATCCTGAAGGAAATCAGTCTTGAATATTCATTGGAAGGACTGATGCTGAAGCTGAAACTCCCCAATACTATGGCCACCTGATACGAAGAACTGACTCATTGGAAAAGACCCTGATGCTGGGAAAGATTGAAAGCGGGAGGAGAAGGGGACGACAGAGGATGAGATGGTTGGATGGCATCACCAACTCGATGGACATGAGTTTGACTGAACTCCGGGAGTTGGTGATGGACAGGGAGGCCTCAGGGAGGTGCTGTGATTCATGGGGCCGCAAAGAGTCGGATACAACTGAGCGACTGAACTGACTTTGCTGTTTCAGGCACTTGGTTTAGATTCGTTTTTACCCACAGAATATATGGCTTGACACATTTTAATGCTCAGTCTTAAATGGTTTGTTGCTGTAATTTGGTCCTTTAAGGAAAAAATTTTCCCCGTTTCTGTCCTTTCTTTGTTCTTCTTTTTTGTTCTGTTCTTTACCAAGGGTTGGCATTCTGTGGCTCTCGAGCCAGCTCCTCCAGTGTGTGGAGGGGCGGGCAGGGTTGTATGGGATCCCCCACAGTGGAGGGGTGCGCAGCAGGGCGGGTGAAGCAAGCATGTCCCTTCCCCTGAGGTATAGTTCTTCCGGTCTGATGACCTGTCAGATCCACTGAGCGGTTGGTCAAGCAGATTGGACAGTGACTCGAGGAAGTGGTGCGGCAGGTTGGGGCGGGGTGGGGGGTGTCAGTATTTTAAGTAGCAGCTATCAGAAGTGAAGCGATTTCTCCAGAGCCAAGCGTGCTTCTGGTGTGACCAGTTTGCAGGAATTAGGCAGCGTGGAGTGTTGTTTCCCAAGAGGAAGTGGAGGGCGAGCGAGAGAGTGGTAAAAGATGCCTTAGGGTGGATGGGAATGCCCGCCGAGAAGAGGAGTGTGAATGTTAGTTTTAGTTTCATGCCAGGAAATGTACTTTAATGTGATGACTCTTGAGCAGAGAGTTTTGCATTCACGTATTTTTTAATAGGGAGCTTGCTTTAATAGTAGAATCTTTCACCCTGTTCTAATTTGACATGGTGTCTCATGGAGGGAAAGGTAAAAACAGAGGCAAACCACTTTTTACCTCGTACATAATTATAGTTTGGGAAGCAGAATCCTGCTGCAAATCTTACATGACTGATTTCTGGACCCAGAGTGGGCTTGACAGTGGGCTGGAGCGGTAATAGCCCCCCTACTGTCAGGAGAGGCCAGGGCAGGCCTTTCCCAGCAGCCTGCCCGAGGCAAGGCCCGTCGTAGACTCTGGCCCGGGAGCCTGTGTCTGGGAGCCGGAGGGGAGTCGGCTTCATCAGCAAGGTGGCCTGCCACCTGGGCAGGTGGGCGTCTGGGTGCCTGGAGAAGTAGATCTGCAGTGTTGAAAGCTGTGAATCTTACATTGATGGTCTGTTAAACTTCTACGCAGACACTGAGAGATTGCTCCAGCCTTTGTGTAGGAAACAAAAGAGGCAAGCTTCTGCTTTTAAGGAGCTTATGTTTTGCCCTGGCAAGTCACAGATGGAAACGAATATTCAGTTGTGTGACTGTCATTCAAGTAGGCCGTGAGTTGACGATGGCCTCGGTCCTCTAGAGACCTAGGCCTTTATTTTTATTTTTTTATTTATTCTTGACTGCTCCGGGTCTTCGTTGCTGCGCACGAGCTTTCTCTAGCTGCGGGGAGCAGGGGCTGTGCTCTAGTTGTGGTGGAAGGACTTCTCTTGCTGCAGAGCACAAGCTCCAGGGTACGCAGGCTTTAGTAGTTGTGGCACACGGGCTCAGTTGCCCCATGGCATGCGGGGTCTTCCCAGGCCAGGGATCGAACCAGTGTCCCCTGCACTGCAAGGCAGATTTTTAACCACTAGACCGCCAGGGAAGCCCAAGACCCCGCCCTTTAAAAGTCATTCTTTTTCTTCATAATCAGTGCATATCTCAGTGATGAATGAATGTTTATTGCCATTCAAAAATAAAACTATAAATAAACCCAAAGAGGAAATTAAGTGCCCCTAATCTCACCACACAGAGCTCACCACTGAAGTGCTCCTGAAAATAGGAGATAACTAGCCAGTGCCTCCCTCCTTTGGGCCCTGGAGTCTTCCATCACAGAGGACTCCCCTGGGGCGTCGTTGCCACGGGATGGCCTTGTTAGTGAAGACAGCTGTTGGAGACATGAGGCTGACTGTAGGCTTGTCAGGGAAATCCCTTTGGTAATGACACTGCTTGCTGCTCTTAAGTGACTCTCTTCTATGAACAGGGTTCAGATTTTAAATTATGTGCTCAGTAACAAAATGTAAACTTGTAGCGTTTCAATTAAGTTCTGTTTTCTTCCTGTTTAAAAAGGCAGATTATGGGACTTCCCTGGCGGTCCAGTCGTTAAGGCTCCACATTCCCAATGCAGGGACCGCAGGTTCTATCCCTGGTTGGGGAACTAAGATCCCTCGTGCCACATGACACAGCTGAAAAGTAAAAGGACCAATAATAAATGATAAAAAGATAGTTTGCATATGTGTGCATAGTTATGTATGCACTGGAAAAATCAAACTGTAATCCATTCTTTATTTTTAGGGCCGTCTTATGAACTGACAAAGAAGCAGTGTGATAGCGTGGGAAGAACCATGAATGGGGCGTCCACGGTGTTGACTGTTAGTCCTGACCCTCGTCATGTACTCCAAGCTAGAGAATGTATTTAGTCACTTTGGATCTCAGTTTCTACTTTGTCATAAAATGAGGACCCACCCTAGGCAGTCTTCTCGCCCTTATCGTCACAGCCTCAGGCCGTAAATCCTTGTGCCAGTCTACTATTCTGCGTTGTTAGCGGTTGAGGGGCTACTTTTCCTTTAGTGGACAATTTTCCAAGGTTCCAGCAACCGGGAGTGAGGCAGTGAGGAGGAAACAGGCTGCTTCTGAATTTGCCCGCATGTGGTTTTACCAGAGGGGCATTTTCTAGTCAGAGAATTTCAGAGTATTAGAAAACTGTGTTGCTAGGATGGTCACATTCTTCCCAGATTGAAATTACACCCGGAGTGCACTTCATGATATACATATGTATTGTAATTTGTAAACATAACTCAAAACCCTGTATCTAATGTCAGGTCATTTATGGTTGGCCATTCAGACCTCATTTCTATTTGACAAGGGTTTATTTTAAGATTGCTTTGTGGAGCGGTTGTTTAACATTCAAATGATCTATTAGTGTCAAGTCTTTAGCTAGACTCGTTTTAAATGAGCTGCCTGTTAAGTAGAAAACCAAACAGAAGTTTACGTTTCCAGCCCAACCTAGCAAAATCAGTGTAACTTACATTTTTTATCTTTACATTATTCATCCTGGTTTTTTTTAGTCTTGAATATTCATTTAGGATAATAGTGCCTCTGTGAATGAAATTCTTTTAGTTACTGTTGACGCTGTGGCTTAGCAAAAGCTATAGACTTCTTAATACTTTCAGAGAACACTTTACAGTAAGCTGAGCTTACTGTAAAAAATGGATTTTTCGGTAAGTTAATTGTGTTTCTTAGCAGAGTTGCAAAGGTGCTTTCATAGCTTTATTTCTAGGATAGTAAAAGAAATGTTCTATGGGAGTAAGTTCCCACTAGGCAATTAATGACATTTTTTTTCACAGGCTAAGCATATACTGTTAATTCCAGAGGGTTATTTTGTGGGAGATGGGATGGAAGCTAAAGATGATAGGTAAACAGCTAAACTGAGCTCAGGTGGTGGTTTGTACATCATTCTAATTCTTACCGTTAGCACTGTGGCTTCCCCTCTCCTTGCCTGGCGTCCAGATTGCCACAGCTGGCAATCTAGGCCGTCCTTTCCTGTGTAACAAACATCATCCTCGCCACCCTGTGGCTCAGGTCTCCTCAGCCCTCACCTTTTGTGTTCCAGATGCTCCATACTCGCCTGCAGTGCCTACGTGGCTCTAGCTTTGGGTGATAACCTTATGGCTCTGAATCATGCAGATAAACTTCTTCAGCAGCCCAAGCTGTCAGGATCTCTGAAGTAAGTGTCACTCACCCTGTGTGTTTGTTTTGTTTGGAGGGTTTCTGTGAGTCTGTGGTGCATATTGCCTCTCTGACTTCCCCAGTGGAATGTAAATTATCTTAGGGAAAGCACAAAAGTTTCTTAATTTGCTAATTTTTGTGTTTGGTAGTGAAACTTCTTTTCACTGGTTGCACTTCGAGGGTTGTTGGAAACGGCATCTGCCATACGGTGCATGAGGAGGCAAAGACTCTGGACTCTGTATTCTGGGTCTGAGTGGGTACATTATCACCTACTAGCTCCCCAAACAAGCTGAGTCCTCAGTGAAAAGACCCACATGAAAAGGAGTTTGGTCAACAGGATAAATCTGCTTTGAATTTAACATATTTTCCCAAACGACTGCACCATTTCCAAAGAACGTGAGTCTTATTTAAACTCTTCAGATGCCTCTTCAATATTAATGTCATTATCACTCTAAAATTTTCTAAAGCACATCATCTTTTCTTTTATGAAAACTGAGTAACATGCAGCATTCTTTGAATCTTTGTATGATGCTGACGCTGGAAATGTTATCCCTGACCATGGGCACTCGGTGTAACATCAGGACCGTTGTTTTACATTCTTCCTTTATGTACATAGTTAAAATTTCCAAAACTCGTTCCTTTCCCTTTCAGTGGCCTTTGATTGTGACATGCAGCACTTAGAGCTGTGAGGTCATACCCTGAGGAACAGTTCTGTAAATGTTTATTTTTGCCTTTTATAAAAGTACTACTTTATACAAGCACCTGAAGTTAACATGGATTGTGCCTTCCCTGGCGGTACAGTGGTTAACACCCCGTGCTTCCGTTGACAGTGGGACATGGATTCGATCCCTGGTCGGGGAACTAAAATTGCACGGTGAGCGCCCCCCCCCCCCCCCCGCCGCAAAAAAAAAGAGCATCCAGGAACATAGAGACTTTGTCACAATTCAAGTATGAGAGCTCCTACTCTCCTATGAGAAAATCTCATCTACACTCCAGGCCTGGAGGGTGGGGGCTTGAGATCAAGGCAGTCGGGTTGCCTCTAAGGCACCTTCCTGTGGTCCAGCGCTGAGACGTACCAGCCAGGAGCCTTGGCCTGTGCCTAGCAGACACCCGCTGCTCCGACCGTGATGTGCATGGCCATCGGTGGAGCAGAGTTCTGTGTGTTTCTTTTTAACAAAAATGAAATGCAAATCCTTGCTGCTTTTTTTTTTAATTCTCTGACTGACATGGTCATCACTGTTGTCAAATAATCCTAATTAGATTCTTTCCTTGGCATTTGTGGGAGGATTTTCAACCTCCTTTATCAACTTCTTCCCTCTGAACATCAAAGCAACAACATTCTTAGGTTTTATGATTTCTTGAGGGATTGGCCAAGCCATGTCTGATCATTTCATCTATAATTCTCTTTAACCATTCTGCTCTCATCTTTGGTTTCTCAGAACCCCCATCCCTGCAGTGAGGATAAGCCTTTCTGCCTTAGATAGCCCAGGTACCACAGCAGCTTTACCTTTGTGTTCCTCGTCCAAAGGTTTGGACTTTGAGTGTCATGAAGGCATTTAATTGTTTTTTTTTTTAAAAGTAAATTCACAGAATTTGAAGTGGTTTGAAGTGGTTCTCTGAATTTGTATGTTTATGGGTGGGAGGAGGGTATTTTTATATTTTTGGCCTTGCCAGGGCATGTGGGTTCTCAGTTGCCTGACCGGGAATCGAATCTGCACCTCCTGCTTGGAAGGGTGGAGTCCTAACCACTGGACCACCAGGAAGTTTCTAATGTGTCTGTGTTTTATGATTATTGGCTTATGGATTCTGGTTTAATGCAATTTTTAAAATGTCTTATTTCAAAATGTATTTAAATTTACTGATTTTTTAAGTTGTCATTTCTATTAGGGTATCTGGTGGGGAAGCAAAATGGAAGAGCATTACATATAAAATATATTAATAAAAACCTAATTTGTAGCACAGGGAACTCAATGCTCTGTGCTGATCTACATGAGAACAGACTCTAACAAATAGTGGATATATGTATATGTATAACTGATGTACTTTGCTGTGCAGCAGAAACTAACACAATATTGGAAATCAGCTATACTCCCCTAAAAATTACTTTTAAAAACTGGGGGCATTATAGCTCCTGCTAGTTAGAAGAAAGAAATTGCTTAATAAAGAGATAGCTCTTAAGAAAAAAAGAGAGAGAGAGATGAGATGGCTCTTGGGAATTCCCTGATGGTCCGGTGGTTAGGACTCGGTGCTTTCACTGCTGAGGACCTGGATTTGATCCCCAGTCAGGGAATGGAACCCCACAGACCATGCAGCAGAGCCAAAAAAAGACAGAGAAATGCTCTTGAGTGTGCATAAATCCCAGAAAATGGTCAAATTGGAAAGAGTCTAAGGTTTGAGGACTCAGGGTCCACGTGGGGACAATTGGGACAGGCTGGCTTAAGGAGTTGGGAACTGAACTGGCCTTTCAGAGGAGTTAGATTTTGGCCTGGCTTTGCAGCCAAGGAGGCAAGGCTTGCAGGCAGCACGGTGGGCTGTCCGCCCAGGACAGTGATGGGAACAGAGGAACCTTTGGGGGAGTGAGACATTGAATACAGGAAAGTGGAACCCATCTGTGGAGAGCTTTAAATCTACAAAAGTTTAGTTTAGTTTTGTTCTCAAGTAGAAAGAGTCATTAGGATTTTTACCAAAGGAGTATTATGTCTAAGGCTGTTTTAATTTTGAGAAATCAATCAGATAATCTTGGGGGAAATGGCTGAAAGCACGACACTGGAAGAACCAGGCTCTTGTAAACCTGGAGGAAACACATCTGCCTGACAGCAGCTGCACCCAGAAGAGAGGATGTGAAGGGGAGGACACTTGTGCAATAGAAGTGAAGTTGATCCAGGGGCTTCCCTCATGGTCCGGTGGTTAAGAATCCGCCTGCCAATGCGGGGGACACAGGTTTTATCCCTGGTCGGGAAAGATCCCACATGCCGCGGGGCAGCTAAGCCTGAAGCCCAGGTACTGCAACCACTGGAGCCTACGTGCACCTTGCGCCTGTGCTCTGCAACAAGAAAAGCCCCCACAGTGAGAGGCTCATGCCCCGCCGCTCGAGAGTAGACCCTGCTCGCCTCAATCAGAGAGCGCCAACATGCAGCAATGGAGACAGACCTGGTGCCTTCTGACTGATTTGGCAGCACAGGCTGGAGAACCCTAACTCTGATCCTCCACTCCCAAGGCACACATCCTAGGATCTGCCACTTCCTTTAGAACTTCGTCACTTCCTGATGGTATTTTCTGTATAAATAGAACAGCATACATTTGTCAGCTGTATTTTATTTTATATAAATTTATTTATTTTAATTGGAGGCTAATTACTTTACAGTGTTATTGGTTTTGCCATACACTGACATGAATCCGCCACAGGTGTACATGTGTTCCCCATCCTGAACCCCCCTCCCACCTCCCTCCCCATGTCAACTGTATTTTAAATTTTTATTGAAATACAGTTGATTTACTGCCCACTTTTAAACTGCTGTCTTGAAATGTATCATTTGTTCCTTCTTAACTAACATAAAAATTATTGTATATTTTAAGATATTTTTTAAGAGAAAAATTTAAGTGATTTTAACATATGTGAAATTTTTACGTGTACACCAGATTTTATTATACATTGGGTATTTTTGTGATGACCTATGTTTCAATTTGGAACCTGTTTTTTTTCATTTCAGGTTCCTGGGTCATTTATATGCTGCAGAAGCCCTCATCTCTCTGGACAGAATCTCTGATGCTATTACTCACTTGAACCCAGAGAATGTCACTGATGTCTCCTTAGGGATCTCTTCAAACGAGCAGGACCAAGGTTAAGGAAGACATGTTTGATCAGAACTCTTCACTATTTACATTGCCTTTCCATTGTAACTCAGGATGTATAGAAATTTAAGGGCATGGTTGTGAAGGGAAGGGAGTGATAGGTCGGCAGTCTGTCGTTTCAGTCATATTTATTAATTGCTAAATTCTAATTTTTTAAATGCTGATGGTGTTAGAGCGATTCGGGTTTTTTTGGTTTTATTTGTTTGGTTGTTTGGAGCCTTAGTTGCAGCATACAAACTCAGTTGCAGCATGTAGGATCTAGTTCCCTGACTGGGAATTGAACCTGGGCCCCCTCCTTTGGGAGCGTGGAGTCTTAACCACTGGACCACTAAGAAGTCCAGAATGATTTGTTTTGATTTTTATACTGTGTTTTTCTCTGTGGAGGGATTCCACAATCCCAGGGAGAGTGAAAACACATTCAAAAGTCAGTTTTAAATCATGGCTAAATTCTTGAGGGAGCAAGACTAGAATTCCCTTTAAGTATTTCTCAGACTTGGGGTGGTGGTGGGCAGGAGGTGGCATTCTCGTGTCTTTTATTAGAACCTGGTGCTTAGGCGCTCAGTCATGTCTGACTCTGTGCAACCCCATGGACTGTAGCCCTCCAGGCGCCTCTGACCATGGTGATGCTCCAGGGAAGAATATTGGAGTGGGTCGCCGTGTCCTCCTCCAGGGCATTTTCCTAACCCAGGGATGGAACCCAGGTCTCCCACACAGCAGGCAGCCTCTCTACCATCTGGGCCGCCAGTGTTAGAGCCTCCACCACGTGAAAATGGAGATACTGCGACAGATCGCCATATTAGATTTCCATTTCATAAAGAAAGTTAAGTTCTTGGGACATATACTCTGTCTGGCCCCCTCAGGTTTATTTCCGTGTCTTTGTAGGATCAGACAAAGGTGAAAATGAAGCAATGGAATCCTGTAAGTAAGACATTTCGTAAAGGCTTCAGTAGCCCAGCCTGCTTCCCAAAGACTCACCCTCGAGCCTCCGTGGCCTTCCTCTGTCCGCCCGGGGAGGATAGCCAGGCTTAAACTCCGGGCAGCTGCGCGGGCGGCGGGCGGGTTGCTTCCGTGCCCCCGGCCCGGCCTCTTCACGCAGGTCTGCTCTTCTCCCCAGCTGGGAAACGGGCCCCTCAGTGCTACCCCAGTTCTGTCAGCTCGGCCCGGACTGTGATGCTGTTCAACCTGGGCAGCGCCTACTGCCTGCGGAGCGAGTATGACAAGGCCCGGAAGTGTCTCCACCAGGTGCGGCTGGGCCAGGGCCGGGCGTCTTGTGGGGCAGCCGGCAGGGGGCCTGGAATTGCTGGGCTCTCTCATCCTGTTTGTGTCCTGACTTCTGGTCAGTTTGTTAAACTTTGGAATATGACTCCCATACTCTCTTCAAAAAATATTTACTTGGCTGTGCCAGGTCTTCTTAGTTGCGGATGCAGGATCTTTAGTTGCAACTTGTGGGCTCTAGTTCCCTGAGCAGGGATCGAACTCAGGCCCCCTGCCCCAGGAGCATGGAGTCTTAGCCACTGGACCACCAAGGAAGTCCCCAGACATATTCTTGCAAGGTACACAACTGACTGTTGTTGCAAATGAACCTAGGCACCTAATGGAGAGTTTTCCTGAGAATTTTAATCATCAGTATTTCAAAAGATTGTTAACCACATCTGTATCAGTGCTCCGTCAAATCAATAATGGTGTGCCATAGAGTTGAGCCCAAGGCAGCTGTAAACCTTGCATACTAATACGATAACATATCTGAGGCATATTTTAAGTGAAAAGAACAAATAAGTGCACAGCAGTTTTTATGTAATCCTGTGTATGCATAAAGGATCTCTGGGTGAATACAACAGAAACTGCGAACATTGGCTACGGGGTGACAAGAGAGGTGCGGTATGCTGGAGCACTGGGATGGGAGACTGTTCCCTGGATGCCTGTTTTCCTTTTTAGTTTTGAATTGCCTGAATCTCTGTCCACTCAAAAAGTTAAATGACAAATAAACCTTTTTAGAAAGAAGGGTTCACAAAGAAATTTTGCACACAATAGTTCCTGGCGCTGTGTAACTGAACTAGACCTCTGACTTCTCCCACCCAGAGGGGCCACATCAGCAGGTCTCCGGAACTTTTGTTGATCGGGGCTCTTTAGGTCCCCTGCCTGTCCCTGGACCAGTCACAGGCAGGGGACCCAGCCTGTATTAGGGGAACAGGCACTGCCATCGGCAGACCCAGAGGGGTTCCCCAGAACTGGAAAGGGCTCATCCTCAGATGCATGTTAATTCAGTACTTTCCTGGCGGTCCAGTGGTTAAGTCCACGCCTCCACAGTAGGGGGCATGGGTTCAACCCCTGGTTGGGGAACTAAGATCCTACAAGGCGCAGGGCACGACCAAAACAAAACAACAGGCATAGCAAGAGCTAGAAGAATCCCAAGCAGGAGAAGACCAAGAGAGAAGGAATGCTTTCTCCTGTTAAGAACTCATTATGGATTAGGCAAGGGAAGATAAGTATGTACTGAAAATTACATGTCTAGTTTAATTGGGAGGGATGAAGACAGACAGCTGACGGCCATCCGAGCAGAACTGTAGTGTCCCAGTGAGCTCGAGTAAGTTTGCTGACTCGACATTGGTAGGTTGACATTCTTTTTTTGGCATTACTCAGAGTTTGTATCTTAAGCTACCTATTGCTCATGGGTCTCTCTTTTGTTTTGAGTGAAGGCGGCCTCAATGATCCATCCCAAAGAGGTGCCCCCTGAAGCCATCCTGCTGGCTGTCTACCTTGAGCTACAGAATGGTGAGTGTTTCTTGACTGTAGCCCTGCAAAGAGCCAGAGATTTTTGGTGTCTGCTTTTTCTCTAAGAAATGGAAGAGATATTACCCATCGCATTCTTCTAAACAAGGGAGTTTCTGATATCTTACAAATTCCTACTTCTTGCAGGTTAAGTGTAGAATAGCATAACTTCTGACATTGTAATTAATCTCTGCTAATTAACCTTTCTCTTAGGCATCCAAATGACACTTAATTGAGAACCTGAGACAGAATGCAGTGGCTTTGGGTTGTACACCTTAGTGTTTTAAACACAGATGTCGTTAATAAGCTTTGCCGTAAGCCAGTTCCTGCTGAGGATTTTTTATTCAAGCCTAAATCCAGGTCATGCCTCTGGGGGCATATATGACCTAGAAGAAAGGCTGTGGGCCCTACATGAGAGATGGTGTGAAGTAGAAAAGGAGAGCTGAATGGGAGAGGTGCGGGGGGACAGAAACATTAAGAGTTGTTCGTCATACCCCCTTTCTGATCGTGGAAATCCTTACAAGCCTCCCCTCCTTTTATTGCTGAAGAAGGCCCCCAGCAGGCTCGTCCTCCTGAAAGGCGTGGCGGGGTTAGCGCACAGTCTAGAGCCCTTTTAAATTCTCAAACTGGGCTCTACCTTAAAATCGATACAGAGCTTTTAACAATTCTGTCCCCTAGCTCACACGCTAAATTTCTTAAATCAGAATTTCCCAGGATGGTGCAGGGGGCATTACGTGCTATTCTAGCATATAGCAGCGGTTGCAGACCACTGCTCTTCTGCATCATCTTTTCCTCCCTTTTGAGACTTGACGCACTTGCTTTGTTAGGTGGTGCTATTGTTATATGCTTTTTTGTAATGGGAAGTGTTTTTATAGGTAATACCCAGCTGGCCTTACAGATCATCAAAAGGAATCAGCTGCTCCCTGCAGTGAAAACACTCTCTGAAATGAGAAAGAAACCAGTGTTCCAGCCTGTCCACCCGATCCAGCCCATCCAAATGCCAGCATTCACTGTGCAGAGAAAGTGATAGTTTGCTCGTGGAAAACTGTTACCTGAGACCCAGGGGAATATTTACAAGCCTTTTTAGTTGTATCACAGCAAAGTGAATAAAAGATGCTGAAGGTGCTAGTTTTGAAGACACAATTTTGAAATGATTTTAACCCCTGATTTTTGTTTTATTTTTTTTTTAATTTTTTTTGGCTGGAAGCTTACATACAGTTAAGGATTCACAAACTCATTTTCATCTGTTTTCCATATAATCTTTGCTAGATTATTCATTTTAAGCCATTATGTGATGTATCTGTCAAAGACAATTAAAACACAGTCTTATCAGAACAGTCTTGTTAAATATATTTTATCTTTTTTGCAGTGATTACGGTATGTTGGCATTTGAGATTTCATGTTAAAGTTGTAAAAATGGAGAGCACATCATGAGCAGATGAGTAGCCAGTCCAGAAGTTGCACAGGGCAGAAGGCGGGGGAGGCTGACGTGTCATAACCTAGTTGTGACCAAAGGGGCCAGAAAATGCATAGTAGGACCCGTAGGGCTAGTCAGGTGGGGTTAAGCAGCGATGACTGATAGGAATCAATTATGGCTTAAAAATTACAGATGACAACAAACAGCATTCAGGGCACTGGTCACGTTCACCCTCCTGTACCGTTAGGCAGAAGCACCAGTTAGGGAGTCTGTTAGCAGAGAGTTCAAGGCTCACCGCTAATCCCGTTGCAGATGAAAATGGGAACTTAAAAGCTTCTTTCTCATCAGAGACAGGAATGTGTTGCAGGCTTGACCTGGCCAAAATTTGTCGATAGGGTCAGTACGTTAAACTTAAAAGCAGGAAAGACAAAACACACTGCAGACTGACTCTGGAGAACCTGGGTGACCCCCGTCAGCATCAGGCTTGGTGGATTCATGAAAGCCGGCCGTTCGGGATCGCCCCTGCTGCCAGCCTCTCTCCAGTTCCCAACTGTGAAGACCAGGTTCACACCGGCTGAATCTACGTGCTTCCTCAGCCTTCACAAATGGAGAGGGGAGCGTTTAGAGAAGCACATGGTTTATCAGAAACTGCATCTGAACTGTTCTGTTGCTGAAATCAAACATTTCAGTTAGGGATCTACAGCAACCAAGTGTGACTCAACCAGACACGACCCACAGGTGATCGGAGAAGGGCTGCGGTTTTCCTTCCGTTTGAACGTGCGATGGGTGTGCACGTGGCCCACCTGCTGTTGGCACGTGGCAGTTGGTTTCCCTGGTGGCTCTGCAGTAAAGAATCCACCTGCCCGTGCAGGAGACGCAGGTTCGATCTCTGGGTCAGGAAGATTCCCTGGAGAAGAAAAGGGCAACCCACTCCAGTATTCTTGCCTGGAGAATCCCATGGACAGGAGCCTGGCGGGGCTACAGTCCATAGGGTCACCAAAGAGTCGGACACTACTTAGCAATTAAATAAGTTGTTTTACATACAGAGTAGTTTCCTTCCTGGAGGATACAGAAAACAGAGGTGGCCTAGCTCCCTCAGGCCTCTCGGAGCCTTTTCCAAATGAGATGGGAGTCGTAGGCGACACCAGTGTTGGTCCAGGTCTGCAGGAGCTGCTTCCCCAAGCCCCAGATCTGTAGCGGTTCTGTGGGAGCCATGTGTGTGCCACAAGATGGTAGCAGCTTTGCCTGTTGCTGTTCAGTCGCTCAGTAATTTCCAACTCTGTGACCCCGTGGACTGCAGCACACCAGGCTTCCCTGTCCCTCACCAGCTCTCCAAGCTTGCTCAAACTCATGTCCATTGAGTCACTAATGCCACATCTTCTGTCACCCCCTTCTCCTCCTGTCCTCTGTCTTTCCCAACAGCGGCGTCTTTTCACATCAGGTGGCCCAAGGATTGGAGCTTAGCCAGGGCATTTTCCAGACAAAGCCCACAGGCTTCATAAATTGCGAGCCCACCAGGTCTTGGGTAGCATATGGGTGGTAGAAGGCCTGAAATTGAACTCGAAGGCAGTACATCTTTGGAGACATCCCAGGAAACTGAAACTTTCCCCACTTGCTGACTAGTTGGAGGGAAAGCAGGAATAGCCAAGAGGCAGATGCGGCCCCACGCTGCTGTTAAATAAGAATACCCCAGCTGTGAATAGCACAAAGTGGATCTGTAACTTAAACGAAGATAGTTTCTGTCCCACTTGAGAAGGGTATCCACAGGCCTCTGGTGACCTTGGCTTTAGTGCTCAGGGATGCTATCAGGGACTCAGCTCTGTTTTCCCACACCATCCTCCTTAGCATCTGGATTTTTGTCCCCCTGGTCACAGGATGTTCCAGCATCATATCTCCACTGAAGCAAGAAGATGAAGGCAAGACTTCCCTGGTGGTCCAGTGGTGAAGAATCCTCTTGCCAGTCCAGGGAACACAGGTTAGATCCCTGGTCCAGGAAGATTCCATGTGCTATGGGGCAGTGAAGCCCATGCTTCGCAGCAGGAGAAACCACAAGGAGAGCCCTGAGCACCACAGCAAAGAGTAGCCTCCACTTACCGCAACTAGAGAAAGCCCGCTTGAAGCAGCAAAGACCCAGCACAGATGAAAATAAACTTTGAAAAGAAGAGGGTAAAGGCACCCTGTCGTGACCGGAAACCATCAGGAACTAAGTTTCCCCAGAAACCCTCAGCAGACCTCAGCCTCCATCTCCTCTGTAGTTCAAATCATGTATCCATCTTTAGCTGCAGGTACAACCCTGCACATCTTAAGAGAAGGCTGGTGAAGGGTTTTCCCAGCTGGAGCACTCTAGATCTGAGGCACTGTTGTCAAATTCTGACCCCAGCAGTCCAGCTCTCCCCTCCACAGCCACCCTCAGCAGATCTGGGTGCAGTAAATGTAGGCTCTTCACCTCTGTGACTTGTCTTTCTGAGTCCATCAGCCAGGAAAGCTTCTCCCACTGATTTTTTCCACCACAGCCTGAACCACCATCTCTGCTAATGGAGGGGCCTCCCTGGTAGCTCAGCTGGTAAAGAATCTGCCTGCAGAAAACAACAAAATTCTGTAAAGCAATTATACTTCAATAAGAAAAGAACCCGCCTACAATTCAGGAGACCCCGGTTCGATTCCTGAGTCAGGAAGAGACCCTGGAGAAGGGCTAGGCTACCCGCTCCAGTATCCGTGGGCTTTCCTGGTGGCTCAGCTGGTAAAGAAGCTCCATATTCTGGCCTGGAGAATTCCATATAGTCCATGGGGTCGCAAAGAGACAGGACTGAGCAACTTTCACTTACTGCTAATGGAGGTAACCCCAACTGTGCTGAGAGGTTTTAGATGCCATGTCCTGGAAGTTTTTCTGTTTGTGTCTCGATCATCTTCTATAGTAGATGATGTTCTGCAGTTTAACAGGTGTGGGGGCTCTCAAAGGGTGGTGTCACAGCTGATGGGGTTGTGAATTCTGAGACAGGACTCCTTAGCTTTTGTTCAAGCCCCACCACCTGTTCAGCAGCCCATTGGGCCAGAATTCACGGCAAGGGTCCCTTCACAGACCGCAGGGTGGCCCCCAGCAGAGCCAGTTGCTTCAAGGGTCTCTACTGCCCCACTCGGACCCCTATCCCCTCCTCAGAATAGCACTCTTGGTGTTCCCACCATGCAGAACCCCTTATGGGCCAGTCTGCTGGGAGCTCTGCCCCTTATTCAACCCAAGTGCCTTGATCTCTGTTGAGCTTTTTGACCCTCTGCACAATGAAGGTAACTTTTCCTCAGGGCCTCCTGTGAAAATTAAAATGAGATGCCCGAACGCAGACATTCACTACAGGTGAGTGCATTTACCTTCCTGTTGCCCAAAGGACCTGCTCAGCCCAGTCATCCTCAATGACTTGGAAGCCACCTGGAGGAAGGTGACCAGGGCCATTGTGAACCCTGGAGCCAGACTGCTGGACTGGCTTCAAATCTCAGCTCTCACCGGGACAGACTTGATCTGCAACACCGTATTTTGCCTCTTTGTGCCGCAGTTTCTTTTTTCATCTGTGAAGTGAGGACAATAACAGTACCTCTCTCACAGACTTGGAATGAGGTTTAAAGCCGTGGACATTGTTGCTGGATATGAGCTCCAGATGTTCAAAAGGAAATTCATTTTTTTACTGTGTAATATGAAGGATAATCAAAGCAGAGACTGCTGAGCCACTGGAACTGGGGAGTTGGGTGGTAGAGAGTAAGGGGACCCTTCCAGGTAAATGACTGCCTCCTGCCCTCCGGCTGTGTCCAGTGTCTGGGCCACGAGGGGTGTTCAGTGTATACTGGCATCATCCTATGTTCGCATCCTGTTCTTAACCTGCCTCACCCAGGCGCTCCTCCTTTGCCAGGAGGTCCCTTCCCCCACCCTTTCATCCTCTCATCTGCACCTGCAGCACAGCTCCAACTCCCCCGAGAGGTCTCTGCACACCAACCACTCCCCTCTCCCCACTGAACTTCTCTTACACCCAGTGTGTTACATCCAGACTGGAATCTGCTGTCCCCCAGAGTGGTCACCATTTCCCATCCCTAGGACTTGGTTCATTTCAGTGTGTACGCACTCTGGCCTTTCGCTCGGCCCCTTGGTCCCTAACTCCCAGGGAGATACCTGCTCTGTCCCAAGCCTTCATTCATTCCACACATTCTACCCAGAGGTATTTCCGGGATGGTAAGCTTTTCAGGGGAGCCCCATGGTAACCTGGCGGATTTTTCAGCCTGAGTCTACTGTTCATCATATTTCCTTCCCCTTCCTGGATCCTGAATACTTTGAAAACAGGGCTGATCCTTATACAGTGTGAGGATTGTTCTAGATAATAAAGTCAGCAGCACAGATTCTGGGTGCCTTCCTTTCTAGGTCGGGCAGTGTCACAAGAACTGCTTCTCTCAAGGTGGGGATGGCTTATTAACATAATCCCAGGGTTCGCGGGGCGCCTCAGCATCCTTGACCCGCTGTGGCTCATCAAGCCAGTTAAATAGTGACCCAGCATGGGTGGGTTACTGGTCAAACTCAGCCGGCCCAACCTAAAGGAACCAAACCTATACCTTCACTGAGCAGTTTGCACACCAGGCTTGGCTTCCTCCCTGGGAAGCGCCGGGCCGACGTGCGGGCTCCTGGGTGGGAGTGGGAGTGTCCCGGGAGGAGGCAGCGCAGTTCATTAGCCCCCTCATTTGGGGCAAAGGGGATCCGTGTGGTGACAAACAATTGTCCAGGAGGATTTAGGCGGATTTGGCCAAGTGTCCCTGTGGGCCCGAAGCCTCCTCCTAATCCAGTCCACATTTCTGGCTACTTAGGATCACATTAAATGTCAAAGCCGGCGTTTAGGGAAATATCTACATTTCGGATGCATCGCCCTAGTCGAAAGAAAAGCTGGAGCGAAGCTTCGAGCATTTGGCGCGAGAGGCGCTCTGTGTGGTCCGGAGGGTGAATGGGGCGAGGGGGGCGGCGCCCTCGCTGCCTCCCCGCCCAGGAATGCGGGCTTTTCACATGCAGAAAATGCTGATGCTTTGTCCCTGCCTCGGCCTCCCGGAGGCGCGGAGGCGCCCGGCCGGATTGTCGCAGCTGCATTTGCATGTGAGCGGCCCCCGGTCCCCCGTCCCCACCCCCGGCGCGCCCTGCCGCCCCCAGCCCTGCCTTCCCGGGGCCTGTGGGGCTGCGCGCAGGCCGCCTGCAAGCGCCCTCTGCCACCACTGAGTCCCTGCTAAAGCCACAGGTAGCTAGCTGCTCTGCACGAGCAGCCTTTCCCCGGTGGCAGCAGGCAGGGGAATTTTTTTTTTAATCCCCGTTTCAAATTTCTATTTCACACTTTAAGTTATTTTTTAGTGTATTCCATCGAGGCAGATCAAGAGTTTGCATGCACTATCCTTCTGTCCAGTCTGCCACTGATGGTCTTGTGGCAAGAACCCTGCGTTTGATAGGACATTTTTTTCCCCTCCCAGGGGCTCCAAAGTCACCATTCCGCGCGCGGCTCATCCCCAGAAGGAGCAGCCGAGGGCCCGCAGGTGGCGGGGGCAGCGGAGACTCCGAAGGATGAAGCGGAGCCGCGGCGAAGGCGCGCGCGGTCTGGGAGGAACCTGCTGGGCCCGCGCGGTGCGCGGGCCTCGGGGCGCCACCTGCCGGCGGCTGGGTCGACGCGGTGAACCGGCCCGGGGAGCCCCTTTCCCGGCCGGGCTCCACGTTTACCGGCTCGGAAAGCCATCCCACCCAAGGGCGCCGCGCTTTAGCGACCCAGCACTTCCCAGCGCTGAGCTTTCGTTCTGGCCCACACCCGGGGGCCCAAATGCAGGCGCAAAACATAACAAGATCCTGCCCAACAAACGGAACTCCGTTCCCTCCAATCCGTACAGTGTTTCTTTGATTAATTACATTCCTTCTCTTTTTACTAATTTTCTTATATTTATTGTGTTGGCTTTATTTTTAGTTGTTACAGTAATTTTCTTTTATTTCATTTTTGTTTCGTTATTTTACTCGGCTTATTTCATTTTATATTCATTTTGTTTTCCCTAACTTTCTTTCATTACTTAATTTCATTTGTTCTGCTTTTATTTTTTCTCTTTATTCTATTTTTTATTTTATTCATTTTATCTCATTAATTCATTTGTTTTTATTGTCTCTTATTTTATTTGTGGTTGAAGGGAAAAGATGGATATCTTTTTCATCCTATCCTGAGGTGTATATATTTTCCTGCCTCTGAGTTTTAAGAAATAGTGAAAATGAATACTCTTCAGCTCATTATTTGCAGTGTTTGTCTCATCTCCACAACTAAATTGGAAGCACCTGGAAAGTCGGGAACAAGGTTTGATGTCATCATTGGGCCAGGGACATGTGTTGACCAAAAGCCATTAATAATTATTTCTCCAGTTGACATAATGTGAAACCCACACAGCATCTTTGATCAATCAGATATTTAAACTCCATCAAGGTACCTGCTCTGGGCACAGACTCCCAGCCTTTAGAGCTCCAAGCCAAAATTAGGATGGGAGACAAGGACCCAAGAATTGGAACAAAGCATCATGGAGGAAGCTTCACTTCAGGTGTTCAGGTAGAGGGGGCAGGAGATAGCTGCAGGTGACTGGACCACAGGGGGTATGTTTCAGATTAAACTAGAAAAGAAGTTCTAAGGTGTGTTTTGTTTTTGTTTTTCTTGTCACACTGCAGCGGGTCTCAGCTGCTGGAGAGAGTGGTCTGTAATTTGAGGTAGGTAAGGGTTCATTTATCAGCTCGGAAACCCTATGGTTGAGTTCCGCAGTGCTCCCCACTTTCCTGAAGCAGTGTGCAATATGGTGTATGTCATGTTATTTGGGGGGAAGAGAAGAATGAGTCATTATTTGCTATCAATTCTCTGGAAAGCACTGTGAATTGCACTTATGAATTCTCACCTTATCTTCCCTCAACTTATTATTCTGAAAAAGATTAAACTTATGGAAAAGATGAAAAAGAGGTTTAGTGAACACGCTTATACCCTAGATACACCAGTTAACACTTTGCTAATATTTGTTTTGGGCTTTCCAGGTGGTACAGTGATGAAGAATCCCCCTGGGTTCAGGTTTGATCTCTGAGTCGGGAAGATCCCCTGGAGGAGGGGCATGGCAACCCACTCCAGTATTCTTGCCTAGAGAATCTCATGGACAAAGAAGCCTGGTGGGGTATAGTCCGTGGGGCCACAAAGAGTCAGACACGACTCTGACTAAACAAAAAGCTCACATAGGGCATCTGCCTCCTGGCATGGGCTGGGAAGGGTAGAAAGAAAGAAGCTTCCTTCCAGTCCTGGACCCCGTGGCTCCTGTAGCCACAATCAGCAGTAGGGCCAAGGGTCCTTCTTGAACACGATTTCTGCTGTTCCCACAGGAAAGGGCTCCGCAGGAATGGCGGGGTTGACAAGAAGCCCAGTGAAGACACCGCCCAGGTAAGACTTTCAGTGAGGCTCCTGTCACTCAAACTGGGCAAAAGATGGGTTTCTAATGCATGAATTTGGGGAGGTGTCCCATTCTGCTTTTTCATGTGTTGCTTTAGCATCTTCTTGCCCACCCTCTCCTCCTGGATCTGGCTTCAGGGAATGTAGGGAACATTCACTCTGAAACCCAGCAGCCTGGGTCCAGATCCCAATCTCACTATTTCCTGGGTGACTTTGGGCAAGTTACTGCACCTCTCTGCGCTGCAGTTCCCTCATCTGTAAAAGGGCACCAGAGTAACAGGAACTCCACAGGTCTGTTATGAAGCTTAAGTGAGTTGCCATTTGTGAAGCTCTAGGAAAAGAACTAGTAAGTACCAGTTCAGTGAAGGTTAAACAAATTAATGCAGAGGCTACTACAAAATGCCTTGTGGCAATCCCAAGTTGGGCTCTCTTCTACAGTTTGGGAAAGAAAGAAGGATGGGTTCATGGGAAAGTCCTGGGCATTGCTCTGCTACTTCCTGGCTATCTGATTATGTACAAATTGCTTGCTCTCTCTGGACCTCAGCTTCCACCTCTATAAAATGAGAGTATGCTCACTTCAGAGGGCAAAATCAAGGAGAAGTGCTTCCTTAGCAAATCTGCTCAGCAGATGGTCTCTAGCCATTTCAAGAGGGGTGTCCTGAGCTTTTGATTTCTGCCTGTTAAAAGCCAGGGTGCACTGCTGGCATGAATTAGGGGGGAAAGAGCCTCCCTTGGCTGCCCCTTGCCTGGAGTTGTTACTAAAACTTTTTCCACAACAAAAGGCAGGCTGAGGTTATGGGGGGAAATCAGGGGTCCCCAACCTCTGGGGTCTAATGCCTGATAAAATGAGGTGGAGCTGATGTAATAATAATAGAAATAAAGGACACAATAAATGTGATGGGCTTGAAGCATCCCAAAACCATCCCCTCTACTCCTGGTCCTTAGAAAAACTGTCTTCTATGAAACCTGTCCCTGGTGCCAAAATGCTTGGGGACTGCTGGGGACTAGGATCATAGAGTAGGGTCCTTCTCTGTTTCAATCCCCCCGCCCCTATTTTGTGATATTCCTCAATCTTGAGGAGGAATGGGTACAGAACAAGAAAGGGAATAAAGTTTTGAACAGAGAGGTTAATCATAAACTCAGTAGAGGAATTTGGTTTGGGTTCCATTTCCATTCCACTTTTCTCCAACTCTTCAAGGGAATGGGGCAACCACCACTTACTACTTCCTGCTGAAATGGGGGTGGTGTTG